>NC_133387.1:162163439-162477115 GCF_047511655.1 Castor canadensis
CATTCTTCCATCCACTTAAGATGGTCTCTCAAATAAAGGAAGAACTGTACCTAAGGGGCCTCCATCCATTTTCCTTCTTTTCTACAAAATAGGTCTATTTGTAAAATAGTATTGTAGTTAAAACTGCCGTCATCAGGCCAGGTTTTGTTATCTCTTTGGGGATATTTAGGCCAGGCCTCAATACAATAGAATATTAAAGCCTTTTCCTTTAAACTCTGGGGGTCTAAGTCCCTCCAGTGTTTCAACAGGCAGCAAGGGGAGCTCTTTCAGGGATCTTGGAGAAATTCGTGCCCATTTGTGGACAAGAAAAAAGGATACAAGAGTCAAGGACTCCAGTCAGAAGTCTCTGATTAAGTCCTGACTTCTATCAGGGAATGTCTTCCCATTTGCTTATCTTACCAGTGATGTGGTGCCACCTGAGTCCCTGCTTTCCTCTCCTCTTATTTCCCTGATATTTTTGTATTCTCCAATTATCAAAGGCAGCCAATTCAAAAAGCACTGCCTGGATAAAATGTCTCACAATGGCCCCTAAAGCAAATAGGCTCAAAGGAGGAGCTGCCCTGGGTTCTGGAGGTCTCAGAGTACACCTCATGGCCCAGAGGGAGGGGCAGGCATCAAATGGGAATGGAAGCCCAAGGATACCCTTAAGGTACTGAAGAAACCACCCAAATACAATGAGACCTGTACTCTTCTTACTCATCATTTCCCTCTCTTGGATGTCCTCCTTGCTCAGGGGTGAGAAATAGGGGTGTTGAAGGCAAGGTGCCCAATAAAAGCACAGAATCCCAAATCTGGCAAGGGGTAGGGTGGAAGCCAATTAAACAAAGGGTTGCAAAAGGAGCAGGGAACCTGCTGAGGGCATAACTAGGAGAGCAGACAGCAAAAGTCAGCAGGGAGTTTCTGTTCCCAAATGTCTTTTAAAAAGGAAGCCCATTGCTGCCTGGGGCAGTGGGGTCAGTCAGGCATGATGGAAAGGAAAGGAGAACCCGCCAGGAGTTTCAGCCATGCTAATCCTGGCTGTGGGGACTCCCAGAGGAGATAGAGCCAGGGAGTCTCCAGAAGCTCAAAGGTTGTTCTCTGTGTGTGTCCCACCCAGTTCAGTCGAGTAAATACTGACCTTGAAGGTCTCTCAATGTCCAAGACAAGTGCCCAAAGATGTTACCATCTGGGGTATGGATTCTTTTTCTCCACCAGATAAAGAATTAAGAGGCAGGAAAAGGGAGAGAGTTTATCACAGTTTATTGGGGAACAGAAAATGAAAGGATTTTTATTGGGGAAACAAAAAGTGAAAGTAAAAGTAGGGAACTCCTTCAAGGAACAGGGGACCCAGAAATTGGTAGTCTGCTGACCTCCTTCGGGATTTCCCTTTCTAACATCCTTTCTCTCTCTTCACCCAGGTGGTGTGGGGTATACTCTCCATATTAATTTGCTTTTGTCACCCTTTGTCCGTGTGATTTTTCCCTTTTCCTGATTGAACCCCCACCTGTGAGCACTGCACAGAAGTGCAGGGGTCCTTCCAGTCCCAGTGTATGTTGGGAAGAAGAAGCTCTGGCACCACATGGAGCCTACCATCTTCCCTGCTTGTATTTCACCATCTATCCCTCAGTGACATCAGATCATAAAATCTGTAGCAAAAGAATATTTGAACAAAATTATGTTAGTAAATTTGAAAAGTTAGTAGAATGTAACACATATGTACAATGCTAGGAATCTCCCTGTATATCCTTATCTCAACTAGCAAAAACGTTTTGTCCTTCTTATTATTGTTGATACTCTCTCTTCAACAAAATTAGAGATAAGGGCAGAACAGTTTCTGCCTGGAAGCAAGGGAGTGGGGGGGAAAGGGAGGGGGCTGGGGGAGTGGGGGAGGGGAGAGGGGGGAGAAATTACCCAAACGTTGTATGCACATATGAATAAATGAAAAAGAAATTTGAAAAGTTAGATAATGACAGATTCCTAGAAAGGCATGATTTTTCAAAGCTAACACAGAATAAGAAAAACCAGATTACTTTCAGTTAAGTACTAATGTGAGAATCTTGAATAGAGACACAGAACAGCAAGATAATTCAGCAGGAAGCAACATTTTATTGTGCTGGCACAGACTCAGAGGACTTGAGTACAAAGGCTGAGCCCCGAAAACAAAGGGGTCTCACCTTAAATACCCTTGCAAGCAGGTTACAGAAGCAGAAAGCAAAGCTTAACCCATATATGGTTGCATGCACTTCTATAGGCTACTTCACCCCAGTGCTACATGACCTTCACGTTTAGATTCTTTAAGTTTTATCTCTCTACTATGCCATCCCTTCCCCTTTGCTACATTATCAGAACACAGACTTGTCTGGTTCTTTTCTGGCCTTCATCCCTGCTACATTAAAGAAGATAAATACGTAGTCTAAACCCTTCAGGTTTAGAAGGCCTAGAAGTATTTGTCAGTAAATCCTTTTAATAATTCAAAAAAGAGGAAACACACAATTGACACAAATGCTCCCATAAACATTCTAGAAATGCTATCCTAAATACTGAATCAAGTACATGGTCTTGCTCTCAGAGGTCTTAGAACTTATGTTTAAAATGCATTCTCTTCCTTCTCTCTCTCTCTCTCTCTCTCTCCCCCCTGCCCCACTGTCTCTATGTTTCATGCACTTGCACACACACACACACACACACACACACACACACACACTCCTCAGTTTTATAATGGAGAAATGCAGTTTGTATCTAAGTCCTAAAGCAACTGCTTTTGATAGAAATTCTGTATGTGTTAGCATAGGCTAACCTATCTTAATCAACAGACTCAAAACTCCAAGGAAATGCATTTCTGGTTTAGCTACCAGTGAAGAGCAGGTGTTCCACGTGGGGGAAGTCCTTCCCAAGCTCCTGAGCTCAACCACAATATTCAAACTCAAAAAAAAAAAAGTCAACTCTTCAGGTTTGGGGAGACAGAAGCTTCTAGAACTCTTCTCACTCATCCCAGCAACTGTTGAGCAAGTCCACATGGCTCACTAAAAGTGTGCTTAACTTGCTCTGCATGTGGAGGAGTCTTCGGCTGCCTCGGTCCCCTTCCAAAATCCAACTGGAGAGAACCCTTGTGATTTTCTTTAGCCCTCACTTCTCCTGGGAAGTGAGCACACTGAAGTCAAGGTGCTTTGCTGTCACAGCATCTTGACACAATACTGCCTCACCCATGTACCCAGAAACTCTTATTAGCATGTGCTGAAAGTTGCCCCATTAAAAGCGTACAAGGAGGGGGGATAAAGGAGGATGATGGAGAGGGTGAATTCGACTATGAAGTATTGTAAGAACTTTTGTAAATGTCACAATGTAACCCCAGTACAATAATTTAAAAAGAAAAAAAAACAAAATACAGTTCTTATACATTATAAAGAAAAAAAAAAAAGCGAATGTGAGAGTTAAGGTAGCCATGCCACTGTTGTTGCCTAACTTTATTATAAATTTGCTTTGTGAAAAGTCAGTATCAAGGTGGATCAAACCCAGGCAATAAAGATCAGTCGGGTTATAATTCCACACGCTATAAACCAGCCTTATTCAGTAGCACACACTTTGAATACTACTGCAGGCATTGTTTTCTTGTAACTTTTTATTAGTAAAAATTAATTATATAAGTCGCACTGTGATATTTAAGACATGCACCAGACTTTGTTTTCATTTATCCAGTCAATCAATGAATCATGTAATCAGCAAATATTAAACAATTCCCAACTACTTTCTGGTTCTGTGCTCATTAGCTTTCAGTACAGGAAGGAGGCAGAAATATAAGCCAACAGCAATCATACAAGGACATAAATGCTGTGGAAGCAGAAGAAACCAGGAGCCCAGAATTAAGGAAAAGAGTGATTAATTCCTCATGGAAGAACAGTGGGATCCAGCAATGATTCACATTGGGAAAGGGAAGGTAACCCCAGCCTTGAAGGGTGGGGCAAGAAAAGTACTTGTCTAAGGTTAGGAAGGAAGGAGTCTTCCAGTTGGAGAAATGTACCCTTATTCTAAAGACATTTCCTGAGCGTCCACTGTGGGTTTCAACTGTGCTGGGCACTGGGTGAAATGTCAGTTAGAAATGTCCCCTGACTCTAAAGGTCACTATACTTGGAGAGGGAGACACTTCAATCATTCACTCCAACCATGCTGAAACAGGGATGCTTCTGGAACATGAGTATGAGTGCTGTCAGGATCAAGATAGAGTCAGTATCTCAACTCTAACAAAAATAAATGGAAAAATTTCATAATAAGATTCATTATTCTGTAAAATTAATATAAACTAATAAGAACAAAAATAAAATAAATGAATAAAGCCAGGAAGGGTTCTCATGTATGACCATCACAAAACACTGCAAACCACAAGCCTGGATGGGGCCAGTACAATCTTCCATGCTCTTCTGAAAGAACATCTGTTCAGCCACTGTCTGCTCAATCCCCAACTGACATCACCCTTGCTATTAATATCTGATGCAATTCTCATTTTTACCTTTAAAAATGTGCCTTGCCTCAAACTATTTGAATATGTCCATAGTTTAGTATGGCAAGCATATTTTTATGGCAATGCTCTGCTATTCCCAAATAAGTATCATTTTTTAGGTTGCCACTTTCATTAGGAGGCACTATCTGACTCGAGGAGCTAGTTGTGTGAACAAAGGACCAAGGAGATTCACACACTAAGGCTTACAAAGGTCAGGCACAAACAAGTGGAAAAATCTGGCATATGGTGAAGTGTTCAGGTAGGCAAGACCAGAAGGGAATTTCTTAGAACAGAAGAAGAATTTAGAGAAGTTTGGGAAAGGATGGATCATGACCTGATTAATACTCTTATTTTAAATAACAACAACAGCTAGTGATTAGCAAGCATTTACTCTTGCTCAGGCTCACAGCCAAGTGCTATATTACCTCTCTGGTATCATCTTATGAACCTGTATGTAAGTAGCCTGCACAAGACTTCACATATGTGAGTCACTGTCTTCCCAATTTCCACAAGCATCATGGATCTCTATTTCCCTTAAAAACCTGAAAGATTTCAATCCCATGGGAGAGTCTTTAGTATCATGGATCAAAATGAAGACCAGGGCATGAGTTAGGATTTGCCTTTCACTATGTTTATTTGCATACTGTCTTTCCCCATACTTTACAGTCTCAGTTAGGGCTTAGGCAGGTTATGTAGCATCTCAGAATCTTAGTTTCCTCAGTAAAATGGTAATAATGATAATAATACTAATTTATATAGTTGTATATATTAAATAAAATATTTGCTAAACACTGGCCCAGTCCTTGACCCATGGCAGAAACTTAACACACATACACACACACACACCTATATCTATATCTATCTCTATCTATATATATCTATACATCTATATATATACATATATATATACATAGATGTATAGATATATATATACATATATATATATACATGTATATATATCTATATATATATACATATAGATACATAGATGTATATATATACATCTATATAGATATATATACATCTATACATCTATATATATATATATATATATATATATATATATATATATATATATACTTGTCCTCCTGACAAGCCCACAAAAGACAGGCTTCCCTGAGAGCTTATTTTTTTCAGCATTTCTCTTGGCCTGCATGAGATTAATCCATGTTGATTCACTGAACTGCATCCAGGGGCAGGGAATTCATTCCCAGTGAAAGGGAGGCCCATCTTTCCAAAGTAGAAGACATCATTCTGACCCTTAGGGGTCTGAGCAAAGGACACATGGTCACTGTAAGTGTTCTAAATTGAGCTGAAATAGGCAAAGCCTGCCGGACTTGAAGTGAGGTGTCAGGCTTGCATGGCCGTGTTGTCACCTGCTTGGATAAAGAACAATACCCAACAACTTGGTTCAACACTTGTGGCTTCTTCACAAGGCACCAACGTCATGATCTAACACATTATATCCCTTGTCTTCCCCAGAAAGACACATACTTTAACTTCACACCATTATTGGACGCTCACTGGTGATGCCATCTTGCTGTTCTCATGTTGATGTGTTTAGACGTGATGCTGTCTCCATGGAGAACACCTGTTTCTCTGGGCTGCCTAGTAAGCCTCATTTACTCATGAAGACTCAGCTCCACAGTGTCCTAACCTAGAACCCTTCCCTCTACCACTTTAGTCCTCTTTTGCATCCTCTCTATCTCCTGAACACTCTTCTTCTATGACAATGACCAGACCAACATCCTCAAGTCTCACCTGAAGGTCATAGATGATAAAACCATTACCATGAGGACAGTAGAAATAGTTCATGTCTGTAGCTCTCCTGCCCCCCACCCCACCAGGACAGAGGATGCCTAGCATTAGTTTAAGGAAAGAGACACAAAACATATTCCAAGATGTATAGCCTCTTTTTCTCCGATTTGTTCAGGCAAAGTTCATCACTGTTGTCATTATCATCACCATCACTTTTGCTGTTTCAAAGATAAAAAACAAGGCATAGGTAGAATATATGACAAGGCCAACAACATACTACTGACAAGTATGAAAGCATTCATTTAAACTCTTCAGGAAGTTTGTCTCAGTTTGTTCCTCTTTCGTTAACCAGGACCCCCATCTCTGTTCAACATCTAACTCCTTAGATTCCCTGGCACATGAGAAGCAAATAATTTCCATCATTGAAGCAAAGCCCAAATGCCCTAAGTCCTAACTAAACATGTGACACGTTTCTTTACTCCTAGAATTACCCTATGCAAATTCTTGCAGCCACCACCTATCTGCTAGTGGGAATATGCAATCACCTTTCGAGATCCAAATCATGCAGGTGTAAGAAAACACTTTGTCTTCATTTTTTTATAGTCCAATGGAAGACTTTCAGAAAGACCTTTCCTAAATACTAATACTAATACTATTGTTAGGGTGATGCTAACAATATCAAGTGGTGACCCACTGCTTCTCAAAGTATAGTTCTTGACTACAGCATCACTGTTACTTAGTGCTATAGTTTGAATCTGGAATGTCCCCCAAAGGTACATGAGTTAAAGGCTTGGTTCCCAGCCTAGGGTGTTATTTTGCTCCCTGGCTCAATGTAAGATAAGCAACTTTGTTCTGCCATGGGTTTCTACCATGATGTGCTGCTCAACACAGGCCCAAAGTAATTGGGCTAATTGATCATGGACTGAAACATCCAAAACCATAAGATAAATAAAATTTTTTTTCTTTATAAGCTGTTCAACTCAGATATGTGTTATAGTGGCAGAAAGCTGGCAAACTCACTTGGGAATTTGGTAGGTCTCCAAATGTCCAAGTTTTACCCAGATCTAGCAAATCAGAAGCCCTAATAGTGGGAACTGGGGATCTGTTTAATGTTCCTTTAATTTGAGAACCACCATGCTAGAGAAAATATAGAATTCAAAGATAGCTTAGTAGAAGCTTGTAAACCCAAAATAGCTTACCATGTTCTCCCCTGGCCTGATCTGTCCCACACCTTGACTGAAAGCCATGTTCAGTGACAACTCTGGTGGATCCTCAGCTCTCCTTCATCTATTCTTTTCTTTCACTTATCCAAGAAGGGAGAGTAGTTGGCGTTTTAACTCCACGGTCCCTCCAGGGATAACTGAGCAGGAAGTGGGGCCAATTGAATTCTCACAGAACTGGCTCATCTCTCTGAGTCTTCATCAGCATGGAGACAACTCTCCAGTCACTGGACCACATTCTGTTTCTACCATCACAGGCAGACTCAAGCTCAGTTCTTTATTTAAACTTATGTGCCCAGGTTGGTGAATTTGCTCATGCAGGGTCCCCTCCATTTGGGCCCTTCCATTTTTTCAAGTCCTAACCTAGCACAAATCTCACTCCCTCAATGAAAACTTCCTTCTTGACCTCATATGTGGTTTCTATTTTCTCACTATTTGTATTTGGCAACAGCTCTCAACATTAAGCATCTGTTGTCCTATAATAGCCAATTATCCTTATGTGCTTAATTCTGCATCATTCAATTGAATGGCAAATTCTCTGTGAGCAGAAAACATAATTTACAACTGTTCATATCCTTCAAAAAGTATTTTTTAGTTCTGGATCCAAAGTAGATTAATCAGAGGGCTATTTTTTCCTTCCTTCCTCCTTTCCTTTCTTTCTTCCTTCCTTCCTTCCTTCCTTCCTCTCTTCTCCTTCCCTTTCTTTCATTTTTATGATACTTGAGTGGGAACACAGGTCTTTGCACATGCTAAGCAAATATCCTACCACTCAACCACATTCCCAAACTGGTGGATTTTTCTTTTCTTCCAACACTATTTCCTTTCATTTCATTTTTTGAGACAGGGTCTCATCTCATACGTAGCCCCAGGTGGCCTTGAAATCAAGGTCCTCCTGCCTTGGCCTCCCAGCCTTCCAAGTGCTGATATTGTAGGCCTGCACCACCACACCCAGGTTTTATCAAGAAGTACTTCAAAGAATCTTAACATCTGAGCCTAAGTCAAAGCTCTTTTGTATCAACCAGCTTAAGGCAGAGCACAGACATTTGTATTCAAAGGCTTCCCAGTGGTGTGTACCTGAAGACAGCTGAAGAAGGGCTGAAGTACTTACTCTGCCTCTTTCCACGGCATGTCCCGGGCCTGTAATAAAGCTCCTTTCTCTGCCAAAAGAAAAAAAAAAAAAAGAAAAGGCTTCCCAGTGATTTGAAGGTACAGGCAAGGTAAAGAATTGCTGACTGGCTCCTTAGGCACATAGTACCTAACACTGACGAATGTTTCAGCAGGTGCTTCTAAGCATGATGTCAAAACCACCTAACATCAAACTCCAATCAATTATCCAGCAGGCTGCTCTTCATGGTGATGCCTTTGGTAACTGATTTCCTTGAAAAGAGGTATTTGATAACCACAGGTCTTGGAATCTCCCACTGCCCTGTATCAGAGAGATCAGTGCTCTGGGATGGTTTAGATTCTGGGAAAGAAAATGGAATGAGGAGTTTCTGTGTCTTTCTCTGTCTCAAGATTACCACTGTGATTCTAATGATAGATCGGGTCTATCCACTGGCCTTGTGCAAAGGGGCCATCAGCAGAGAGGGAAAGGTGCAGCAGTGAGCTGTTTTACAGTGCCATATGCCATAATGCCTTTCCACCCTGGCATGCTGTGCCATTACCAATTTTTCTTTTGCCCGCTGATTATTCAGTTCCTTACAGTTACGTTCATAAAGCTAATAAAATATATTTATACCCTGAAGAAGACAGTGCAGATAAATTACATGGATGAGACTTCTTTGCTTTCCCTTCTCTGACATGGCACTACTCAGTTTAGAAAGTATGAAAGCAACCAACTCAACCACCCACACTGGACTTTTATAGCTACATAAATTGATTCTCCCATACTTAATTCTAAACTTGGCCTTACAGTCTTCTAAAATGACTCCCCTCTAAGTAGCTCAGGCACCTCTTCCAGCTCAAATATCACTTCCTTTTCCCAAACTCTCCTGCTTGCCCGTTTATCTTTTTCCTCTATTGGGTATCCTCCTTCAAGCTAGTCTGTCCTCACAGTCCTCTGAATCTAACCATGCCCTGACACTAAGTCAGTTTTCCTAGAGCACAGCTTTAACATGATCACATCCTATTTAAAAGTCATTGCCCATAGAATAAATCCTGGCATGCAAAATACCCCACAATCTAAGCCAGGTCTGTTCCCAGCACACGTACATAGCAGAACTGCAGGCAAAGATTCTAGATCAAGACTTCCAGGGCTGAGCCCCAGATCTGCATCTTTTACTTACCAAGCCTGCGTCCTTGGGCATGACACATAGTTGCTCCATATCTTCATTTACATCTATTTTATAGAAATAAGTATGGCAACTACCTCACAGAGATGTAAGAATTGAGTGAAATAACTAGTGTTTATATATGCTAAGTGCAAAATAGACAGTATCATCATCATCACTTTTACTACTTCTCTGGTATACATGCCGATACAACTTTTGCCCACTTTTAATTCTAGTCTGTCTTCTGAAGGCTTCCCCATATCTAGCTTGTTGCTGTTTGGCCCTTGGTCTTTCCTTCTCTGTAATGCCTTTTAGTCATATCAAACACAGGGAAAGAAAATTAATTCAGCTTTGTATCCCTGACCAGGTTGGTTGGTGGTGGCTTCCTGGAGGGATTAAGTAGAGAAAAATTTAGTGTCTCCCTCCTAGAGGTAGATAGAGCATGTTAGGAATGAACTCTAATCCAATTATGATTGGGGGATGGAAGGATTTGTGCCAATATTTATTATTCTCAGCCTAAAATCTCTTGCCATCATCTTCTGTAAATGAAACCTCTCCCCTCTTTCCCATGTCAGGTTCATTAGGCTAATAGCATGTACAAATTCCCTTTGTCATAGGTAATATTTTCATGGGTTCTAGGAATTAAGACAACGTTTATTTTTTGTCATTTGAGAGGAACATTATTCTTCCCACCACACCCTAAAGAAAAATGTAAGGTAAATAAAAATTTTATACAGTGCTTATTATACACTAGACAATGTATTCGCAGTGCTTGGGATCAAACTCAGGGCCTTGTGCATGCCAGGCAAGTGGTCTAACATGGAGGTAGACCTCAGCCCTTCTACATAATTTAATGAATCTCCTTAACAGATCTAATGAGGAAGGCACTTACTGTTATTGCCACTCCTTCATAGCTGAGGAAACAAAAGCACAGGCAAGAATTAGTGGCTCAGTCAAAATGTCGACTAGGTCTCTGGTTCCAGAGTCATGTTCTTAACCACTATGAATGGTTAAATAATTGAAATCTGCTGAGCTGAGACTTGGCAAAATTATTTTAGGGGACATGAACTTATCATTTCTGGATAACCCCTGAACTCCTGTAAACATGTGTGTGGTATGTAAAATAGCTATATGCAAAGAAATTCATGTCATGGCCCAGTTTATTATGTCCTTGAATTATGTTTCCTTTACCTCTGGGATCTTACTAATTTCCATGATTGGAGGCTTTTCATTGATGTCAGTGTTTAAAACTCTGTTGTTCTTACTATCAGCCAGGAACTGCTTTAAACATTTTATGTACTATTGGTTGAAGTAACAAATGTTCAAAGACCACTAACATTCCTGAACAGAGGCCAAGAACAAATATCCTGCAACTCAGATATTTTCTTTTGTCATCAGTGCTGAAATTGCCATCTGGTGTTATGCAGGACCCATTTGCAGGTAAGCCTACATAGCGTTCCATTTCTACCTCTACGTGTTTCACAGGCAATCTGAGAAATGTTTGGCTTCATCTTCAAAGTAATTAGAAGCAATAACAGTGTGGCAGCATCAGTATTAAGTAGTTCACTTTTGGCGCAAATGAGAATGTGAAACATCATACCAAATAGATGGTCGTTTCAGCAGCTCAGGCAGAGGCTGGTTATTGCTTGGATGAAAATTATGGTTCAAGCATAGAGAAATGGATATCTTTAATAAATGTTTAATTAGTAAAGGACTTGGTAACGGATTCAATATGGAGGTTTCCAGGGGAGGAGTCAGAGGTGACTACCATGTTACAGGTTCTTTGTCACTGGATGAACAATTATAACATAGTAAGGAATGTCTAAGTTGAGGGAATGGCCAGTTTCAGGGTCATTAATCTAGCTTTTGGTATGACGTGTTTATTGTGCTTTAGAAACATCCAAGGAGAGAAATCGGGAAGGCACTTGAATATATAGCTCTGGAGCTAAGAAGACAAATATTGACTGAAGAGATGTATTTGTGTGTTACTCACATATATGTAATAGGATACAATGACTTGAATGAGCCTCAATGAAAGAATTGGAGAAAATGAGAATGAAAAATAAAATGAGAATAAAGAGGGCATAGAGTTCAGCATTGATGAACCTCAATCATCTAAGTTTAATAGGAGGAGAAGTTTGCAAAGCCAGAATGGCTGTGTCTTTAACTGGTGAGTTAATGCCCCTGTTCCTAACTCACCTCATGTCAGCTCTATTCACCACTGTGGATAGAACCTCCACAGCTGCAGTGGGGAAACTGAGAGGACAGACAACTGAAAAACCCAGATAGGATGGCCTAACACAGACAGGCAACTCTCCTCACCAGACTGGCTTCTGAAAGTTTCTGCTCTGTCATGGTCAACACATGTCACTTTGTCCACTCAGGAAAGTCCACCTTATCTGCTCCCGATCTTACTGAAAGACCCTTGAAAACTTCTGCCCTGTTGCTGGATTGGGTTTGTTTGTTTTTGAGATGGGTCTCATTATACAAACTAGGCTGCCCTTAAACTCTCTCTTCCTGCTTCAGCTTCTCAAGTGCTGGGATGATAGGTGCTCTACGCCACACCTAGCTTGCTTTTCCACTTTTTAAACACAAGATTGAAGCAAGCTGGCCTATAAAGGAAATGCAAATCAAAACCACACTAAGATTCCACCTCACCCTTGTTAGAATAGCCATCATTAAAAACATCACCAACAACAGGTGTTGGAGAGGATGTGGGGAAAAAGGAACCCTCGTACACTGCTGGTGGGAATGCAAGCTGGTGCAACCACTCTGGAAAAAAATTTGGAGGCTTCTTCAAAATCTAAACAGATCTGCCATATGATCCAGTAATCCCATTCCTGGGAATATACCCAAAGGAATGCAACTCAGGTTACTCCAGAGGCACCTGCACACCCATGTTTATTGCAGCACTATTCACAATAGCCAAGTTATGGAAATAACCAAGATGCCCCACCACTGACGAACAGATCAAGAAAATGTGGTATTTATATACAATGGAATTTTACTCAGCCATGAAGAAAAATGAAATCTTATCATTTGCAAGTAAATGGATGGAACTGGAGAACATCATTCTGAGCAAGGTTAGCCAGACTCAGAGACCAAAAATCATATGTTCTCCCTCATATGCAGTCTTTAGATCTAGGGCAAATACAGCAATGTTGTAGGACTTGGGTTACATGACAAGGGGAGAACATATACAGGTGGTACAGGGTTAGGTAGAAAACCCAAAGCATGAAAGCATTTGATGTCCCCACTCCAGAAGAATTAATACGGAAACCTTAAAGCGACAGAGGTCAACACGAGAAGGGGATCAGGAACAAGTGTAAAGATCAGTTAGAGATGGATCAACCTGGGTTGTAACACATTTGTACATGAAAGCAATGCTAGGAATCTCTCTGTATAATTATCTTTATCTCAACTAGCCAAAACCCTATGTCTTACTTATTATTGCTTATTTCTACTCTTCAACGGAACTGGAGAAAAGCACAGAACAGGTTCTGCCTGGAAGGGATGGGGGAGGGGGTAGAGAGAGGGGGGAAGGGCAGGAGGGAGGAATGACCCAAACAATGTATGCACATGTGAATAAATGAATAATAAATAAAAAAAAAGAAGAGAGCCAGCCTCAGTCCCTCCCTGGTGATACACTTTGTGTTGTATACCAAATACCTGTGCAAGAACAAGGCAGAACTCACCATTATAAACCATCACTGCTGAGAGACAGAAGCTACTTTGCAGGCAACATTAATGAAAGAGACAGTCCTGTGACCCTGTAGTATCCTGAATGAAGTCATTCATGAGACAGAGCTCCACCCCAGCCCTTATTGTACTGTGTTTCCTTAAGACAATAAATTGCAGATTTTGCAAAAGTCTAATCTTACTTGGGGCTTAGACACTTGACCTGAAATCAAGCTCTAAGTCCTCCTGCTTTCTGATTGAAAGAGTAACTGTGACTGCCAATAATTGGACAGCTCACCGCTAGGCCAGGCTGTGTCTTAGGCACGAAGGGTGGTGGCAGGGAGGGGTGAGTGTGTGGCTGCTCATGAGTGATGTGTTATAGTTTGGTAATTGCCCTCTGGGATCTGGTGGTGCCATTATCTCTTTCAAGGTAATGAAGGTGTAGGCTGACACCAATTTTCTTAATCTGCTGAGTTCTACTGATTCAGTTTTAGTCACTCCAGTAGAGGGAGAGTGGGAGAATGAGCTTCTCTGCCATTATAGGAGAAGCAGACTCAGGTCAAGTGTTTTTCCTCAACACAGAGCTTTCTGAGGATTAACCTCCTGCATCTTGGGATGCAGACAGTGAGCAAGCATTGGAAGGGCTTAGATACATGTAAATTCAGCATTATCCAGAATTATATTTCTTAACAAAAGAGTTGTTTCCTCTTAATTATCTGGGTTGACTAAAATATGGTTTATATGAATGGCTATTATATCATCAGGTTCTTGATAGACAGCAATGATTCAAAACTTTTATCTTACGTTCTATGCCAGGAGGGCTGTTGACACTGGCCCTACCTTACCCTTATTCTCCACAGTGAGTTCACAGGGTATACTCCATAAACACCACTATACCAGTGAAAAAAGCTGAAGCTCAGAAAGAATGGGTAACAATAAAATTTATCCCTCTGGTAAAATGCAGAGCTTGGAGTCAATAATGTATTTTCTAATTACAAACTGGAAGAAGACTGACTTAGAACTTCATCTTGCATTCAGGTCTCTGTAGTTATAACCAAGATTGTTGTTTTATGGGGATTCATTTGATTACCTGGCAAGAATGTGATAGGGATATTCCTTGCCCATGGGTCCCAGACTTCTCACCTCCTTTTCCCTGAGTTCTGCTCTCCTGACTTCCCCAACTTGAGGCAGGGGTCCATTTGGAGCTCTGGACCAGATCTGATAACCTGTGGAGTCACCCCTTCTGAAGATCCTGAAGATTTCCTGTCACATACAGGCTGATTCCTGTCACTTTGCATGGCAGACTGATGTCCTCTTCAGGAAACACAGTAGCAGGGGAAGAGTAAAAGGAAAAGGAAAAGGAAGTAACCTTCCTCACTGCAGAAGACAACCAAGCTCCTCTGTCTTCACCCTCTGTGAGCTTTTCCACTGGTGCATGGTGCTCAATGCTGGGTCCCAGTTCCTTTGTGGATCTGGACCTACTCAACACAGGTGTTCAGAACATGTCAACTCAATTCTTGGTCCCTCTAGGCCCTTTCCTTGGCCTTCCCACCAGCCCTAGCTCTGAGAACAATGCTCAGCACTTAGCCCTGAATGGCAGACTAAGGGACAGGACCAAAGTAAGCCCTTGCACGGAAAAGGGCATGCCTGCCTGCTCAGGTGTGCCCCTAAGCTAGAAGGCCCTGGCTCAGAGTCAGCAGCCTTCACAAGGGCTCCCTCATCTCACCACGGCATTTAACAATTAGCAGGTGATACAGCCACAGTTCACTTTGATATATAGGCGACTGCCTTCTGGCCTCGGATGGTATCCATGCCAAAGATGCCTCAGAGTAACAAACAAGCCTCTGGGCTCACCATCTACTTGACAGTCTGGATCTCTAGCCTGAAGCCTGAGGCTGGGATAAAACTGAGCAGGAATGGAATGTCTACCTATTTTCACCTTTCCATCTAAGTCAGCCACAGGGTTTCTGAGATGATTCTTTACCTCAGCCACTGGCCCCAGAATGCATTCTGAACCTGAAATCTTTGGCACTCTGGCTGTAAGTGATGTTCTGGCTATGACTTTAAGGTAAATTATTTCCTAATATACTCTGTAACATATTCAGAATCTAACCCTGTTCTTCAGAAATAAAATAATGTCTCCTAAATAGATAAGTGTTTCATCCCAAGGACATATTATTGTCTTGTGTCATTACTAGATGTAGAATTAATTCAGGAGATGAGCTTGGGTCTTCTGGAGATAAAATTTCCTCCTCCATCTCCTCTTTGAAGAATGAACCCTTTTCCTGTGGGGACACAGTGAGCTATGCTATCCAAGCCACTCATCCCTCATCTAGTTGTACCTAAAGACATAAGGAGAAACCTCACCATCCAAGGGCACAGAGACTCATATCAGAGTGACCCTGACAAATCCAGATGTTCCTATGAGTGGGTCACTTTCAGCTCTAGGAAGTAGGACTTGTCCAGGTGCAGAGAGTCTGTTAGTGGGAACATGCAGGCCATTTTCTGGAGTTGCAAAGCAGTGGGATGGATGGAGTGGTGGTAGAAATATTGCATTTCCTGTGAGTATGAGAAACGATGGGGTGTGTAATGAATTATTAGTGTGGTATTCTGGAAAGTGTCCTTGGATACCATGAATAGGCTTTCCTGAGGTCCTTGAAAACTGGAGAGGACTAAATATAGGAATTTGAAACACAGGACTTCAGATTGAAATAAAGACTATTGCCACATAAAAGATAAAGAATGTGATTTCAGTCCAAGCCAAACTATATGTGTATATATCTCTGAAGAGGAGATGGAGGAGGAAATTTTATCTCCAGAAGACCCAGCTCATCTCCTGAATTAATTCTATATCTAGTAATGACACAAGACAAAAATATGTTCTTGGGATGAAGCAGTTATCTATTTAGGAGACATTATGTATATACATACCATATGCATATATATATGTTTTATATAAATATATATATATATATTGAGAGAGAGAATATATTTAAAGCAAAAACTTGATTAAATAACTTCATCAGAGAATAACTTTTAATGATTTATGGCACAGCACAGTTATTATAGATAATAAAAATGTATCATATATTTCAAAATTGTTAGAATAGACTTTAAATGTTCTCACCAAAACAATGATAAGTATGTGAAGTGGTAGATGTGTTAATTTGCTTGATTTTGTCATTCTTTAGTTTGTGTATATGTGTGTATATATATGTGTGTATATATATATACATATAATATATCAAAGCATCACATTGTACCCCATACATACAATTATGATTTGTCAATTGAAAAATAACCTCACTACAACTTTTCCTATAACACGGGTCTAAAAATGTTCCTCAGTTTTTTCACTGTGAAGTTTCAGAAAACATGGTTCTATTCTCTGTCTTCCAGAAGGGACTTTAAACCGGCAGCATCCTAGAGACAGAGGAGTAGCCTTGTGGGCCTCTTCCTCATGATGAGTTCCCCTCTGCTGCTGTCTCAGAAGTGGGAATTGGCCATTCTGAGCCCCGCAGCTCCCTCTGCTCTGCAGCTGCTGTCTGTGCTCCCTGCCATGTCCTGGGTAAGGACTTAGAAAAGCAGGAAGGAGTCTAGACTGGCACATAAGGATGAAGTCACAGTGAGGAACTAGATAGACACTCATCCAACACTGATTGGTACAACCAGACCTTCCCCTGTTCTGCACCTTCAGTGACTGGCCCAGGTTCCATGAGCAGCATGAACTCTTCCTCCTATGGCTGAAAGAGAGACACAGTCATGGAGCCATGCCCATCTGGATTGGATCAAGACCATGTGCAGGCTGGGTGGGATCTCTTTGACATCCTAGGGCAGTCAGTCATTCCACTGAAAGGCCTTAGAGGAAAGAGTCAATTTTTATCGACACTAGCAAAAGAGGATTTTTTTTCTTTCTTCTTTTATTCTTCATTTATGGGGAAGAGTGCATAGTTGCTTACAATTCCTCTCTGCCCTGGGCCCACTGTTGTGATATTTGAGGACTGACTCACCATTTCTTCTGAAAAGAAGCTGACAGCTCCTAAAGCATTCTAGATGCTCACAAACATCTTCCATTTGGCTAAGGAAGAGCCCAAGCCAGAAAAAGGGGCTGGGTAGAATAGGGACAGTGCCTGGGAACCCATGGTTCATAACGAAAACATCTAGAAGAAAGAAAAATCTGTTCCTTGGAGGGCATCTGAATGGCAATTGAGTGGCTCAGTGTCAGACCTTAGTGGATTGTTCTCCTTAGGCTATCAACCCATGTCCTAGGATGGTGCTGTAAAGATTTGGTTAAATAGTTCAGACAATAATACTCCAGCCTCTTATTATTAGCATGAGTATCTGATATATCCATTGTGCAGTTTCACAACCTCCTCCCTAGTTGACCTTTCTCTAACATCTTCCTATCCTTCCTTGATGGTTTCAGACTCCATTCATTCATCTAGACATCTACCAGAAGCTATGCATGAGGCAAAACCCTGAGGCAATAAACACAGTGCTGAAGTCATGCAATCTGGATTCAACTGACAGCTACTATGTTTATCATCTAAAGACCTTGGCTAAGTGGGCAGTCTGAGTTTCACTTCCTTACCTATAGAATGGATTAAATAATACCCACGTCTCACTTAAGGTGGTATGATAATTAAATGAGATAAGAATGTAAAGCAATTGTACTTGTCTGGTAAGTAATAAAAAATGCTAACAGTTGTCATGATTTTCAAGGCTCCATGTCCAACCTTAGAGAGCTCACAACTTCTAGGGTCTCTAGTGAAAATTAATAAATCACAGCAGACAAGTTCTGAGGTGTGCAGTTTTCACAGTCCATATGTGAAACAGACCCTATTTCTTCAAATCCAGTTATACTCCAAATCAGGTCCCATGTGCTCATAGGCAAGATTTGCAGTTGGGTGAGATTCATGGAATTCATGCAACTGTTTCACTTCTTCTTCATGTGCAGAAAAGCATGCTAGGTGTTTCCATGGAAACCACTTTATCAGCTGGGACTTGTCTCACTGATTCTGCAATGGAATTTTATTGTTGATATTCTTTGAAAGAATTGACTAGGGGTGTGCATGGGCAATTGTGTGTATTTGTTTTCAGAAGCACATACACCCACTCATACACACACACACACACACACACACACACACATCATTCACACAGTCCTTTTAATGACTTTTTCTATCAGAGTTTTTCCACAGTGGATTGACTGTTGCTTAGGAAACCCTGACATCATCAGCATCATAAGCATCAACAAAGCTTTTATTGTATTAAAGGCTGAGTTTGCATTCAAGCAGGTTAACAAGAAGAGGGAAGGGTGGGTCCAGTGGTGATGGGCCAGTAGGTAGACTATAGTCATCATCAGTGAGGAAACTAACGATAAAGGATGACAATTACCAGAAATGCATTCCCTAGGATTAAAGTCCCCCTCTCCCAGCCATCCCATGGTTGGATCCAGACATTGTTCCCTACTCACTGAACACACACACACACACACACACACACACACAAACTCACACTCACACTTGCACACACAGTTACCAAACATAAACTCCATTCAGCTCTCAAGCATTCATTCATCATCTACCACATGTCAAATGCTGTTAGAATTGCTTTGGATGGTACAAAAATTGGGAAGGTATCCACAAACAGTTTTAAAACAAGGGAAGGGACATGAACAATGGGTATGTAAGTTCAGGTGAAATTTCACAAAAGGCTGTTCTCCAGGTGTTCGCTATCAGTCAATTCAGTCAGCTTTCCATGTTGTAGCTTCCTCATATACAATAATATTTAGGATACAGAGAATTCACTCTTCAAGGAGTAAATAAAAATTTTCTCCTACTGGGTTATGCAAATAAAATGTAATATATACATCTATTGTTCATGAGTCAATGAAAAAGTCTCATTGTGGAGGCTGTAGCTAAGACAGACTCTGGGTCAAATAGTCAGAATCCAAGAGACAAAACCTTGAAAACAAACTGCAGGCTGAGTTTGTGACATGAACAGGAACAGGTGACCGTGGACTGCCTTCTCATGGAATCACCCAATAACAAAATCAGAAAGGAATATGGAAGAATAAACAAGGAAACAGAGGAGAAAAGAAGATGGGACAGCAGTGGGACCAGGAATTGGGGCAGCTTGTGTGTACAGCTAGAAACCTGGACACAGCATTTCATAAGACCAGGTAGAAAACATGGGAAATATTTCAGCAAAGGTGTGTTATTGTCCAAAGCAAGAGGCACAAACCTGCTGACCACATGCTGAGTTCAGAAATTTTGGACATTTAAAAAATTAATTTTGCTACCTCCAAGTAGAGCCTGCTTAGCTCTAACTTGCTATAAGAATCACCTATATGTTGTTTTGTAACTATGGATTTGCACATTTTTATAACCTGAATAGCCCTAGTAAACACATGGGGTTTAAACCCTAAGGAGTAATAATTAAAAGAAAAAACTACTCCACTGCCAGGATGTAACAAAGACTGGAAGAAGAGAGATGATTAGAAAGGGCAAACTCCATGCACCAATACCTGGACTGCGAGAATCATCATTCTGGATAGAATTAGGCAATGGTATGGCAGCAGCCCTGAGGATTTCAAAGCCTAGTACTCTGCTAAACCCATCATCCAGCTGCAATCACTTACCATGAGACAAGTCTTAGGTGGCAAGTATGGTACAGATGTATTCAAGGAGGGATGTTTCCAACTGTCCATCCAGTTCAAATTTCTTATAGAAAAATATTAGAAATTATTTATTGGCCATTGTTATGTACAGGTTTCAAATAGGGCTTTGGGAAAATTTTCAAAGATATACGAGACATAATTTGGATCCTTAAGAAGCTCACCATCTTAATAAGGAAGCAGGACATAAACACATGGAGGTTTGGTTTGGTTTGGTTGCAGGGGTTAAGTTACAGCAGAAGGGCTTTCCCAATACAGGGTATGATGACAAACTTGAGTTCTAGTTTCTCTACTAACTAGTTAGCTATGCAGCATTAACCATATTGCTTAATCTCTTTGAAAAATGTTTTTCTCATTTTAATCTGAAATATAAAGGATCAAATAAAAGAAGGGAACAGAATTTTAGGCTATAAAAGACCTTAGGAATATCAAATTATTCCTTTAATTTCCCTTTAAGGGAAACCTTGGGACAAGTTTTATGAGACATTTCCAAGGTCACTGAGCTGGTAGTAATGATTAATGTCCATAAATGTGCTTTCAAGGTGCACATATTTACTCCATACATACTTGTTTAAAGTCTATGTTTGAGGCCATGTTTTGGGGTCTAAGACAGAGCAGTGAATAAGATTGGCACAATGTGTTCTGCCTTCTCAGAGCTCACAGCCTCTTAAGGGAGAATTACAGAGGGAATAGATGCCCTGCAGGAAATAAGGAGTGCTAGGAAAGGATGTGACAGAAGAGCCAGGAGTGGCCAGTGAGACCAGGAAAGCTTTTGAGAATGGAATACCCAAGCTCAGAATGGCAGTGCAGATGTTATGAAACCCATTTTTAAAGAAAAGATAATATGTTTGTGATGGTCCATAAACTGAGTCTAGAACATATGATCTTTTGAGTTGAAGGCCAGTGCTTTCTTTTAAAATATCTTTAAGACTTGGGCTAAAGGCATAGCTCAAGCAGTAAAATATCTACCTAGCAAGCATGAAACCCTGAATTGAAACCCCAGTACCACCTTAAAAACAATAACAAAAAAAGAATGTCAACCATAAGAAAAGGTGAAAAAGACTACTATATGAAAGACATGAGCTAACTCCCAATATACTAAAGTATCTTACACTTCAGAGTTAACCTCCAACCATAAACTATTGCAAAACTGCACCAAAAATTTTCAAAAAAGAAACTAATTTCATACACTAGACAACTGGCAATGGATGACAGAATTTTGAGATATAAAAACACCCTGGATTTCACTCTGGAGGGAATTTTATGACTAAAGGAAGAGAAGACAAAACCAAACAGAGCCTGAAAGACCCACTGTGCTGACAGGAGAGAGATAGGAGTTAGAAACCAAGCTAACTCAAAATTTCAGTGCAAAGAAGAAACAACTCCAAAAATTGTGTAGAGTTCCACTTAAGTATTTGGCTAATTGCTAATCTTCATATCCACTCTGGGTGGTGATAAACACCAAGATTCTAGGCAAACAACTTCTGTGGAAAGGAAAATAAGAAGCTGTAAAATTCCCAGAGGTTGTACAGAGCCAAGAATGATTCAACTCTCAACGTATAATGAAGAGACCTTATTGAACACATGTGATATGCAATAAAAGACAAGTAATCTGAATTTTCTACTGGTCATCTAACAAAAAGATGATATACAGCAGTTCTCCCTTATCTGTGGGACCATATTCAAAATGCCCAGTGGATGGCTGAAATCTCACCTACCAAACCCCACATATTTTGTTTTCTATATATGCGTACCTCTACTAAAGCTTAGTTTATAGGCACAGTAAGATGTTAAAAAACAAAAAATTTTAGTAATACACAACAATTTTAGCAATATACTATTATAAAATTATGTGAATATATTCTCTCAATAGAAATAATCATAATTTTAGACAATAGTTGCTCACATGTAACTGAAACCATAGAAGTAGAAACCACAGATAAATGAGGAAAGCTAAATATACTAGGTATACCATATACATTCATCAATTAGAGAAAAACAAACTAAAGACTTACCAGTAATCTGTCTGGGAGAATTTAGTCCACTCTTTGAAGGAATACAACAAAATGTAGTACTTAACAATGTAAAAATTCTGGCAACCAATCAAAAGCTGCTAGATGAGTGGGAAAGCAGAAAAATGTAACCCATAACAAAATGAAAAATCAATACCACAAAGACCCAGAAATAAGATAGGCATTATAAAATTAGTAGGTAAAGATATGAAAATATCTATGACAAACATGCTCAAATGCTCAATAATTTAAATGCCAGCATGAGTATAATGAGAAGAATGGAAAATATAAAACTAAACTATTATGTAAGAAATAAAATTTTGCTGGATTGGATTAACTGAAGACTAAAAAGTACAAAAGCCAAGAATATAAATTTGAGGATATAACAGTAAAACCTACTCAAAATCAATTACACAGAAATTGAAAAGACTGTAAAAAATTAATCACAGTGACAGAAACCTATGGAATAATTTCAAAGACCTAAAACACAGGCAAAGTCTAGAATAAGAGAGAGGCAGACGGAATATATTTGAAGAAATGACTGAAAAGTGTATTAAAATCAATGAAAACTACAGAATTATACAACCAAGAAGTCTAAACAAACCCAACAAAAACAAAAAACATAGAAAAATCAAAATAAGTTATATTATAATAATATTGCCAAAAATAATGAAAAATACTTAATGGTGGTCAGAAATAAAAACACATTACTTACAGTTTTAAAAAGACACCAATAGCTATAGATTAGTGCCCAGGCAAGGCAAGAGACAATGTGTTAAAATATATAAAGACCTAGAAAAAAAAACAGAACTCCTGTCTAATAAAATATCTTTTGAAAATGGGTGAAATAATAAATTTTCAAACTAATTAAAGCTGAGAAAATTTGTTTGACTGCAAACCTACACCACAATAAATATTAAAGAAAGTTGTATAGGAAAGACTATAGTATTTATAAAAACTGTCTAAAATAAGAAATATTTATATTTTGCATTGATTAACTTATCATTTACTTAGTTGGTGGTACTAGGAGTTAAACTTAGGGTCTTGTACTTGTTAACCAGGCATTCTACCATTTGAGCTACTCCCCAAGCCCTTTTTTAATTCATTACTTTTCCAATAGAGTCTCACATTTATGCCTGGGCCAGCCTGGACCATGATCCTCTTATGTATGTTTTCTGTATAGTTAGGATGACAAATGCATGCCTGCATGAGATGGAGTCTTACAAACTCTTTGCCCTTGCTGGCCTAAAACCATGCTCCTGCCATGATTACAGGTATGAGCCACTGTGCCTGGCTTATTTTTCTAATTTAAGAAGTTTAAAATATATTTGGATTTTTAAGACCCAAATAATAACCATATATCATGGGGTGACTATGAAATGTATATATTAAATGTAAAGGACAGGACATTATAATTGTTCACAGAAATCAGCAGAATAGATGAGAATAAAGAGATTTAATTGTCTTCTTTTTACAAGGCTAACACTGCTGGGTATTGGGGGGGAGAGGGAGGGGGCGGAGTGGGTGGTAAGGGAGGGGGTGGGGGCAGGGGGAAGAAATGAACCAAGCCTTGTATGCACATATGAATAATAAAAGAAAAAAAAGAGTGAAACAAAATATACTAGAAAAATTCACCAAAATAGAGTTGGAATGCTAACACTTAAACATCAAACAAAATAGAATTTAACACAAAATTGTTGTTAGGGAAATAGAAGGATATGTTATAATATTAAAAGAGTTAATCCATCAGGAAGACATAACACTTACACATATATGTACATATAATAATAGTGCCAAAATACATGAGGCAAAAGCTAACAGAAATGAAGAGAGAAACAGACAATTCAGCAGTAATATTTGGAGACTTCAATACCACATTTTCCATAATACATAGAAAAATTAAATAATATCAACAAGATTTGAAAATACTATAAACCAACTAGACTTAAAAGATATATGGAACTCTCCACTTAATAGCAGCAGAACCTACATTCTTCTCTAGTGCAATTGGAGCATTCTCTAGGACAGACCAAATGGAAGTCCACAAAGGAAGTCTTGATAAATTTTAAAAACAAAAATCATACAAAGTATTTCTCTGGCAAGAATGAAATGGAACTGTAAATTAGTAGTAGGGGTAGCAGTAGAAAATCCCTGAATGTGGAAGTTAAAACAAATACTCTTAAGCAAACAATGCTCCAAAGAAGAAATCATAAGAAAACCAGAAATTAATTTGACATAAATGGAAACAAGATGAGAATACAACATACAGCTACAGCCATGTTTAGATGGAACATGATAGATGCAAATGACTATATAAAAATTAAAATGACTTCAAATCCCAAACCTAACTATTTATCCTAAGGTATTGACAAAAGAAGGGCAAATCAAAGCCAAAGGAAAGAGTAAAGATTAGATGGAAAATAAATAGAGAATATAAAACCAATATAGAAAATTAATGAAACCAGATTTGGCCATTGGAAAAGGTCAACAAGCATTAGGGGATATAATAGAGAAGATGAAATTGTTCAAAGCACACTGCATGTGTCTATGGAATTATTACAATGAAACCTCCTTGTACTATTACTATGCTAATTGAAAAATAAAGGGAACAACTCTAGTAACTTAAAAATGATAATACTTAACTAAGTTGATTTTAAAAATAACAAAGAAGATGTCAAAAACTGAAATCATGAAGAAAAAAGACATTATTCTTAATTACAAATACTAAGTGTAAAAGGAAAGTGAATGTTATGAAAAACTGTATGCAACAAGTCATATAATTTAGGTGAAATAACAAATTACTAAAAAGAGATGAACTATATAAACAATACCAAAAGAAACAGAAAATTGATTGACACTGATAAAAAAAAAAGAGAAAATGAAAATTTTCACAAAGAAAAGCCCTGAGCCAAAGAGAGTTGCTTGTAAATTCTACAAAACATTTAAAGAAGAATTGATACTAGTCTATCACAAACTAACACAGAAAATCAGAAGAGAAGGGAATCCTTCTCAAATCATTTTATGAGATGAATATTACTCTGATGCCAGAAACAGAGACATACTAAGAAAAGACTACATACCAGTATCCTTTATCAATACAGATGCTAAATTTCTTTAAAAATACATTCACATAAAATTCAGCAATATATAAGAAGGATTTAAAATTAAATAAATAGAAGCTTAATTAGAAAAAATAAACATAAAAGGGTTTATTCAGCTTGACCAAGTGAGGTTTATTTCAGGAATGTAAGAGTTATTTGACATAAGGAAATTAATGGATATTAATTTGGTTAATTTTGTTAATGGAACAAAGACAAAACTGATGAATCTGTGATTGTCACAATTGGTGCAGAAAGACATTTGACAAAATCCAACACCTTTTAATAATAATAATAATGCTAAAAATTCTTAGGAAGCTAGGAATAAAAAGAAAATTCCTCAATATGATAAAAGGTATTTCTTTAAAAAAAAAAAACCCACTTCTAACATCAAACTCAAGTTTAAAGACTGAACGCTTTCCCCAGAAGATAAAAAAAAAAAATTGTAATGGAAGCTCCACCTCAAACATTAGACAATAAAATGAAATACAAGACATCAAACTGAAAATGAAGAAGTAAAACTATTTCTATTCATGTATCACAAGATCTTTTACAGCTAATAGATGAATTTAGTAAATTGTTGGGTACAAGATCAGTACACAATCAGTTATGTGTACTTTTCTCTCCTCCTCCTCCTTTTCCTCCTTCTCCTCTTCCTTATTCTTCTTCTGCTTGTTCTTCCTCTACTTCTTCTTCAGTGCTAGAGATTCAAGCCAGAGCCTTGCACATACTAATCAAGGGCTATACCACTGAACTACAGCCAAGCCCAGCCAATCAGTTATTTTTCTACATCACTAGTGAACAATCTGAAAAGTAAGGAAAGAAATTCTACTTAAAGTAGCATAAAAACTAATAAAATACACACAAATACATATAATAAAGGCAGTGAAAGATAGGTACATTGAAGACTATTATCCTTTGCTGAAATAAATTAAAAGAAAAACATGATGCCCAAGAATAGGAAAATTTAACATTGTTAAGGTATCAACAATACCACAAACAATGGACAGATCCAATATAAACCCTGTCCAAATTCCAGCAGCCTTTTGTACTTTTTTTTCTTTTTTTGGTGATACTAGGATTTAATAGGCAAGAGCTCTACTACTTGAGCCACACCCCAGTCCCAAACAGCTTTTCATGTATATTATTATCTTATATTTTACACCAGTATTCTAATATTATTTGAAACTATACATGCATATTGTAACTCCTAAATAACTCCTAAATGATTAAAACAAATTAGTGTAGCTAATGAGCTAACAGTCAGAATAAAATAAAACTATTAAAAATTACTAAATAATTTTCAATGGAATAATAAGATGAAACTGAAACAAATAAATTGCTGCATGGGAAGAAGTTAGAAAAGCCATTTGTTTTAAGTACAAAATACCAATAACATTTACACTGAAGTGGTCTAAAAACTTCAGTAGAATTGATCAGAATTGATCACAGAGGAAAATCAGGAGACACATATATGCTGTCTATAAGAAAACCAAAGGGATTAATCTGATTAAAATACAATATATTAATAGATGAAATACCATGGGGAAACCCTTTTGAACAATGAATACAATTTAAAACTGAAAGACAGGAATATAGAATAGGTCCTGTTAGGGGATAGGTAGTAGTGGGAGGGCACAAGGTGAAGGGTGAAGGTAAAGAAGGGTGAATATGGCCAATGTACTTTATATGCTTGTATGAAACAGAACAATGAAATCCATTGAAATTGTTTTAAGTAGTGGGGTAGGGGGCGAAGGAGAAGGATAATAGGGATGAACCTAACCAAGGTACTGGGAAAGTCCTTGAATGACTAATATATGGTCATAAAAACGTTTTAAAAAATAAAATGACTTCAGATTTTTTTAAAAACAAATATTAAGGTCAGTGAGTATGTAGTGATGGATTTTAGGGAGATTTCATATAAGAAAGCTGAAGTGGATATGATAATACCAAAGTAGAGAGGAAAAAAAGAACTACTACCAAGGTTAAGGAAAGATTTTTTTCTAACAATAATAAACTAAATACATCAAGAAGAAATAATGGTTCTAAATGTGTATTTACCCCAGAACAGAGATTAAAAATACATGAAGAAAAACATGACAAAATATAGAGGGAGAAATAGACAAATTGAAAATTATATTTGGAGATTAAAGTACCACTTTCCCAGTAATTGATAGAATTGTCAGACAGAAAATCAATAAGGATAAAACAAACAAGTCTAGCAGTCAACATTACCTAATGACATTTGTAGATGGCTCTATCCCATAGCACAGAACACATATTCTTTTTGAATGTACATATAAACTTAATCAAGACTATATGCTGGTTTATAAAACAGATATCAATAATTTTAACTGTACTAAAGTCATACAGAGTCAGTTCTCTGAGCCCAAAGGGATTAGGTGAAAAATCAATATTGATAATATAATTCAAATAATATCAAATATTTAGAAATTTTAAAACACCTTTATATATAACCTGTGAGTCAAGGAAAAAATCAAGAAGAAAACTGGAGAACATTTTGAATTATATGAAAATAACAATATGTTACATCACAACTTTTGGTGGGCAGCTGAAGCATTACCAAGATAATAGTTTAATACTAACTTCAAAAAGAAAAATGGTCTAAAATGAATTATCAAATTTTTTTGTTAAAAACCCAGAAAAAGGAAATCAGATTAAATTGAAAATAAGTAAAATAAAGTATAAATTTTAAGTCCTGTCCTTGACAGGCCAAAGAGCTTGTTGAGAGGTCTTGACAAATCAGATAAGAACAGTATCAATTGCATCATCTCATGTCAGCTGACTACAGACTGAGTCTAGTAAGTAGACAGGCAAATATTTTGTTCCTCTTAGATAATAACTCAATTTCTGTTCCTTTGCAAGAATAATCAGCCATAAGCTTAGGAAAAGTGAATATAGTTCTGGGGTAGGATGGCAGAGTAGATGCTTCTTCCATGTGACTTCATGAATGGGAAGAATCAGAATAATAAAGAACAAACGTTATTCCAAAGAAAGAAGGAGAGGCAGAGCACTGGGAATCATGAAAGAGGCCAATGACAACTGAAAAGCCACAGAGAAACAAGCCTTTCATAGAGCAGTAAGGACCATCCCCCTGTCTGACACACAAACACACACACACACACTAATCCTGACTCTGTTGAAGTGGGAGAGCCAAAGCCACAACCATATGATAAGCCAGGAGGCCCTGGAAAATAGACCGGCAGTCCTAGCTATAGGGCAAATTGACAGTGCTCCCTAAATCTTGAATCCAGTGTGGGGATTTTATGTAACAATGACTATTCCCACATAAAAGCCAGTATTGGGGAAGAAATCTATTTTCTTGTCACCCCCCTCCACCCCACATATCAGAAAGCTATAGCTGAGAGCCAGCTTGAGAGGGGGCCTATTTTGTGAGACAAAGCTACTCTTAATCAGAAGTCAAGGAGCCTGGGGATCTCCTCAGAAACACAGTGTTAGGGTGGGACATAACCATACACTTCTGAAGAAAGAGATTGAGGAAGACTATAGAAAGTGGAGAGATCTCCCATGCTCATGGATTGGTAGAATCAACATAGTAAAAATGTCGATACTCCCCAAAGTAATCTACATGGTTAATGCAATTCCCATCAAAATTCCAATGACATTCATTAAAGAGATTGAAAAATCTACTGTGAAATTTATATGGAAACACAAGAGGCCACGAATAGCCAAGGCAATACTCAGTCAAAAGAACAATGCAGGAGGTATCACAATACCTGACTTCAAACTATATTACAAAGCAATAACAATAAAAACAGCATGGTACTGGCACAAAAACAGACATGAAGACCAGTGGAACAGAATAGAGGACCCAGATATGAAGCCACACAACTATGAGCAACTTATCTTTGACAAAGGAGCTAAAAATATATGATGGAGAAATAGCAGCCTCTTCAACAAAAACTGCTGGGAAAACTGGTTAGCAGTCTGCAAAAAACTGAAACTAGATCCATGTATATCACCCTATACCAAGATTAACTCAAAATGGATCAAGGATCTTAATATCAGACCCCAAACTCTTAAGTTGATACAAGAAAGAGTAGGAAATACTCTGGAGTTAGTAGGTATAGGTAAGAACTTTCTCAATGAAACCCCAGCAGCACAGCAACTAAGAGATAGCATAGATAAATGGGACCTCATAAAACTAAAAAGCTTCTGTTCATCAAAAGAAATGGTCTCTAAACTGAAGAGAACACCCACAGAGTGGGAGAAAATATTTGCCAATTATACATCAGACAAAGGACTGATAACCAGAATATACAGGGAACTTAAAAAACTAAATTCTCCCAAAACTAATGAACCAATAAAGAAATGGGCATGTGAACTAAACAGAACTTTCTCAAAAGAAGAAATTCAAATGGCCAGAAAACACATGAAAAAATGCTCACCATCTCTAGCAATAAAGGAAATGCAAATTAAAACCACACTAAGATTCCACCTCACCCCTGTTAGAATAGCCATCATCAGCAACACCACCACCAACAGGTGTTGGCGAGGATGCGGGGAAAAAGGAACCCTCTTACACTGTTGGTGGGAATGTAGACTAGTACAACCACTCTGGAAAAAAATTTGGAGGCTACTTAAAAAGCTGGACATCGATCTACCATTTGATCCAGCAATACCACTCTTGGGGATATACCCAAAAGACTGTTACTCCAGAGGCACCTGCACATCCATGTTTATTGCGGCACTATTCACAATAGCCAAGTTATGGAAACAGCCAAGATGCCCCAGCACTGACGAATAGATTAAGAAAATGTGGTATCTATACACAATGGAATTTTATGCAGCCATGAAGAAGAACGAAATGTTATCATTCGCTGGTAAATGGATGGAATTGGAGAACATCATTCTGAGTGAGGTTAGCCTGGCTCAAAAGACCAAAAATCGTATGTTCTCCCTCATATGTGGACATTAGATCAAGGACAAACACAACAAGGGGATTGGACTATGAGCACATGATAAAAGCGAGAGCACACAAGGGAGGGGTGAGGATAGGTAAGACACCTAAAAAACTAGCTAGCATTTGTTGCCCTTAATGCAGAGAAAGTAAAGCAGATACCTTAAAGCAACTGAGGCCAATAGGAAAAGGAGACCAGGAACTAGAGAAAAGGTTAGATTAAAAAGAATTAACCTAGAAGGTAACACCCACGCACAGGAAATCAATGTGAGTCAATGCCCTGTATAGCTATCCTTATCTCAACCAGCAAAACCCCTTGTTCCTTCCTATTATTGCTTATACTCTCTCTACAACAAAATTAGAGATAAGGGCAAAATAGTTTCTGCTGGGCATTGAGGGGGGGAGTGGGAGGGGGTGGAGTGGGTGGTAAGGGAGGGGGTGGGGGCAGGGGGGAGAAATAAACCAAGCCTTGTATGCACATATGAATAATAAAAGAAAAATGAAAAAAAAAAAAAAAGAAGTCAAGGAGCCTGGGGATCTCCTCAGAAACACAGTGTTAGGGTGGGACATAACCAGGAGAGGTAGTCATGAAGGAGAGGATGGAACTTAGACTTACTGAGAAGTCTGGGAAGTGGGAGGCTTAGGCTATGAAGGATCCAGGGGTGATGTCTTTACCCTTTGTGGTAAGGAGTGAGCCCATCACCTGTGTATCATTGTAGAGACAGACTTAAGATATCCAAGCCCAAGCCAGTGTCCAGAGGACAGCTGAGCCTCAGGAACTGCCTCTTTGTTAAGTGCAGTTGCTTCCAAGTGAGAACTAAGAATTCAGAGCTCAGGTCCAGTGGACCATGCTATTTCTCTCAGCATTCTTCCTTGCTCAGGCTGATTTACTTCTAGGTAGGAACTGCAAGCTCTGAGGCTAGCAGAAAGATCACCACATTTCCTGTTATCCCCCTCCATTGCAGATTTCAGGCTTGTTTACTCTTCCACTCCCCTGCAAACTTTGAAGAAATCCCCTAAACTTGGACATTTGCTACACCTGGATTCATAAACTTGGGGGTACTGGAATGAGAGGGAAGCTAAGCTATCCAGGCCACAAGCTAAAAAAAGTTGTTGAGGCCAGTAATAGTTCCAGTCGTATAAAAATGGGAAACTTCTTAAGTGAAAGCAACCCTGATGCTGACAACTGATCCTTGCCTAGCCTGGCCCTCAACCCACATACAGCACCAGCTTGAAGAGACTACTAACTGAGAAGCCAACCAAATGACATTGAGATATCCATCCCAACAGATGCACAAATCACAACCTAGAAACATAAGAGATGTGAAAAGCAAGGCAAAGTGACTCCTCCAAGAGTTCATAACTACTCAATAATCAAATCTGAACATACTTAAATTGTTAAAATGCCAAATGGTTCCAATCTATACTTTAAAAAACATCAATTACCTCAAAGAAAATTCAAACAAACAGTGGAGTGAAAGAAATTAATTCAAGATGAGCCATTTTTCCATTATATTTCTTGGCATATCAATCATAACTATTTCAAATTTCCAGTTTGACAATTCCCAAATCTCTGTCATATATGAGTAGCCCTGCTATGTCCTCCAGACCTTTTCTGTTGTCTACTTTTTAAAATTTGTTTTCTTCTCTTAATTTTCATTATTTTGTTTTTGCCTTTTTGTGTGTCTTGTATTTGTGTTGTTGATGGTGGCATATGGACATAACGAATTGTGTACAAAATATTTACACAAAATGACTTTAATGTGAACTTCATGCTTATCTTGCTAAGAGGTATCCTTTGTTTACTGTTAGCTGTATGTAGGAGAGGCGAAAACTTCATTGAATGACTCTATGTTTGTCTTCTCTGTTATATTTATGTCTACCCAAGAATTCCTTAAATAAAATCTTCTTGCCATTTTTTTTGTAATCCACTGTTTGTACATGGGAACCCAATTAATATGATGGTTATATATATGAGGAGCACAAATGTTCTGTAAACTTATTAGGTTTTAATCTTTTAGCAAGTCTGTGTTATTGACTTGTGACCTTCATAGTAGTTCTCAAGTATTCCTCATTTTAGGTGAAACAGGAAAGCTAGAAAAACCCAAATTTAAGTATTTTTCTGCCCCAGGGTTTAGACTTTGAAAATATCCAAATGTGTTAGGGTCTATTTAAATAGTTTCTTTTGAAGGCAATCCTTTCTTACGAAGAACATAATGTTCTGGATATATTTCAGATTAATTATGCTTCCCCCTCCTTTTCTCTGCCATTAGCTTGAGGGATTTTTTTCTTTGCCTTTTAGCCTGAGGACCTGGTTGAGTTCCTCTAAGTAAAATGTGAGCATGCCAGTCCCTGTGGTATTAATCTCTGAAACTAGACTACACTAAGCCCTAGTAATTCATCAACTGCAGTCTAAGTGTTCCCACTCCTGCTTGAACATTATTAGCTACAGTTGTAGTTTCCACTCCTAGACTTTTGTTCATAGTAACTTGTAATTTTCCATATCTTCCTTTGTCCAATTTTTGTTGATGTTTGCCTTGTAGCTGCAATCATTTAAAGAATATGAGAAAAATTACAAATTTTCAGTTTATTCGACTTTTTTTCTTATTGTGGTATGGTAGTGATGATTCTCTAGTTATTTACATATTGGATCAGAAACTAGAAATCCATAGCAAACAGTAAATTAGGCCAAGTCTTATATAAATGGAAACTTACAGGATGTATTCTTTTTCTTGGGGGGGTATTGGGATTCAAACACAGAGCTTCACACTTGCTAGGCAGGCATTCTACTACTTGCACCATATTTGCAGATCAATTGGCTTTGGTTATTTTGGTAATAGGGTCCTGCATTTTGTCTAGGATAGTATGAACTATGATCCTCCTTTTTAACTTCCTGCCATCACTGATATGACAGGTATATATCACCATATCCAACTTTTACATGTTGAGATGAGGTCCCATAAACTTTTTTGCCTGGGCTGGCCTTGAACTGCGATTTTCCTCTATCAACCTCCCAAGTAGGTGGGATTGCAATTATAAACCACCATATCTCATTGCCTATTTTTTTAAACTACTTTTGCTCAATATAATTATTTGAGATTAAAGTATGTTATATCATGTATATGGAATTTTTTCTTCTTTATTGCTAAGGATTATGTCATTGTATGGAATAGATTATTTTTCCACCTATTGATAAGACATTTGGGTTGTTCACAATTTTTTAGCTTTTACAAATAAAACCATGAACATTTGTGCATAGATCTTTTATTTGCATATACCTTCTTTTCTCTTGGGGTAACACCTAGGTTGGGTCATGTGGTAGGTCTATATTTAAATTTTAAAGACACCATGAAAATACTTTGCAACATGGTTACACTATTACCAGAAGGTCAGACAGCTATTTTGATTCTTATATCCAGAAAGAGTGGAGCTTTCAGGCAAGACACAAGGTAAAATAGTGAAAAGTGTAATTTAGTAAGAATGGTAACATTTATTAGAATAGAAAGGCACTTTCATAGCCATCATTAGCAACACCATCAACAACAGGTGTTGGATGCGGGGGAAAAAGGAACCCTCTTACACTGCTGGTGGGAATGTAAACTAGTACAACCACTCTGGAAAAAAACTTGGAGGCTACTTAAAAAGCTAGACATTGATCTACCATTTGATCCAGCAATACCACTCTTGGGGATATACCCAAAAAACTGTGACACAGGTTACTCCAGAGGCACCTGCACACCCATGTTTATTGCGGCACTATTCACAATAGCCAAGTTATGGAAACAGCCAAGATGCCCCATTACTGACGAATGGATCAAGAAAATGTGGTATCTATACAATGGAATTTTATGTAGCCATGAAGAAGAATGAAATGTTATCATTCGCTGGTAAATGGATGGAATTGGAGAACATCATTCTGAGTGAGGTTAGCCTCGCCCAAAACATCAAAAATCGTATGTTCTCCCTCATATGTGGACATTAGATCAAGGGCAAACACAACAAGGGGATTGAACTTTGATCACAAGATAAAAGCTAGAACACACAAGGGAGATATGAGGATAGGTAAGACACCTAAAAAATTAGCTAGCATTTGTTGTCCTTAATGTAGAGAAACTAAAGCAGATACCTTAAAAGAAACTGAGGCCAATAGGAGAAGGGGACTAGGAACTAGAGAAAAGGTTAGATCAAAAAGAATTAACCTAGTAGGTAACACACATGCACAGGAAATTAATGTGAGCCAACTCCCTGTATAGCTATCCTTATCTCAACTAGCAAAAACCCTTGTTCCTTCCTATTATTGCTTACACTCTCTCTACAACAAAATTAGAGATAAGGGTATCGAGGGGATTGGGGAGAGAAGGAGGGTATGGGGTGAGTGGTAAAGGAGGGGATGGGGGCAGGAGGGAGAAATGATCCAAGCACTGTATGCACATATGAATAATAAATAAATAAATAAAAGAAAGGCACTTTCAGAGGTGGAAATTGACCATCCCAGAAAAAGAAGTAAAAACAATGACAATTCTTTTCACCCCAGCACAGGTTTTTTTTGAAGTGTGAATGGCTAGGAGCTTCAAGTTCCTCCCCAGAACAGCCCATAGGGAGTGATGAACATAAAAGCTATAAAATTCTTATGATGTGACTCAAGAATCATTTTTCACATAGGATTTCCCATGATCACCCAAGGAAAACCCATGGATGAGGGGAATATGCAGTTACTACTGGCTTAAGATGACATGTTAATGGCCCAAAGGTCACTTTGGTCGCTCTAATTGGTTTGAGTTAGAGCATGGGCCTTGTCAGCCCTTGTCTTCTTTTTTAATAACTGGACAAGATGATATATGTAACTTTTATGTAGCTCATTGTTTAACCCTCAAGGGAAATATGTTGCTAGGCACGTACCAAACATTTCCTTAAATTTCCTCAGTTCACCACTTAGCTTTACCTGTTACCTAACATTCTCTCCCATCAAAGACTGGAGGCCCTAAAGAATCCTGCTTTTAGGATCCTTTTGCATATCCCCATCACTCATGTCTAATGACTACCTATCAGCACCATTTTATATTTCTATTAAACTGTATGAGAACTTCAGTTCCTCCACATCATTGCCAAAACATGGAGTTATTTTAGTAAAGATAAAGAGGTATCTAACAGTAGTTTCAATTCATATGGTTCTAATGACTACAAAGTATCTTTATCTGTGCTTATTTACCCTCTTACACTGCTTTTGAGAAAAGTCCTTTCAAACATTTGCCTATTTTTAAATTGCTTACTATCTTTTTGTAGAATTCTATGATTTTCAAAATATATTCTTGATACAACTCCTTTCTAAGACACATAATTTGCAAATATTTTCTTCCAGGCTTTGGTTTGTCTTTTGGTATCTTCAAATGGGTATTTTGTACTATAAAGTCTGGTTTATCAACCTGTTCTAAGATTTGGACGCTTGCTATCATATTGTAACAGGTGCCAAGCTGATTTTGCTGAAAAACACTGACTCTTTACTTGGATCCATAAATTAACTGAAAGCAGGAGAAAAGCTTGGCATTCCTGCCTCCATTTTGTATTTGTCTTTATTCTAAGCCATTCACTATACAGTCAACTTGGATTCCAGAATGGACAGGACTGACTGATAACATTTTTATAAAAGAGGATTAAAACTGCCCCTAAGAAACAGCAGAACCTTGCTGGACAGGCCACCCCCCAAAAGAGGACAATCACCTATGACAGACTGAACCCTAGAGCAGAAGTAATCAACTCACAGGAACTAGATTGCTCCCCTCAAGTGATTACAACTAGAGTTTTGGAACCAAGCCCCAACCTCCTGGGCTTCCACATATCAGGTTTGGCCACTAGTCCCTATACTATAAATAGCAAGATGTGGTAAGGGCAGAGAAAGGAAATTTATTACATATCCTGAGACATGCAAAGGGAAAAAGCAAAATAAGCATTCAGCCCATCTTTAGCCATCTTTGGGGTACATACATGAACTTTTTTTTTATTGTTTTATTATTCATATGTGCATACAAGGCTTGGGTCATTTGTCCCCCCTGCCCCCACCCCCTCCCTTACCATTAGGGAGGGATAGTTAGGGATAGTTTCCATTGTCCCTTGTCATAAAGATGTTACCAGTTCCATGCTTCCTGGAATCCAGGGTGATTGTAAAATGAGTGCAGAGAGAATGACTTAGAGCAAAAACAAATACAAAACTAAGGTAAGGATCTCAATCTTTTCTCCTGTTTTTAGTTAATTCCTGAGCCCAAGTAAGGAGTCAGTGTTTTTCAGCAAAAGAAGTTTAAAGATCTCTTACATGATAACAACAATCACTTCCTTCCAAATAGCTAGGGCATGTGTCAATGCACTCAGCTTTCATGTAACTTTTTCCATTTTAGAAAATGCCCTTGGAGATAACCTGAATTCATATTCTTAGGCCATGTTCATTCATGTTGGATTCAAAAGAAATTGTTTTCTTTCTTGTCGTATTTTTTGGTTTTCTTTTTTGTTTCTTATTTTGGTTGGGTTTGTTTGCTTGTTTGTTTTAAAAAGGGTCTTGCCATGTATGTAGCCCATGCTGCCCTTGAACTGAAAATTCTCTTGTTACCAGAACTTCCAGCCATAAAGCATAAAGAGAAAATGAAGTGTGTTTGTGTGTATGTGTGTGTGTTTGATTCATTTTCATATAATGATACTGTGTCTTGGTCAACTATAACAAAGTACATTAGATTGGATAGCTTACAAGTAACAGAAATTAATTTCTCATATATCTAGAGGCTTGAAATTTATGATCAGAGTACCTCTTCCAAGCTGCAAGCTGTCCACTTCTTATTGTATGCTCACATGGTGAAAAGAGGATGAGAGAGCTCTCTGTGGTCTCTTTTAAAAGGGCACTAATTCCATTCATGAGGACTGTACCTTCATGACCTAGTTACCTCCCAAAAGTCTTACCTCTTAGGAGGTTACATTGAGGTTAGATGTTCAACATATGAATTTGGGAAGGACATAAACATCCATTCCATAATACTGTATTCTATAACCTTGATAAACATCTTTATTCTGATAACTTTTGTTTTAGTAGATTTTGTTAGAGTGTCTATTTTGACTTTTATGATTGTTAGAGGCATTCAATCTGCTTTTGCTGAAAAGCACTGACTCCTTACTTGGGTCCACAAATTAACTAAAAACAGGAGCAAAGCTTGGCTTCTCTATGTTCATTTCATAACTGTTATCCTTTGCTCTGTGCCATTCTTTCCTATAGCCACCTTGGAATCAATGAAGAACAAAACTGATCTACAACATCCATATGACAATGGACCCAAACTACCTCTAAGGAACAGCAGAGCTTTCAGGACAGACAACCATGAAAATCAAGACATTTGCCTATACTGATGAGGATGTACACTGGAGCAGGAGTGATGATAGTGATAACAACTCCTCTGGAACCCTAGAACAGGACTGAGATAATGATCAATCGGGTTACACCCGTGATTGGGACTGTTTAACTCTCCCCTGCTCTAATTCTTTATATATTTGAAGCTAAAGCTCATGTCTGACCACAAAGATGGCTGGAAATGGGCTGAGTGCTTATTTCACCTATACGGATAACTTCTTATTCTGTGTAATGAACCTCCTTTCTCTGCCCTTCACTATGCCCCTTTATTTGGCTCATGGTGGCAAGTAGCTGGACCTGACATGTGGAAGGCCAGGAGTTTAGGCCTAGATCCAAAAGTCCAGTTTCATGATGTCTGAAGATAAAGAACTTTGACTTCTTATTTTCTAATTTGAATGCTATATTAGTTAGCTTTTCATTAGTGTGACCAAAACACCCAAGAAAATCAACTCAAAAGAAGAAAGATTTATTTTGGCTCATGGTTTTACAAATTTCAGTCCATAGTTGCTTGGCTACATATGCTTGGGCAAAAAAATCTTGGCAAAGGTAGCAGAGGAGCTTCCTCATGGTGCTCAGGAAGCAGAGAGGAAGACAGTAAGGGGAAAAAGACATAAAATACCTCCAAGAAACCATCTTCAATGATCTACTTCTTCCAGTAAGGTCTCACCTTCTAAAGTTTCCAACACTTCCCCAGATAGCACCGGCAGCTGGGGTCCTAAGCTAACACAAGAGCCTGTGGGGACATTTCATATGCAAGCCTGAACAGATGATTTTCATTTCTTTTTCTTATATTCTTGTGCAAATATGATGATGAACAGGACTGGTGGAAGCAGTCCTGATCTTAGATGGAATTAATTATTCAATGTTTCACCTTTAGATACAGTATTAGTTGTTGGTTTTGTTGTAGATGCCTGATTTTCTAAAATACATATTTTGTCTTTATCTCCTTTTATGGATATACACCTCATAAAATTTTAGAATTTTCAGTGATGTGTCTTTTTGTATGCTAGTGAGTTGACTGATAACTTTCCCTTGATGCCTGGTCTTGGTAAAGACCAAGACAGGATTAGAGGGTTGAGAAATTTGCCCTATCCTTTTAACCTCGAGGGAGCAAAGAAGGGATAAAGTTTAAGTTGATCACAAATGATTTAATCAAGTATGCTTAATTAATGAAGCCTCCACGAAAACCCTAAAGGATAGGAGTTATTGGTTCCCGATACTCAAGCATGAGAAGGTTCCTAAAGAGTGGCACACACAGAAAGGGCATCTTTCCCTACCCACTTCTTCATCTGGTATTCATTGGTATCCTTTGCAATAGCTGTTACTGGAAAGTTTAGCAGTGGTGTCTTCCTTGATTCTTGTGTTCTGCAACAGAAGAATTTGGGTGAGACACAAAAATACAGAGAAAATGATAGTAAAGTTTAATAGGAAAGCAATTTAGTAAATGGGATAAAAGTGGAGTGAAATGAGGAAAAAGAGAGAAACATTTTCTGCTCCCCATACATGAGATGGAAGTAAAGAATCAAAATGGTGGTCACCTCTAGTCTTTCTGAGCTGGGGGAATATACATGGTCATTAAAATATTGGGTCTGGGTGGCTAAAATGGATGCTGAAACAGGAAATTGTCATCCATGCCTTCTCAAATCACAGGAATGAAAGGTGTGCTTTAGAACTTCCATTTGTTAGACATGTCTTTCATTCTTCTTGTCCCTCCACCCATCCAAGGAACCTTGGAGCTTATTAACATTTCAAAGAGGAACGCAGATGCAGCTAGCCCTAGAATGTCCATAGTCCTATTCTTGTAACCTAGACATCTAAAAGGAGATGGAGGAGGGGGTGGCTAGTTGCTCTGGCTTTTTAGCTTTTACTTTTTAGTTTCAATATCTGACTCTGGCCCTTTTAATATCTATTAAAATAATATAATTACCTTCTCTCCTCATCTATCCATCCTGCCTTATCTATCACTCATGGCTAATTGCTACCTAACAATATTCATTGTAATAAGCCAATAAGTGTTTCCATGAGTACTGAGAGCCACTCCAGCAAGTTAGCTGAACCCAAGAAGGAGGTTGTGAGAACCTCGATGTATAGCTGGTCAGCACAGGTAAACAATCTGGGGTTTGCAATTGCTTTTTTGGTTTTGGTTTGGTTTCCTTTGGTTTAGTGTTTACAGTACTGGGGTTCAGGGACTATACCTTGAGTCACTCTACCAGCCTTTTTTTATGTTGGGTTTTTTTCTGAGATAGGGTCTTGTGAACTATTTGCTCAGACTGGCTTTGAACTGAGATCCTCCTGGTCTCTGCCTCTTGAGTAGCTAAGATTAAAGGTGTGAGCCACAGGTAACCCACTGGGGTTTGCAATTGTCATCTAAAGGGGAAAGGCAGTCTTGCAGATTGGGCCCTTATCTGTGGGAGGGACCTGTGCTATCTCAATGTGGATAGTGTCAGAATTGAATTAAAAGAAACCCAGCTGGTGTCTGCTGTAGCAGCATAGTCTGCCTGGTGGGTAAGAGAGCCCTTACAGACCTGATGTCAGAAACATGTTATGAGAGTATAGAAGGAAAAGCTGAGTTTGATTTGTCTTCTCTACTCAATGCCCTTTGTCAGGTTTAATAATTCTCCTTATTAGTTTTTTGTTCATAATTTTTTGTTAGAAATATGTGTGAGATTTTGCAAAATGCTTTGTCTGTATCAATAGCAATGGAAATTATTGCATGAGGTTTTTTTCCTTTTATAGAATGAAAATGCTGAATTCCATTGATTGATTTCCCATTGTTAAAATCAAACTTGCACTTCTATGTAAATCCTACTTATTTATCTTGCTAGGATCAGTTCTTTAAGTCTTTCTTTTGTCTTTCTCTTTTTTCTTTTTTGAGACAACATCTCAATATATAGCCCAGGCTGGACTTGAACTCATCATTTTCCTGTCTTAGACTCCTGAGAACTGGGATTACAGGATGTGACACTGAGGCAGTCTAGAATTAGGGAAAATTGGGACTTTTAGAAAATGTATGACTTAATATTGTATTTCAGATTGAACATTCTTCTCTTTCTCTGAGCCTCCTTTTCAATTGCAAATGTGTGTAGGTTATTCATACCTTAGCTCAGGGACAATTAAAACCACCTTCTCCCGACCCAAGGATCAAACAGGTCCCTCCCCACTCATCAATTATTGATTAGACTCACCAGATTCTTCCCTTCCCATAGGTTAGCATAAGTTTTAAAAGTACCTGGAAAACAGAAAGACTGCTCTGCTTCCAGCTTCTACCAAGTCCCACCATGCCCCCTTTTATAATTCCCTTCCCTTACTTTTAATAAATTCCATTTACACTCATGTGTCCTGCTGTATTCTTCCATGTGGAACACAAAGAATCTGGAAATCTTTTGACCAGAGACTACGCCATTGCCATTAACACCCCCACACATAACTCTTTGACAATTCTTTTTGTTGTTGTCATTTTTGTGCTTGCTTTAGGATCAATATTATAAATTTTTAATTTTGCATAGTAGGCCTTTAGGTAACAGTAGTGATGGGGATATGCAAGAAGATTAGGACTAATTTTTGTCATATCTCTTTTTCCCCTGGGGGAAAAAGAGTGTTTAAAGAAACATTGTAACAGATCATGTTATACTTCAGTGAGTGAGAAGCTGGGCAGAAGAATCTGCATACTAGTTGTCATAGAACAAGCAAGCATTTGTAGACACTATACGGCAAGTAACAGATCCTTTAGCTATCAAAGTCAACCTGGGCTACATATGAAGACCCAGTCTCAAGAACAAAACAACAAAACCTGAAAATCAAAACAAAACAATCCTGAGCTTTTGAATATCCGAAAAAGATTATTTCATTATATTTTTAATGATATTGTCATTGGGTATCTCCAGGTTTAGTTTTCCTCCTTCCAATAGTTTAAAAATGGTGCTCCATTGTTTTCTCATTTGCATTCTTTCCAATAAGAAATTTGCTGTCAATCTTGATTTCTTTTTTTGTACATAATGTAACATTTTTTCCTGCCTGCTTTAAATATTTTGTCCTTATTATAAGTGTTGAGCAATTAATTATGTTGTAGTTTTGTGCTTATAGTTAGTTGAGATTTTCATATGTACAGATTTATAATTTTCATTATATTGGAAAAATTGGGGGCATTAGTTTTTCAAATATATTTCTTGTCCCTATCCTTTGGAGACCCTTTTTTTCTTTTTCTGGTGGTACTAGAGATTGAACTCAGGGCCTTATACATGCTAGGCAAGCATTCTACAGCTTGAGCCATGCCTTCAGCTGTCTTTTGAAGACTTTAATCACACATATATTTAGTCCTATGTGAAATCATTTCACATCTTAGTGATGCTTTTCATATCATTATCTGTTTTCTCCCTGACTTTTATTTTAGATAGTTTTGCTGGTATAGCTTTAGTTCACTAATCTTTTCTTCTGCAATGTAAAATGTATTGTCAGTCCTATCCCATGTAATTTTTTCCCCTCACCTTAGGATTTTTCATTCTCAGGGATGGTTTAGCTTCTTTATATCTTCTAAATCTCTACTAAACTTTTTGAGCCTTCTTATAGCTTCATGAAATACCATTATAATAACTGTTCTTGTCTGCTAATTTAGTGTCAGTCACTTCTGAGTTAGTTTTCATTACTGATTTTTCTTCTCACTATGGATATTTGCTGCTTTTTCATGCATAGTAGTTTTTCTTAAATTGCAGACATTTTGATCTTTAGATTTTGTTGTTAGTTGTTATCTTTGTTCTGCAACACGACTGAACTCCTTAAAAATACTTGGTTCCTTTGGGTCTAGCTTTTCAGATGTGTTGGGTAGAATCATACACTACTAACTCAGGGTCTGAGCATCCTTGACCATTGAGGCCAGACGTCAGTACTTCAGCTTCTCTGAACCCACCCATGCACATTGACCATGAATCATGAAGCTTTCTATCTTACTGATAACAATAGTTAGGGTTCTTAGCTCTGTGTGACTCACAGACATTGCTGCCTCTAATCTTTTGAATGGTTCTTTCTGTGGCCTTGCATAGATTTCTCACATACATGCAACAAGTAGTGCCCAACTGCATGCTTGAGAGGACCCTCTGCAGATCTCAAGCTTTTTCTCTCTACACTCTCTCCTCGACAGCCTCGGTTCTGCAGACTCTCTCTCTGTTTTGGCATCTCCTGTCTCTCAGGTCCATGTGTTCAACTCATCCAGACTCTGCCTGGGCTGTTTTACTTTACATTACAGCCTCAAAGTGCTCTAGAGATGGCAAGCTGGGCCACTGCATAGCTTGCCTACTTCTTTCACAGCTCTGCAATCATTATTCTGTGTGGCTTCCTGAACAGTGCTTTAAAATCTTTATTTCACATGTTTTGTTAATTTTTTGGTTATTTCAATCAAGGAGAACAAATTCCAGTCACAGACTACGTTAGTCTGAAGGGTAAATACTTAATGTCTACAATCACTTTTGAAATGCAAAAAGAAGATGATTTGATCGATTTAGAGATAAGTGGCTAACTAGGAAATAGCTCATAAAAACTAAAATTTTCTTTCTTTATTCATTTATTCATATGTGCATACATTGTTTGGGCTATTTCTCCCCCCTGCTCCCCACCCCTTTCCCCTCCCCCCATCCCTCTTGCTTCCAAGCAGAACCTGTTCTGCCCTTTTCTCCAATTTTGTTGAAGAGTAGACATAAGCCATAATAAGAAAGACATAGTGTTTTTGCTAGTTGAGATAAGGATAGCTATATAGAGAAAGTCCTAGCATTGCTTTCATGCACAAGTGTATTACAACCCGAACTGATTCATCTCTACCTGACCTCTTCACTACTTCCCGGTCACCTTTCCATATTGAACTCTGTCATTTTAAGGTTACTGTATTAGCTCCTTTGCAGTGGGGACATCAAATACTTCCAAGTTTTGGGTTTCTTACCTTTCTCTATTCCTCCTTTATGTGTCCTCCCCTTAGCATATGACCCAAGTCTAATAATATTACTGCATTTGTTTTAGATCTAAAGTCCACATATGAAGGAGAACATACAATTTTTGGCTTTCTGAGCCTGGCTAACCTTGCCTAAGATGATATTCTCCAGTTCCATCCATTTACTTGAGAATGATACCATTCTTATTCATGGCTGAGTAAAATTCCGTTGTGTATAAATACCACATTTTCTTAATCCATTCGTCAGTGTTGAGGCATCTTGGCTGTTTCCATAACTTGGCTATTGTGAATAGTGCTGCAATAAATATGGGTGTGCAGGTACCTCTGCAGTAACCTGAGTTGCATTCCTTTCAGTATATCCCTAGGAATGGGACTTCTGGATCATATGGCAGATCTATGTAGAGTTTTTTAAGAAGCCTCCATATTGTTTTCCAGAGTGGTTGCACTAGCTTGCATTCCCACAAGAAGTGTATGCGGGTTCCTTTTTCCCCACATCCTCACCAACATTTGTTATTGGTAGTGAAAAACTGAAATATTAATAGTAGAATTGAGTGCTGAGTATTTGGCAATTCACATAATTCTATCAACTTCCAGTGTTTAAAATTTTTTTTAAGAAAAAAAGGCCTAGAGGGGGTAGAGGGGAGAGGGAGGTGGTGAGGGGAAGGAGGGGAGAAATGACCCAAACATTGTATGCACATATAAACAAAATAAAAAAAGAAAGAAAGAAAAAAGGCCTAGATTTGAGATTATGCATACCTCTGAGCCATTCACTGTGTGATCTTGGGAGGTCATTTGCGCAAACCATTGTTTTCCATTATGAATGAGTCCTGCAGAAGGTTCTAGTCCCAGGAAAATCTGTAGTGTTCTGCAACCTCTTTTCTGATGGTGCTGACTTTAGGGATTATGGTGTGTGACCACTCAGTTTACCTCCTACCCCATTCTACCCACCTGCTGTTTGTATGGCCTGCTTGATACTCCATTACTCTCTTCTCTCAGTTGCAGCCCATAAGTCAGTCTAACAAAGGATGCAAGGAAGGGGATAATTGAGGAAAACTCACATAGCAAGAGGCATGGTACAGAGGTCATTTTTAAGGAAAACACTGTGGGACTATTAAGGGGTTTTATTTGGGGGGGTTGCTACTTTGCTTATAGAAAATAATACATTTGACTCTTTGATATTTGAGACTGAGTTTTTTTCTGTTTTAATCATAAACTGCTTATAAATAGATTGAAAATGCCAATTTAATATTTGCAATGGAGGCTCTAAAGTAGATTTGAGGGCCTGCTTGGTCGAATTCAGAGTTCTCATTGAAAACAATACTGTCTCTGAGCCCCCTGATGGCTTGGTGAATGACAGACATAAAAGGCAGGAGAAAGGAATCAGCAGTACCTTGCACAGCCATGTGAAGTCAGCATGAGCTGGTCCAAAGCCACATTGATCTTATGTCTGTTTATCTCAATGAGCTCAAAGTTCTAGTGTATGTACAGCTGGCTACTTGACTAATGGACCTTGAAACAAATATAACTGCTCTCCAATTTTAAACATAATTTCCTAAAGGGATTTGAGGTGGGGCTAAACAAAGCAAGGGTCCTCATTCTATATTAATCTCAGATTCAAAGCAGCTTCAAACTCCCAGAAGTGTGGTGTATGTGAGTGTGTGTGTATAAAACTGACAAACTGTTTCCAAATTTCATATGAAAATAATACAAAAAGTTAAGAATAATCAAAATAATTTTGGTGAAGGAAAAGCTGAAAAACTCATTCTTGTAGACATTAAGTTCTATTACACAATATACTGTGTAACATATTGTTTTAGTCAGTATATTAGTGAAGCGAGTATAGACAACCTGACCAATAGAACAAAACAGTTGAGAATGAGATGTGTGACTATATGGTGACCTTGCAACTGGAGTTTTGTACCCCAGACCCAAAGTCCTGGGCTTCCACATGCCAAGTTCAGCCATGTCCCTGTGTGTCAAATAATAAGATACAGGGTAGAACAGGAGATTAATTTCACAGCCCAGCACATGCTGTGGGAAGAGGCAAAGCAAGCACTTCAGCCCACCTTTAGCCATCTTCAGAGTATATACATGAGCTTTACCTTCAAATAGACAAATAATTTAATTAGAGCAAGAGACAAAAGGTATGCATAGTTAAACAGTCCCAGTCATAAGTGTGATATGATGGGTCATTATCTGAGTCCTTGCTCGAAGTTGTTGTCTCTCTCATTCCTTGAGGGGTTCCCATGAGATGATTACTCATGCTACAGAGTGCAGCTTCATCATTATAGCTCATTGTCCTTCTTTGGGAGGTCATCTGTCTTACAAACTCTGCTGTGCCTTATGGGTAGTTTAAGTACTTGTCATAAAGATGTTACAGATTATTTTTGTCCTTCCTTGATAACAGTGTGGCTGCAGGAAAGAATGGGCTCAGAAAAAAGGACAATAGGTACAAAATTGAGACAGACATGCCAAGTTTTACTTCTGTTTTCAGTCAATTTGTGGGCTGGATTCAGGAGTCAGTGTTTTTCAGCAAAAACAACTTATGCTGCTCTTACTGTTACTGAAGGGTGGTCTCAGAAGACTTTGATGAGAAGATCTCAGGTACTTGCGTCTTGGAACATAGCATTGGAAAGAATAGGTTGCAAAGCAGTAGTAAAGTTTTACTGAAAGGGAAAGGAAAGCGTAGGCACTGCAGAAGACAGAGCAGTGGGCTCCAGCCAGATGGCATAGGAGCATCAATCTTTGTTCAAAAGGCAATTTATAGATTTAAACAGCAGGAAAAAAATCTGGGCAATCTTTTCAGGAGCTAGGGTAAGGGACAGTTTGATTGATGAGGTTTTGTTATGTAACATGGGCATTCTGCACACACTTATGCTGATTCCCAGGTTTTTACTTGTATGTATGAGCATTTATAAGGTCTTAACTCAGGGCTTTACCTGAGAAGTTACATTGAGGACAGATTTCCTTTTATCAGGCACATGCTATTTTCTGGTCTGAACCTGCCAATGGATTCCCTTATCTTTTGGGAAATTTATTACTGCAAAGGAATTTACAACTGCAATGACCATTAGAGGGAATGTACAGGGTGGTATTGGGCAGGGACAAGGAGGATTTAGTATGGAGTGACCTTTTGCTGAGGAAGATTGAGTCCTATGGCAGCTTTTTTTCCCTTGCTACTAGCCTGCCTCATTACAACCTGATTTAGGATAAAAACATCACTCCACAGAATCAGAGAGAGAATAATCTTCTCCATACCAAGACAATCAGATGGTTTAATGGTAACTTTGGGCCTGCAGTCCAAAGGTACCTCCTTATTTTAGGGCAATAATCCCTACCTCTTGCCATAAACAATATCGGTAACAAAAGGAAATTCTGCATGGATTATAGATATAAATGTGCTGTCAACTAATAAAGCAGTTCAAACACAGAACACCTCCATGAACTTATTAATAAAAACTTCCTAAACATTATACAAGATTTACAAAATGAAAAAGCAAAACAGGTGACAATTTACATTATAATTAAGAAATTCAGTTTATCAGCAATGCATCACTAAAATTCTTTTTTTAAAAAAAAGTGCACATTACAGATATCTGAAAAAGGGCAAATACTGGTGGTGAACATAAAAAATGGGGAGAATCATGAAGTGATGCTTCAAAAGGATATTCACTTTCTAAAAGCAAGCACTTCTAGAGATCCTGGGACCCTCAGGCCCGGCAGGGTCAGTAAGGCACTTCTTTGGGGCTCATCTTACTATAGTGACCCTCATTTTTAAGACAACTCCCTACTTCTAAGTGAGCCACCAGGAGGCCCACAAGCCACACAGCGGGACTTTGATATCTGGCTGATATTCCATTGTCCCAACACTATGCACTGAAAAGACTTTTCTTGTCCCCTTCCCTCTGGCCCCTTCCAAGCTGCTGTCTCCCCATAGGACCGACAGTCGAGTGACCCAGAGATTCTCGTGTGGAGGCAGTGAGGGCACTGGGCAAGGAGCTGCAGAGAAGGGGTGTGGAGGAGAAGAAAGGAACAATGCTGTTCCTAGTGGCATTGGTGCATATCCCAGGTAGGCTGGGGCTGAGCTGGGTGGCCCAATGATGCACAAGAAGGGGTGGTCAGCGACTTCGACAGAACGGGCCGTAGGCAAGGGATGCCTGCTCTGGAGCTATACAGACCACAGAAAAGTTGGCCACACAACGTCCCTGAGGGCCAGCCGTACCTCCAGGACTATAGACACGGAGGGCAGGGGCAATGCTCATTTAGGCCCTTTCTTGTCCTGTGATGGTGACTTCCTCTTCTTCTCTGTGTAAACCAGCCTCATGTCAAACTGTGAAAGAGGAATGGGTTCCAGAACTCAAGAACATGCACAAATATACACTTTTTATTAATAGGAACTCAGACTGATATCCAAGATGATCCTGAAGCTTCAGCAATACTGAACCCTATGAAGGAAAGTCCCGTGTGTGTGGAACCCATACCAATTTTTCTGAGTCTCAGGCACCTGCCTGCTGACATAAAAATCTTCCCAGCTCTTTTTGTTCCACAAACTTGAAATCCACAGGCCACGAAGGACTAGCGTGGAAGTATGGAATTTACTAAAGTAAGTGAGAAGAAAAGAAATGGAGCTCTAGCCTGGTCCCTATAAGAGGTTACCTGGGAAGTGGCTGAGTCTAGGGTTTTTTTTTTAATCTATCTACTCCTGGGTTTTGCCCAGTCTCTTATGATAATCAGGTGTGCAGAAGGCAACATGTCCATTGGTTGTATCTGTAGCATTCTGATTGGTTGTGCTCTTTTAGTCATTGGTCCTCATTCAAGTCCATCCTGCTTTCCCTTTTCCTATCCTTCAAGGATATGAGGAGGTAATGTCAACTTCCAGGATATTGTTGGGAGCTCAGGTCACAATGGAATTGTCAAGGGCCCCTTTGCCCTGGCTATACTACCTACTCAGAACAAGGAGGAACACACATAGGAGAGGGGTTGCTGCTGTGTGGATTGCCCAGATTTAGCCCAGAGAGGACTGGACACTGTTTTCCATGAGGATATCATGATCATTTTAACTTCAAATAAACATACACTTAAAAAAAGAGCAGGATCAAGATGTATAAACTGCATTTTGATTAGGTGATTGTATAAGACTTTTCATCTGTGACAAAATACGTGACAAACACAACCTAAAAGGGAGAGGATTTATTTTGGCTCATGGTTTCAGAGGTATCAGTCAATGGTCCCTGGCTGGGTTGATTCTGGGTCAGTGTTGAAACTGAATGTCATGACCTGGAGTGTGGTATAGGCTACTCACCTGGCAGTGAACAGGAAGAACACAGAGAGAGAGGACCCTGAACCAGGTATGACCTTCAAAGGCAACTCCGCAGTAACCTACTTCCTCCAGCAGGACCCATACCCTAAAGTTTCTGCCACCTCCCAAACTAGCACCACATCTGGAGACCAAGAGTTCCACACATAAGCCTGTGGGGGACATTTCATAGTCAAACTATAACAGTGAGAAATATCTTCAGTAGCCAAGGAAACTTCATTTCTCTCAGAAAGCATAGGAAATGCTACAGTTATACCCAGATCTCTCACAAATAACAAAACATTTTAAACTTAAAAGAAAAGAAAAGCTGTTCTCAGAATTCTGTTTCATTAAGAATGTTTCTTCCAAATGTTCATGAAGAGTGTTCCTTAAAGGACAAAGAGCAAAGAGCAGCAAACAGGATCTGAAACCACAATCTGTTAAAAATACTTTATTTCAGCCAGAAGGTACAGTCCCTCAGGGAGTTCATAGTTTAAAAGCTACAATCAATCATGTTGAAACTACATGAAAAACAGCACTGCAAGTGGAACTGCTTGATTTTGAATGTATCTATTCCTATGTGGCTCTTGTGGAATCTGCACAAAGAAATGTTTTCCCCTTGCCTAATTAGTTGTTCTTGTGTTAAGTTGATTTTTATTCCAAGATATCCAGAGTGATGAACTAACAAGGCCACTCATGTAAAGGGGCCACTCTGAAGGTACAGGAGATGGGCCACACCTGGAAAGAACATTAGGAGATCAAAAAAAACGGGTTTTTAGAACCCATTTTTCTACATTAAAGCTTGGTATGTTTTCTTAAAGAAAAATAGGAAAAGACTCTTCTCCCTCAACATACTATTCTGAGTTTATTATAAACATAATATTCTGAGTTTTATTATAAACCAGGTGTGTGTGTGTGTGTGTGTGTGTGTGTGTGTGTATGCGTGTATGTGTGTGCATGCGGTGCTGGTGTTTGAACCAAGGGCATCATATACATTAGGCGAGTGATCAACTAACTGATTGTCAATCCCAGTCCTTACCTCTCACTCTTGATTCTCTGTTCTTTTCCATTTGGTTAAACTGATATTTTTGCACTAATAACACACTACCTAAGTCATAATGACCCTTGAAATCTGCAAAAGTAAGCCATTATGTTCCCAGGGTGAGAGTGGTTCACATATTTCTCCAACAGGTAGATAGAGAGGCCTTTCCACCAGCAACCAGGCAGGAGGGACACTATACCTTAGCTGTCCTGCTGCAGACACTTGACTGTCTCTACCAAATGGTTAAGTGTGTGGTCACAGCACCTCCACTGACAGATGTCATAGTGAGTTGGCTGATTTCCCCAGAAGGGTCCCTCTTTCCCGCTTCATCTCAGTGATCACATTGGCTAATGAATCATCCAAATTAATACAACCCAAAATGTGTGTGCCAAACTTCTCACTCATAATCACTCAATGAAGTATATAAAGTATGTGGAGAAGGGGAAGCACACTGAAGAATAGCATGTGCTCCCTGACCTAAAGAGTTTGTGGTCTAGAGAGTGGAAAAAGCACAACCAGGCATTATATTAATGCAAGCTAAAATATGGTTTCCTAAAAAACTAAATGGTGTATAGAAAAATAGCATAGAAATTCAAAGAACTATTGTCAACCATAGCCATGACCAGCTTCCTGAGCTCAGACTTGAAGCCTGCATAAGCTTTCAACAGTGAAAATCTGGCCAGTGCTGTTCTTGTCTCTGAAAAATCTCACATATTTCTGCTAGGCGTAGTCATGATTTTCTTGTAACACAAGAAGATGTAGACTAAAATTCAAGGAATGAGAAATGTTGTCTGGAGTCTGGCAGAAATGCCTTGGGAATAATGGACCTCAGTACAGACCCATTCAAACCCAATCTGCTCAACCTATCACAATGCTCCATCCTACTCCACCTGGCCTTGGGTACCACCCGGTGCCATGCTGGATTGCAGCACGTCTTTTCCCAGCACATTCTGCAACCTTGCAGAGCACACAGACTCACAGTGAAAGCAGACTATGATAGTCATGAGATTTCATTACTTGTTTTAAAGACAGCTAGGATTAGTCTTTAAACCAGTATCGAACTAGGACCAGGATTCTGGACTCTGAATTCTTATCAGACAGGCCTCATTCCTAAAATAAAACTAAATTCTCCTTAGGTGAAAAGAAATAACAGTTTGGGGACCAGCTTGGATTTGTGGCCTAAGAAAATGTGTTCATAAACTAAATCACTCAGGCAGTAAAGATATGTAGCTAGAAACTTAGAATTGAAAGTAGACACACCTCTCTGAGTTTGTATATACAAATGGATTGGATATTTTGTTTGTAAAATAAAAGAGAAAAAAACATAAACATAATTGTGGAAATTACTCTCTGGGGAACAAGGGTGCCTTGAAATGCTTATACTTCAATTCTCCTTTGTCAGAAATTTATAGTGGTCTCATGTTTTGACTTTGAAGAATGTTAGGAATTGAGATGACCTGCCAGGTATCAGGCCCACTGAGACACTGAATAATGGTTTATTAAAAGAAGTATCAAAGAGATGTGGAATCAAGTACTACGAGACTGCCTACCCTTGATAGTGACCCTGGAATGAATTTCTGGAGGTGACCAATGCCCAAGGTGACTATGCCTTCTATTTCTGTGGAATTGACCACAGAGAGTAATTGTGCAATGCTAGTTCAGACCACTACAGTTAGACTGCCTGGTTGCCCAGATCTTCATTCTCACTTATCACTAGGGCAAACAGAGTACGTTGCCAGGTACTGATTATGAAGAAAGATAAGTCAAGGTACAGATGAATAGAGATTTGAATAGAGATTTGTACAGAGCTTGGAGAAGTTATTTTTAAATAACTGATTGATATTTGAGTAATTAGAAAAAGGACATATACCAGGACTTTTCAACTTCACAATCACTGAGGACCCACTGTTAAACTTAGTTTCTTGTTGTCTCATTGTAAATATTGATAAATGTCCATTTCTCAAGTACATTGTGGTATCCCCAATTTCATACTGTCAGAGGGAGATAGCCCAGGCCACTTCTACCACAAGGTAGAAGTGACTTTCAGGACTAGAATCCTTATAGATTCTTGGTCTCAATCCCATGGAAGTAGAAAGGTAAACAACACTTGCCATATGGGAGGCAGAATTTGTGAAAAGCGGTACCTAATAAACTAGATGTCTCCATGAAGTCATCAAGTACTCTTAATATTCAAATAATTACCTTCTACTGTCGATTTCAACAGCTGTACCAGGTCCAATGCCTACCCTACATTCATCAGTGTGTTCCCACTTCTTGTCTCTCTAGTTTGCTCTTCATAAAGAGGCCACTTTACCCAGGTTGTCTGTCTTTTGATGTTTTGCCTTCTGTCTGCTAACTATGTAAACATGGCATGCCACACCCTCTTCTTGACTACTACTAAATAGCAATGCAAAACTCAATCACGTGGAGAATTTCACTGATGATTTGGGAGTCTCAGAGGAAGTCACAACAGAGTTGAGCTCACAAACAAACTAATCAAATAATTATTCAATAAGCTATGCAGTATATTAAACATCCCCTGTAGTAATTTCTGCCACCAAGAATTTCATACAAGCTATCTCATTTCAGAGCCCAGTCTTCAACCATATCCTTGAGCCTTCTTAAATTCTTCATTTTACATAGAAGAATCAACAAATATGAATTATTTTTCCAACTCAAACATTCAGAAAAAATAACAAAAGAGTAGTTTATACATAAATTAAAAGGGAAAATCAGAAATTAGGTCAAATTAATAAGTAAACAACAATAACAACAAAATCATTGACTAGTCATTGAGAAAGGAAATAAATACAAGTATTGAAAAACAACAAGTGACTAGAGGGAAATAATAATTAAAATAGAGGAAATTTTAAGATTGACTATTTGCATATATCTATAACATTAAATGTGAAAATTATGTGAAATTGATAAGTTCCCAGGAAAATATAAGTACCCCAAATTGATCCCAACAGAAATAGAAAGCTTAGAGTAAATCTAATAAAAGAAGTAGATAAAACTTCTCAGGTTTTATCCCCTCATGTACACACACAAAAATTGCCAGGCCCAAATGGTTTCACAGGCGAATTCCAACAAACTTGCAAAGATCAACTGATCCTAATGCTATGTAAATTTTTGCAAATCAGTGAACATGAAGGAATTATTCAAATTATTTTTATAAAGCAACTATAACTTTTACTTAACCTGATGAACACAGTATAGAAAATTAGACTAATGCTTTTTACAAATACTGATTTAAAATCCTAAATATTAGTGAATAGAATCACAAAATAGCACTTGTATTTATTATTTAAAAATATATTTTGATAGTGTATATATCCTTAGATAATTTTGACAATGACATTTAAATACAACTTGATTTGAAGATATATTTAAAAATAACAAATCCAGTGTCTCTTATACCCTTTAGGATTCTGTCTTGGATGATAGCCCAGTATAGTAGTTACCATTAGAAGCTCTGGGTTCCTCATCTCATTCTTAGCATGAACTAACTCTATGGTCTTAGAAGATTTTCTTAACCTCTGATGACTCAGTTTTCTCAGGTGCTGAAGTGGGGATAAGGGTAGGACACACCTCCTGGGACTAGGGTGGAGAGCTAATGAATCAATGCATATAAAGAACACAGAACAGAGCATGCAGGTGACCAGACCTGAGTGTTTGCTATTACACTATAATAATGGTTACCACTTAATGTATTCCAAACTTTTAGCCCAGACTTGGACTACAACCACTTTTGCCAAACTCCCCTCTCTTCTTTTCCTACTGTCCATAAAGTCTATCAAAGAACTATATACCTCCTGGTATTTCTGTTTCATGGCTTCAGAATACCTTGGTATCAAAACTCAAAGTTGCTAGCTATGAATACCACTATGGTTTGGATAAATGCTCCTCAAAGATCCACATTTTAAAGGCATGGTATCCAGTCCATGGCACCAGTGGGAGATGGTGAAATCTTTATTAAGTTGGGCCTGAGGTGAAGAAGTTAGGCCATTGGGGACGTGGTTTCATAAAGGGTATTGGGAAACTGACGCCTCCTCTTTTTTTATCCTCTTTACTCCCCAGCTGCCATGAAGTAAACTGGCTTTCTCTGCCACATGCTCCTGCTGTGGCACCACAGGCCCAAAGCAACAGGACCAAATGATTACGGAATGAAACTATGAGTGAAAATAGATCTTTCCTCCTTTAAGTTGTTTGTCTCAGGTATTTTGTCACAGTCATAGAAAACTGACACAAGTACTATAATTTAAGAGTTTGTTGTCATTGTTGCTATGATTGCTTCTCTACCTCCAGATCACTCCAAGTTTTATTTGTTGTAAATTCTTCTAACTGTTCTTCCACATGGAGAAAAATCTATGCAGGGCACACTTATACTGATTATTAAAACATAATCAAAGAAGAAACAAGTGGATGCCCTGGAGATGAGTGTACTGAATATTTAAATGCGATAGATCCACAGCAATGACTGGAGACTTTACAACTTGTCTATAATCCACATAATTGTCTGCAAGTCACCTGTTTAAAAAATCTGAGCTTTAATTGAAATAGACAATTTTGAACAAAGATATTTAACATTATATCCTAATGCAAATTTAGGTTTGCTTTAATACTTGTTGCTAGGAATCCTTCATTTTTAGAACCAAATCAGTTCTTACTTCTCATTTTCCATCACTTAACCAGGCTCTCTCAGCCCCTGTCCTGATCTTGAACTAGTGTGACTCCAGTCTGAGGTCATTGGACACTGGAGTAGATCAGAGAATTCCCATCATGCTCCCTGATGTGCTGCCAAACCTGAGAGGGTTTGTTGGTTTTACCCTTAGCATTTCTATAGCCTTGGGAGAAGTCTGTATCTGGATTATGTGTTTATTCAACACTGGGCTAGGATGCAATGACCCTTGCAGAGTTTCCACTTTCCTACAGTCCCTTCAGTAGCCATGAGTGCTAGGGATGGACCTATCTTCTTCCCTTGTTCCTCCTTTCCTCTCACTGAGTGTTGCCCCCAACCCAATGTCCTAAACCAAAATGTCTGATCCTTCCCTGTGCTGTTCAAGAGCTCACAGCCACCTAAAAAGGAGAAGAGGAGGAGGAGAAGGTGGAGGAGAAAAAAAAGAGGAGAAGAAAAGGAAAAAGAGATGGAGAAGGAGAGGAGAAGCAGAAGAAGAAGTAGCAGAAGAAAAGGAAGAAGAAAAAAGAAGAACTTTTACTTTTTAGTTTATTTTACTACTAAGAATGAGTGATGGCCTACAAATGAACTCTTACCTTCAAAATAACTTTTATTTCATAGGGAACTTTAACACAACTTGTTTAATCTGAGCCTCAGAAAAATAGCGAGTGAGCAGATGTGGAAGGAGTTATAATTTCCATGATACAAATGAGCAAAGACATACTTAAGTAGACAGTGGGGAAAGGACCAAGACTCATGATTAAGTTTCAAAATACCTTTGCTTTTATAATCAAATGAGGCAGGGATTTCTTACCTCTCATTTTTCCATTATTTAAACTGACTTTAAGGCCTTTCTAATTTTCATTCATGTAATTAGTGGATTACCTCGGGTATGGATCCATCAGTTTGTCTCAGTCTTGAGCTCACTATCTCTTATGGTACGAAGACCTGTACTACCTTGGGACTCTGACAAGTAAGCATCATCAGATGCAGCCTCTTAATCCTGGACCAGGACTATGATTTTTTTTCTTTATGACTTACCCAGTCTGTAGTATTATGCTACTAACAAGAGAAAATGGAATAAGACACCTGTTATCTCAAGGTAAATATTTATTATCTCTTCCTTTAGCTCTGCAAATTTTCCCTACTTGAACAATATCATACAGGGATAACCTACACCTAACCAACATCATATGAAAGGTTAAGAAATTTTAAACTTTAAAGTTAAACTGAGTTAAAGTTGAACTGAAATCTTACAGCTACAGCTTCCTGTGGACCAAGAATTTGGTTCTAGAATTTCTCTTCCTGCCTCAAGCAAGTGCAACTTTGGCAATACTGGGGTTTAACCTCAAGGCCTTGCACTTTCCAGGCAGATGCTCTACCACTTGAGCCATGCCTACAGCTCACAGGATAACTTCTTGAAGGTATCTGTGCTTGAGGATTCAGGATTGTGTACATCCTACAGAACAAAACTCCTCCAGCCCCAGACCATAGTCAACATTTCTTTCTGTTCCTAGCATCATTGGTACTAACTCCTGATACCCCCACTTCCAACTTGTTCTGCTTCCTTGCACTGCTTCAAAGAAACCTAACCATGATGTGTCCACTCTCACGGCACGGGCCTATCTGCCAACAGCTGTGTGACTTTGTACAGTCATAGATATGAGTCTCAGTCTCCAGGGCTGTAAAATGTGAGGAATAATGCTGATAATATCGGGGACTGTTGTAGAGACAAAATGAAGTGTGCATGATAAGACAGTACAAAACATGAGAGCTGTGTATGGCTTTTGGTTCTTTTTTTCAGTATTTTGAGGACAGATCTTTTATCCACTGGATTTTTTAAAAACTAAATTTACTTTTAACTGATACATGAAAGCTACACATAACAATGGGGTACCTTGTGAGTTTCAATTCATGCATACATCTTTAAATGGATTTTGACTCTGGCCATTACAGGTCAATCTCGTCACCCACATCCAATCATGACAATGCCTCTCTGAGAGTACCTTGATTATCTGTTCTGCTGTAAAGAGTTTTACTAGCTGTTCACTCTACAACATCTGATGAACTATGAGGTGAATTGCATTTTCTGGTTATTCTCTATCAGCCATTCAATTGCTTTGTACCCTTAATATATATTATCAAATGAATTAGCAAATTTCAGGTATATAGTCTATGGCATTACCGTGACACTAACTAAAGAACCTCACAGAGACTGAAACCTATGATTGTGCTCTCATAAATAGTGGTACAAACCATCATGTCCCATCTAGTAGTTGCTCTCCACTTGTCTCAACATTGAGGCCTCTGGATTCCTTTCTTTGTCCCCAGAACCAACTTTGACCATAGCATGAGTCTAGTCTTCTGCCAATTGCAGCCCCTGTCCAGTATTTAGGAGCATACCTCACAGTCCTCTCCTATCACTCTGTTTTTTACCCCTTTTCCTACTTTGTCCTTGGTTCCCTTGGCTGCAGATTTGCCCTGGACCCTACTTGGAGAACATTCTAACTCTCAGAGTGCTCTTGAGCCTGAAGCCTATTGTCTTCCACTCCCCCTGACTACCAAACCCTCAGTTCCAGATTGGGATCTGAGGTCCTGCTCCATGTAGAAATAATTCCTTGATGCCAGTGGCCTGTGCTTCCTAAGCTTATTGACACCGTGTGCTAGATCACCCTTTCTACTTAACTTGTGTTCCTTTTGGCCTGACTTCTACCAGGTCCACCACTGCCCTGCCCACTTGATACTGTCCTTATCAGTCAGGTAAAATCCTCCACTTGTGTTAGCAACTACCTGCTTCACCCTTGAGTGAGAAGAGGTCTTCCCAAGATCTGCTTTAAATAGTTAATTCTTATGAATCCCAAGATAAGATCTAATCAAATAAATTATACCTACCTCACATATAGTATACCCACCTCACTAGGTTTTTATCAGTTACCTAGTGGTTCTATGTAATCACATATGATCCTAACATGCCACGGTCCTGCACTGACCTGTGAAACTCCATTTTCATCTGCAAGAAAATGAGATGGAGATTTCCAGGTACACGGTGGTGGTATGCACTTACGTATGGAATGTAAGACACTGCATTTTCTCCTTGTTCAGCATCCTCAAATTGACACACTTAACCTCAGAGAAGCTGTTGGTTTCACTGATCATCCTCACAGAAAAGAAACACATCCATGAAGAATGAATAATGATTGGTCATGGGCTTGCATGAGTGACAGAAGACATTATAGGAATCAATCTTTGATAAGATTCTAATGACAATCTTGAAAATAGGTCAGAAAAATCAGAATGTTCTTCACAAATATTGCAAATTATCCAATAAGTAGAGGAAGTTTTGGCTGTATTAATCACTATCTGGAAAACAATTTTGCACTAGAATAAGCAAGGAGAACTAAAAATGATAAATGCATTATACCATTTGATTCTTAGCCTGTGTCACTGAATTAAAAGGGAAGGAAAGAAGGAAGGAAGGAAGGAAGGAAGGAAGGAAGGAAGGAAGGAAGGAAGGAAGGAAGGAAGGAGGGAAGGAAGGAAGGAAGGAAGGAGGGAAGGAAGGAAGGAAGGAAGGAAGGAAGGAAGGAAGGAAGGAAGGAAGGAAGGAAGGAAGGAAGGAAAGGCAAGAGGAAGGGAGAGAAGGAGAGAGACAGGGAGGGAGGGAAAAAAGGAAGGAAGAAGGAAGGAAGGAAATTCATACTATCAATGATGACAGCGTGCCCTGTTTAGCAAAATAAGAAAAGGAGGCTTGAATGTGGAAAGTCAGTTCTGTTGAACAGTATCCTAAAATGACAAATAACTAATGCAAAATCTTTTCTCAACTGCAGGCTTCCGACAGACAGAGACCAGCCAGTTTGGTTAAACTTACTGAGCAAAAGACAGAAAAGCTACAGAAGAACATTAGAAGGAGGTAAGATATATTTGCTACTGGGAGGTGATTGTAAAATATAGGTGGGAGATATAAAAACACACAGTTATTTTTCAGTGAAAGTACCCCATTTTCTCCATGAACTTGTTAGCTTCTTGCTTTAGCATTCTGGGCAGCAGCTTGAGAAGACAGCTGGCTTGCAGGAAGATGTGCTTGTTTCTCAAAAATAAGCCTGGATTGTCTCTCATTTCTCTATGCTGCATGGTTGAACTCTCTGCATTCATGCTAAATTACTCAAAAGACAAAAATAAAATTCTTTTATCCTAACATGATTATGTTTTTTATCACTTTAGACTCATGGTGGGAAAAATAAAAACCTGTTGACCATTGAAAATTAATGTTGGCTTCACAGAACACTGGATATTCTGGTCATGACATTTAACTCGGCACAGTGGGAGTTGATCAGATGGTATTCTTGGCACAGAGGACTTTGTAATAAGCTGGGATCGTTTCATTTTGTAAGTGTCCTACAGAGAAGGCAATGCAGAGCAGAAATATCACAGATGCAGTGTGTCCTTAGAAAGTACCCAGGATTCCTTGACACAGGTTAGACTGCTGTTCTGGGATACTCTATAATCTAATGCTCCCATCTATGTCTTTGGAAACATGCCAGAGACATACTCTAAGAAGCCATGATGGGGTTAGCCAATCAAAGCTTTCTTTGAGCATACTGTCTAGATATCTCAGGTGACTTGAGGATTACACCAACTTCTGGCTTAATACACAACAAGAACACTAAAAAGGAAAAATGACATTTATTAATCCAAACAAAGTCCATTTTATTGACAAATGGTGTTAAAACGGGATGTATTTGTTTGAAGTAAGTTTTAGACTCTGAGTTTCTTCGAGTCAAAGAATCCATTGGTCTTCTACATCCATGCGCTCCCAGCCCTGCCTCCTGCCTCATGATGGGCTCTTAATACATACTTAGTTTTACCTCAATCTAACATGGAAATGTGATGAGTAAAGCTGTTGGATTTATCACTGTAATTATAGCTCTTCTACTTTTCTCGGTCTGTCTCTCATTCCCGCTAACCCTGAGTGGCAGAGGATGTGAGAACCCTATTGGGCCTTCTGCTGCATAGCATCAGTGAGCCAAAGGATAGCTTAAGTCTCAGTCAGTTTCAGTGCTATGGTTTGGGTGGTGATCCATGTTCTCATCAAAACTGTAGGCCCAGGTGGAGGTCAGGCATGAGGAGTAACTGTGAGCAGTTCGTCTGATAGTACTGGTGAGCAAAGCTGCCAGACAGGAGACGAGCAGTATGAAAAACAGGAAGTTCAAAGGCATAACAAGAATTGCATGTTAATTTAATTTTAAAATCAGTATCTTATGTAGTAGACCTCATTTGCTTTATGTATACAATATAAGGTAATAATAAGCATGAAGAGCTTTCTAAATGTGCACACACATGGCCAACTAACGAGTCCGTAATGGATAATTTTAGTACCAAATTTGACCTACTATGAACACATTGAAAGAACTGGACAAGAAGCATGAAAAAAACAGGTTTTCCCCCCATATTAGAAAACACTGCACAGGACTATGAAGTGTGAAAGAAGGTACCCTCTCCAGAGTACTACATACTCCAGTGGCAAAGGGAAAGGAAAACCAGGAAGAGCACAGGAATCTCATGAACGCGAGTAGACAGACTGGAATTCAGACTGAGGCTCCTGGTCTTTCCAGCATGATGTCATGTAGTACATCAAGAAATCTGTTAAAACCCCCAAGCAATCCACATCCAATGGGTACATTATAAATACATTGATGAAAAACTGTGAAAAAGAGAAAATTCCTAGAAACTAGCAGGGAAAAGACTCATTCTAGAAAGGGCTAAATGTTATGATGCTTATAGATTACCAGAGAAACAATGCAACCATGAAAATAATAGAAGTGTAAACATATTGACATTGCTAAATGGAAAAAATCATCCTACAATTCTATATGTAGCAAGATACCCTTCTAAATTGAAGACAAAATGAGAACATTTTAACAGAAAAAGCTCTGGGAAAATATATTGCCACATGTTTGCTGAAGTTATTTAGGCTAAAGGATATTATACCAGATATTAATTATATTTACAAAGAAGAATATGAACATATATATATACACACATGAAATAATAAAAAGAAGATAGAAGTTAATGCTTGTTTTTATAGCTTTCACAGAACCAATGGATAAGCTATTCAAAGCAAAAACAACAACATATTTGAAATTCATAATGTACAAAAATCATGAGAAAAATAATGTAAAAGACATAAGGTAGGAATGGAAACATGATGTCATAAGATTCAAACATTTTACATGAAATAGTTTCATGTATACCACTAAGTTTCAAAAATAAATTTAATGTAGTATGGCAACAACTAAAGAAATATAAAGTGTTTGTAAAGAATATTTAGAAACAAATAATGATACTGAAAAATATTCCCTCCAAAAGAATGAAAACACATAGAAAGCAAACTCATCATTTTCTTGACCTCATTGGAAGTGTGGGGGTAGCAGGGCAAGCACATTTAAAGATAAACAAAATCCAGCAGATAAAAACAAGATACAATGGATCACCATTGAGGAGAGGTAATCTTGCATAGTGGATGAATTACTATAGCTCATTTATGCTCTGGCAAGATAGGGAGAAGCCCTTGGGTAGCAAATAGAGAGAAGACCACTGTATTTTCTCCAAGAATGCCACTGGATCTTTACAGAGAGCTTGGAAAATCTTGGTCTGCACCTTCCTGGGTGGCTCTACTGGGGAAGACAGCAACTGCTCTGTGGGAAGAGGGAGAAACTCCACCCAGTTACAGCATCAGTTCTTCTGCGTGTCCCTCCACAAATCCATCTATTTCACTTAAACTTCCACACGTACTCACGTGACAGTGCATATAGTAAACCATTATTAACAGATCAATGAGATCTAAAGGATTTTATTCTATTCTCCTTTCTTCTACTAACTTTGGGTTTACTTTGCTCTTCTTTATCTACCTTGGAATTGTTTATTTTATATTATATAAATTATATATTTATTTATATCATATATTTACTTATATTAATTTATATATTTATATTATAAGAATAAAGGGACATAGATTTCCTCAAATTATTATTATTTTAACTACATAGCACAAAGTTTCAAACATTCTATTTTAATTTTCAATCAATTTATAACTATTCTTGTTTTTGGGAATAAGGCAAGAATATATTCCCTAATTCCTTCTACTTAGGATTGTTCTAAAAGTCCTAGCTCATCCATTAAGGAAATAAATAAAATTATAGACACATAGTTTAGAAAGTATTAAGTAAAACTGTCCTTATTTGAGGAAAATTGCATTGCTTAATAGGGAAGGGAATCTTCAAAAATACTACTAGAATCTAAATTAATAAGACCCAGAAGAGTCCATCTTCTTCTGTGAAGACTGATCCTTGTCTTGAACAACTCAGCAGCAGGGAACAACTCACACACTATAGCCAAAACAAGTCCCTGGAACAGTGCTGAGGTCCGAGTCCTCTGTCTTCCTGTCACATCACCCATGGGAGGAAGGATGTGTCTCATTCATACACTCAGATATTTCTTAATAGCTGTATAAAAATCAGACTTGAAGACTCCAAACATTTGGCTATGACAAGAACAAGTCAAATTCCTCTCAGTTTTACCTTATTACTTAGTATTAAGACTAAAATCTGAGTGTTTGAACGCTAATCAGCACACAGGTGTGAGAAAGTTATCCAAGCTCAGGAAATAAGCTTCCCAAAAGATTAGAGATATAGCACACAGCACTGACACAGGAATGGGAATGGTCCCACACCATCCAGACCAGGGAACCTCAAAGTACATGAGACTTTGGCTGCAGTCCACAGAAGGGACTGATCCCAGTAGGAGAAAATAATCACCCTGAGATTGAACACAGCTCTAGCCCAGACTAAGAAACATTGAAAGTAAAATCCAAACTGAACAGGTTGATTCCAGGTAAAATAGCAGCATTCCAGAACAAAGCTGGATAATGATAATATGTACAAGAATGAAAAACATACTTAGCACCTAACTATGTAAAATTAACAATTCTTGGCATCCAATAAAACTTTATCTGGCATACAACGAAGCAAGAACATATGACTCCTTATGAGAAAAATGATTATTTCATCAGGAGTGTATAACCATCTTAGATGTTTTTATAACTCATGATAGGGTTTAAACATATTAAAGCAAAAATTGTTGGAAGTACAAGGAGAACAAAAGTGCAAGTTTAACTATGTTTTAATATCCTTCTCTCAGGAATTCATACATCAAATAGAGAGAAAAACAATGAGGATATAGAAAATTCAGAAAACACTATCAAACAGTTTCATCTAATTGACATTTATTAAATATTATACTCAAAATAACACAGTATCATTTTCTACTTCAGTCATAGTACTTTCCAGCAGAGACCATATTACATGCCATAAAAGTCTCAATCAATTTAAAAGAATTAAATCAATATATAAATGATATATTCCTTGACCACAAAGGAATATATAAGAAATCAATAAGATCTCTTGAATATTTCAAACTGTTTAGAAACTAAGTAACATATTTCTAAATAACTCCTCAAGTCAAAGAAAAAATCAAAATTATACTTAGAAACTATTTTGAAGCTGGATTTGGTGACACACACCTGTAATCCCAGCTACTCTAGAGACAGGAGCCGGAAAAGCTCAAATTCAAAGGCATCCCAGGCAAAGTTGAAGAGACTCTATCTCAAAAAATAAAAATTAAAAAACCCAAAAGAGTTAGGGGCATAGTTCCAGTGGCAGAGTGCTTGCCTAGCAGTGGGATTCCTTGGGTTAAATCCTCAGTACTGCAAAAATAAATAAGCTATTTTAAGCTGGTGAAAGGAAAGCACAACATTAAATGCAAAGTGACTTGAAAGAGGGAGGGAAATAATGAACTGGAAAACATTTTTAAAAAGAGAAAATCAAGTGTTTTCTGGCCATTTGAATTTCTTCTTTTGAGAAAGTTCTGTTTAGTTCACGTGCCCATTTCTTTATTGGTTCATTAGTTTTGGGAGAATTTAGTTTTTTAAGTTCCCTGTATATTCTGGTTATCAGTCCTTTGTCTGATGTATAATTGGCAACTGAGGCCAATAGGAAAAGGGGACCAGGAACTAGAGAAAAGGTGAGATCAAAAAGAATTAACCTAGAAGGTAACACCCACGCACAGGAAATCAATGTGAGTCAATGCCCTGTATAGCTATCCTTATCTCAACCAGCAAAAACCCTTGTTCCTTCCTATTATTGCTTATACTCTCTCTACAGCAAAATTAGAGATAAGGGCAAAATAGTTTCTGCTGGGTATTGAGGGGGGGAGCGGGAGGGGGTGGAGTGGGTGGTAAGGGAGGGGGTGGGGGCAGGGGGGAGAAATAAACCAAGCCTTGTATGCACATATGAATAATAAAAGAAAAATGGAAAAAAAAAAAAAAAGAGAAAATCAAGAACTGGTTCTTTGATAAGATCAAAAACTTTCATTAAAACTTCATCAGAGAAAGCCATAAAATACCAATATGAGAAAGGAGAGGTGACACTACCAAGGATTTAGATAGCCACAGATGAGAATGGACCACTATGTATGCCTCCATGCTAATAAACTCACCAACTCAGATAAAATGCAAAAACCTCTTGAAAGATACAGGCTATCAAAGACAAGGCAACAACAATTACATAACTTGAATATGCCTACATCTATCTAAGAAATTGAATTTGTACTTAAGAACCGTCCCATGAAGAAAACTGCAGGCCCAGGTAGCTCGATTAAAGAGAAATTATACCAATTTGTCATAGCTCTTCACAAAAATTGAAAGAATAGTCTATTTTCCAATGGATTTTTGAAACCAGAATTACCTTCATATCAAGAGTATATTAAGATATTTCAAGAACGTAAAACTAAAAACTGATATCCTATATGGACATAGATGCAAGCATTCTAAATAAAAGTATCAAATTAGCAATGTATCATGACCTAATGGTGTTTATTTTAGGAATACAAACTTGGCTTAGTATTATATTCTTTTCTTTGTTTTGTTTTTTCTTTTCTTTTTCTTTTGGCAGTATTGGGAGTTGAACTCAGGGTCTCATGCTTTTCAGGCAGGCTCTCTGTCACTTGAGCCATTCCACCAGCCCTTTTGGGATTGGCTGTTTTTGAGATAAGGTCTTGCTTTATGCCCAGGCCATTCTGAACTGTTGTCCACCTATTTGTGCTTCCCTGGATAGCTGAGATTACAGATGTGAACCCCCATGCCCAGCCACTGATTGAAATGGGATATTGTGAACTTTTGCCCTGGCAAAATGTTCCTCCTGATCTCTACCTCCTGAAGAGCTAGAATTGCAGGCTTGAGCCACCATCCATGTCAGTTTAGCATTATATTCTAAAATAAATAATTCAATTAACCTTTTTATCCTTGTTCCTAGCAGGGAGTCTAAATCTTTTGGACTTCCTGAGAGATGAGTGTCGTTGTTATCATGATTTCCATGGTGCACAGCTGAGTTTATGCGGAGAGATGAGATGGGGGAAGGGGGGCGCTATTCATGAGAAAGGCAGAGCATGTGACTAAGAGATTGGGGATTTAAGGCAGCCTGAGTTCTGGCTGGTAAGGGAAGCAGGGTATGGTGCAGTTACCCAGCTGATGACTGAGTCAATCATGCTTATGTAATGAAATCCCAGTACAAGTCACTGAATTCTAGTGGCCCTTCTTGTCTGGTGAACACAGTGACGTCTAGGACAGGATGCACTGATTTCACAGGGGGAGACCATGGAGCCATGTTTCACCCATGTGTCTCTGGACTGGGCTGATGTCATTCTAGTAATGAATGAGCTTAAGGCAGGCTGTGGAATCCTCAGATTTGAAGCCATTAGTCAGAAGTGCAGGTGCCCTGGGGAATTCTTAAAGGTATCTATTGTCTAAAATTAGCATACTTTGTGGAGGACTTAGTTCTCAACTTGTGGGTGGCTTGTGTCAGAATACAGTAAAAAAATTGATCAATGTAACTCACCATATTAATAAAGTAAATAGAGAAACCACGATATCTCAATTGATGCTGAAAAGGACAAAATATGTTGTCTGATGCTAATAAAAAAACTCTCTGCTATTAACCTAATAAAAGGAATCTTTGAAATAACTACAATTTACATCATAGTAATTATGAAATATATATTTCTTCTTAAAATCAGTAACAGAATAGGAATGTGTAATCCTATTTCCACCATTGTTTGGAATCTCTAATTACAAAAGCAAAGATAATTAGGTAAAAGACATCCAGATTGAGCAGAAATAAGTAAAGCTGTCTTTCTTCACAGATGGCATACCTATCCAAGTTTAAAAACATGAAAACTACAATACACACACACTAGAAATAATAAATGCATTTAGCAAGTTTGTAAGATAAAAATTTACTGTACAAAAATTCATGATACCCGTCTTTCAGGTTTTAGATATTAATATTGTTCTTCTCAAAATAATCAGGTCTCTCTGGAGAAATGATTGTTTCTAAGATTGATAGGCAGTCTTGTGCCAAAAAGTAAGAGAGTGCTGATAAAACAAACCAAAAACAAAATAGAAAAATATTGATTGGGATGTGTCAAAACACTACAGAAGCCAACTGAAAGTGTATGTAATAGCCAAAACTAGAATAAAATTGCACTACAGAAAAAATTAACTATTGGATTATAACTCAAAGCATAAAATAAATGAGTTCATACGGACATAAAGAAATGATTGAATAAATAATTTGTGAAGATGTGACGACTTCTCTGCAGAAGCATCCAAATACTTTGTGTAGGTACACTGCTATCAAGCAGGGGAGACAACTTCCTCCAGAAGTGTGGGTTGTACATGGAAATGCAATATAGAGAGGGACAACAAGAATAACTGCACAGAGGAGAAAGTTGGGAAACACTGCCTCTGCCAGGAGGTCAAGGTTATTGGCAATAACTGCTCACATTGGTCGTTCTTGATATGGTATAATGAGAATGGCACTTTGCCTCTGTGATCATCCATCCTTTCAGAAACCTATAACCCCAGTCTAATCATGGGGAAAACACCAGGAAAATCCCTCTTTAGGGATATAGTCTAAACATTTTCAAGGTAGTCAAAAACAAGGAAAGGCTGAGAAACCATCAGACAGCAGCTGGTGTAAAAACTAAATGCAATACTGTATTGTGCATGGAATGCTTGAACAGCTGAAGGATAGTAAAGAAAACTAACAACACTGGAATAAACTGCAGACTTTCACAAATAATAATGTATCAGTGTGGGCCTACTAATTGTGACAACTGTATCATACTATGTAAGGAATTTATAGTTGAGGAATCTGGGTACTAGCACATGGGAATTTTCTTTATTCCTTTTTTATTTTTGGTAATTCTAAAACTGTTTTTCTAAAAATAAAGTTTATTTAAGGTGCAGTGGCTCATATCTGTAACCTCAGCTACATGGGAGGTGGAGACCAGGAGGATCATAGTTTGAGGTCAGCCTGGCCAAAAAGTTAGTGAGACCCCCATCAAAACAAATAAACAAGCCAAACATGCCTGTGTTCCCAGGTATGTGGGAGGCATAGGTAGGAGAATCACAGTCCCAGGCCAGGTTGGGCAAAAAGCACGACCCTATCTGAAAAATAGCCTACATATAAAAGAGCAGGAGGTGTGGCTCAAGTGGGAAAGCACCTGCCTAGCAAACATAAGACCCTAAGTTCAAACCTTGGTACCGCCAAAATAATATAAAATAAAGTCTATTTGAAAGCATACAAAAAAGTATTCCTGACAAAATTGTGTTGTTTTGCAAAATAAACAAAATTTGTAATGCAATATACTTAAAATGTTGCTTAGAATATAATTTAGAAGTACAAAATATTTAGCATTAAATCAAATAAAAGATGTGTAACATAACACACCAAAAACTCTAAAACACTGTTATGAGAAAATAAAAGAGCTTAAATAAAGGAGAAAATATACCATTCCATAGGCCATAAGACTCAACTTTCTTACTAAAACTCCTAAAACTGATGTATAGAGTAAATGAAATCCCAAGTCCTAGCAATATTTCTTTAGAAATTTATTAAATAATTTTATTTTTCAAATGTTTAAATTTTTTTTGAGTTTGTTATTAATAAGTGAAAAATATGTACTTATGGTGTACAATATATTGTTTTGATACGTGTATACATTGTAGAATGGCTAAATCAAGCTTAATATATGAATGATAAAATAATTTTAAAATTCGTAAGGAAGTACAAAAACCCAAACTAAAGGCCTAACATCACAGGGTTCAAAACTTAACATAAGATTCAGTAATCAAAACAATGTGGTGTCATCATAAATGTAGGCACTGAGTCCCATGGAAAGAGAATAGAGGTCCAACAAAAAGATCCATCTGCATGTGGACAACTAAAAACAAGAGCAAAGGTAATCCAGTGAAGAAGAAAAAATTTTTACAAGAAAGGAAGCAACTGGCTGCCTGTGTTTTCCCAGCATAGATTAATTGTACAAGGTGAGAGGTTTCATTGTGATGCTTCCATGCATGCATATAATGTACTTTGATCATATCACTCCCTCTATGACTCTTTATTATATCCTTCTCCCCACACCCTTTTTAAACTTTCTCTTGAATTTTTATGTGGGTTTCATTATGAACTTTTCATATACACATAAAATGTACTTTGATCATATTCTCCCAACCCCCACTTTCCTCTACTACCTCCCAATGCTTCTGTCACCCAAGAAGTTCCCATTTATTGTTTTGTCTTTCTTTTGTTGTTGGGCTTTAGATCTAGACTCCACATATGAGAAGAAACATAATTTGTCTTTCTGAATCTGGCTTATTTCCCTTAACACAAAGATCTCTAGTTCCATCCATTTTCCTGCAAATGCCATAATTTTATTCTTCTTTGTGGCCAAATAATGTTCCACGGTATATACATAAAATGTTTTCTTCAGCTGTTCATCTTTTTATGGACACCAAGGCTGGTTCTATAACTTGGCCATTGTGAAGAATTCTGCAATAAATATGAGTGTGCAGGTATCTATATAGTATCCTGACTTACATTTCTTCAGGTTTAGGCCCAAGAATTGTATAGCAGGATCGTATGGTAGTTCTAAGTTTTACCTTTTTGAGGAAACTCCATACTGATTTCCGTAGTGGAAATCATGGTCATTCTGACGTGGGTGAGATAGAATCTCAATGTTGTTTTGATTTACATTTCCTTTGTAGTTAAGGATCTTGACATTTCTTTACATGTGTTTTTGACCATTTATTTGTATTTCTTCTTTTGAAAACTGTTGAATTCATTTGCCCATTTATTAATTGGAATATTTGTTCTTTTTGTGCTTAAGTTTTTTTGGCAGTATTGAAATTCGAACTCAGGGCCTCATGCTTGCCAGACAATTTAAGCCACTCTGCCACTCCTGTTTTGTTGGGTATTTTCCAGATAGGGTCTCTCAAACTATTTGCCTGGGCTAGCCTTGAGCCATGATCCTCCTGATCTCTGCCTCCCTAGTAGGTAGAATTATAGGTGTGAGTCACCAAAGGTGCCTAGCCTAGTGTTTAATTTTTTGAATTCTTTATATTTTTTCCATATTAATTCCTTGTCAGATGAATAGCTGACAAGGATTTTCCCATTTTGAGGGCTGTCTCTTTACATTGATAATTTCTCCTTCAATATGCAGATTTTTAATCTGATTGAATCTCATTTGTCAATTCTCTGCTATTGTTTCCTAAGCTTTTAGAGTCCTATTCAGAAAGTTCTTACCTACCCATATATCTTGAAGTGTTTTCTCTATGTTTTCCTCTACCAAGTTCAAAGTTTCAGGCCTTACATTAAAATCTTTGATCCATTTTGATTTCACTTTTGTAAAAGGTGAAAGGAATCTAATTTTACTGGATATCCAGTTTGTTGAAGAGGCTGTCTTTTCTCTGACATATGCCTTTAGTGCCTTTGTTAAGAATCCGATGGCTGTAGCTGTATGATCTTATTTCTGGGTCCTCTATTCTGTTCTATTGATCTGTGTGTCTGTTTTTTGTGTAAAACCATGCTGTTTTTTGTTACTATGGCTCTGTAGTATAATTTAAAGTCAGGTATTATGATACTTCCTACATTTCTCTTTTTGCTCAGGATTGCTTTGGCTATTTTGGGTCTTTTGCACTTCCCTGTAAATTTTAGGAGGTTTTTTTTTTTTTTTTTTTCTATTTCTGTGAGGAAATTGGAGTTTTTATTGGGATTGCACTGGCTCTGTAGTTCATTTAAGTAATGTAGCCATTTTCACGATGTTAATTCTGCCAATCCACAAACATAGGAGGTCTTTCCATCTTCTAATATTTTCTATGGTTTCTTTCTTTAGGGTTTTGCAGTTTTTATTGTAGAGGTTTTTTACTTCCTTAGTTAAGTTTATATCTAGATATTTTTGAGGATATTGTGAATAGAGTTCTTTTCTTTCTCAGCATGTTCATTATTCATATATAGAAAACCTACCTACTTTTGTTTACTGATTTTTATAACCTACTATTTAGCTGAAAGTGTTCATCAGAAGTAAGAGTTTTTAGCTGGAGTCAAAAACATGGAACACCTCACAAATTTGCATACCATCCTTACACAGGGACATGCTATTCTTCTCTATATAGTTCTACTCTTAGTATATATGTTGCCAATGTGAGCAGTATCTACATTTTTAAATGAACTATGTCAATCTGGGTGTAATGGCACACATATACAATCCCAGTCACTCAGGAGATGGAGGTAAGAAGATCATGGTTCTAGGCCAGCCTGCAGGAAAGTGTGAAACCCATCTGAAAAACAAACTAAAACCAAAAGTTGTGGCTCAGGTGATAGAGGAGGTATGCCTAAAATCATAGACTGGTTGTTTAGAAGTGTGAGGCCCTGAGTTCAAACCCCAGTATGCCATATAAATATACCACTAGATAAATTAATGAATTTTGTCACCCCATATATAAAACTTGACCATACAAATAACTATAAAGCTAAAAGCTATAAAATTTTGAGAAGATTACATAGGAAAAATCCTTTGTGACCTGGATTAGCCTTGGAATCTGGCTCTTGAGCAATAGACTCCTACCCTGCTTGTGTGGAGCATCCTAAGGACTGGAAATAAACTGAGCTCTTCCTTGTGCTCCACTCAAATGCCCACCCACAGTATGAGGAGCAGAGTGTGTCATTGCACTGAGGTTTGAACAGTCTCCAAGGGAACTCACCTAGGGCAAATGCATCATTATCAGGGAGCACAGCTGCCCAAGTCTTTCTGATGTGTTTAAGCTTCAGGAAAAGTAATTTCTGTTTTTCCATCTAAATAAGTCAAATATCAGCTGCTCTGGAGCCAATGTGTGGCTGTGCTTTTAGCATATTTCTTAGTGCTCCTGCAGCCCCTAGGGAAGAAGGAGGTGCCTTAGTGCACATCAAGCATCCTGTGCACACCTAATGGCACATGCATGAGCACATGTGTGTGTATGTGTGTGTGTGTGTGTGAGAGAGACAGAGAGAGAGAGAGAGAAAGAAAGAGAAATAAAGAGAGACAGACACAGAAAGACAGATATACAGACAACATGATGGAGGAGGATAATTCTCTGCTTTCAGTGGTACAGGTTCCGGGATCTACAGGAAAATAAATCCCTGGCATCTCCAGCAGAGGACAGGTACTGATTTGCTTGTGCCCTGTTGGACAGGCTCTGCATCTACTCTTTCCACACGTACTGGGCTCTGAGTCTTTCCTCTGAGATTTTTTTCCTTCTGATCTTGGTTTTGAGTTGAATTCCTCATTCATCCATGGGCCTATAGACAGTGACCATCTCCAGTAGAACCTTACACTATATTTTCCTCAGTATTGCATTCATCACTTTTTTAACCATGAAAATTCAGTGCCTATCAGAATAACACAGAATCAGTGCTGGAGTTGCCATGGTTCAATGACAAATATTCAAAATGGAAGGGAGCTATAATCATGGCCCACTCTCACTGCCCTTGTACCAGCTCAAAGAAACTCACAGAGGCTAGAGGCATTGAACATTTGCAAAAGACTACACAGGTGGGTGGGCAAAGGTGGGAGGAGAACCTAGGTCTCCTAACTGCTAACTGATGGGGTGTGCTCTGTTCATCCTGAAGTCTCAAAGCATCTGTACAGGAGCTCTCAGAGAATGGGTCCTTGTACATCATTTGCCTGATTTACTGCCACCAGTAACAGATCATAGGTGAGAAAATGAGGACCATGCTGACCATTTATGAAGGATCAGCACTGACATGAGCTTAGGTAAGAGGCAGAAGAACTAGAAGCTCCCTTTGTGAGTCACCAAAGCTTGGAAGACCAGAAAGGGCAAAAGCCACACTATACTGGTGTTTCATGCAGTATACATGCATCACCCCACGTAGGCAACATTGGTACATGCACATACACACACACAAACACACACACACACACACAGCACATATAGATCTTCACAGAGCCACGTGATAAATTGGAATGCATCTACAGTTTACAATGGAAATATGAAAATCTTAAAAAGAATTTTTAGCATCAACTAGAGTCAATGACTCATAATGTCCCTGCCAACTGTAAGATTACCAGATATGTGAGCCCTTCAATACATCCCACCAGAGCTGCCAACCTGAATGGAATATGTGGTCAGCTGGCCAAGGGAGCCCACTCAGTGAGGCTTAGAATAGCATGTGGAAGATTCCAGATTCTAGTGTCTTTGGAATTTATTGACTTTCCAGAATAGGTCTTGGGATCCCCACATACACAGACTTAGTATCCTTTTCTTCTTCTCCCACTACCCACTCCAGGTAGCACTTAGTTTACATGGGACCCAGTGGCACCCAATTATTGCCCCTTCCTGCCTGGCTCAATGTCTGACAATGCCTATCTCAGTCCACTTATCTCCCACATTCTCAGCCATCATAACTGTTTCATTACTGCAGGTTCAGCACTTCAGGTAGTACTAACTTTGCCTCCCTTGAGGTTCTCATGGGCTCTGCCTTTGGAAAGCTTTCCAAAGCTGCCTTTGAAAGCTTTGGCAAACATGAGCCTGTGATATTCATTGCTCAGAAAGAAGTGTATACTTATGAGACAGAGGACGAGGGATGGTCCTGAAGTGACAGGAATGGTTTTCTGGGTCCTTCTTACTGCTCTTGATGCAGATCATTCTCCCAGCCTCGGCCTCATCAGGACCTGAAAGACTGGCAGCACAGAGACAATGCTGCTCTAGTCAGCTCTCAATTTCCTTAGGTTCATTTCCCAAAGAGCCAGCCTGATCCAAAGTTTGAAAATCTAATTTGCAGTATCACACAAAGTCAACATTCCTCATTACATTTCATCTATTAATTTACATTGGAACAAATTATTAATTCTCTCTCTCTTCCCTCAGGCCATGCTTAGTAATGCCAGTTTAGAAGCTGGAGAGCAAAGATTTTGTCGCATGGTGGTTTTCTGATCTGCTCAGGCACCAGTTCTGGCCCTCAGCTAATCCAATCTGGAAGAAGATTTCAGGGACGCCACCAATAATGGTGAGAATACAGCACTCCTCCAGAGAGACAGGACCGTGAGGGACACCTGGAGGGCCATAGGGAGAGGTGGTGTACAGACGTTCCCAGGAGCATCACCAAAGTGCACTTTCCTTGAATGAAATGGAATTGTGTAATTGCTTCAGGAATGCCCCCCTGGGTTTCAAGATCTGCTCAGTACACAGCCACCTGGAGCTTCTGGGATAGGAGCTCAAGACAAGGGAGTATATGAGGGCCTTTGTGTTCCAGGTCTGCAGTGGGCCTCAGAGAAACTCATCCTTAGTGAAGGAACTAAGAGTGACTTTGACTCAAGCAGTAATTCAACCTTGCAAATCAACACCAAGAGCTTGTGGCTTGTTCATGCTGTCCTTTCCTTGGAGGGTCCATAGCACAAGAACGACCAGGGAAGATACCATAACTAAGGGCCTGAAAGCATACAGTGTCTAAAGGTATTCTACCCCATTCCATCCTCATGGTACAGGAGCTACCGGAGCTACAATTTGCCAAGGTGCAAACTCAGATTTCTCTGCAACTTACTCATTGTCACAAAAAAAAGTAATTTATATAGCAATTAACTTATATTTGCTTCCTGACAATTTTCTTTCCTGCTCCCATTTAAGGCAGGGAATTAGATCACTTTATGCTTCTACTTCCATGTATAAAGGACATGTCTTCAGACATGAAAAGGAAGCTGGAACTTAATAGTTATTCCTATCTATTGTAGAATTTTGGACCTGCAAAAAACATATGCATGTCTGTCCAGCCTGACAAAAGACTGAGGGTTTTAAAGAACAAGGGAAGAAAGAGTCCCACAGAGGCAATCCCCAAAAGAGAGGAGGTTAGAAGATGAGTAATTGCAGTGAAATGGTATGTGCTGAGGACATGACACACTTGCCTTGTTAGCAATATAAAACCATTATAAATGGAAGAATTAGAAGGCACGCACACCAGGACAGAAAATGGTTATTCTATGTTTGTGCTGGGGTGAGAACAAGGAAGGCTACTAATAGGAATGCCCCTTTTTTACTCCCAATGCTGTTCTACACATCCCTCACAATAGCAATTTCATACTTTGCCTCTAGGGTCATTTCTACCATTTGAGTTTTGAATTAATTAAGTCTAACTACAATAATTCATTTGAACCTGTGAAAGGACATGTAAGGAGATATTAATTAAACATGGATTCTGATGGCTCCAAGGGCCAGCAATGCAGTAATGTGTAGATAAGTCAGAGTTGGTACACGTTAGGGTACATTACACAGAAATCAAAGTAATGTTCACACACAGCAGCAACATACATGGTGTGAAGTAAAAAAAAAGGACAGAAGAGAAAGAGAATTCATAGCTAAGTTGTATTTCACTTAGTCACGTACATATCCAAATGATTGTCATATTCAAACCTATGTAACAAACCCTTTGGACGGTTCCTATGAGAAGGTGTTTGGAATGGAAGGGATGTCAGGAAATAAGAGGAAAAATATGGAGGATTTTCACCTACTCTTTAGTGGCACTAAGTGCCACGGCAGGTGAACAAGAGCAGACTCCTCCCTCCACGGATAGATCTGAGGCACCCACCTGGTCCTCACAATGGACAAATCTAAACCTTGACCAAATACACAAGGCAGGTGTCATAGGCTGTGAAAATCAAGTTGGGCAGAACTGCATACCCTTTGAGAAAGGAATCATGTACAGCATAGGACATGGCTTCATATTCATCTCAGTGCTCTGTTGGCATATTCCCAATAATGATCCCGGGACATCTGGTGTAAGCAAAGCCATCCCTTTCTGAAGGTATGGGCCCCAGACTCACATAGGACACAGTCCTAAGTCTTCTAACTTTGGTCACATTCCAAGTGTAACTCTCACTTTAGGGTGTTAGGAACTATGAGCTCCATCTTTTACATTCTAACCAATAGTAGACAATATTCTCACATTGAGAGTATTGGTTATCATTCCTCTTGTTTGAGTTTTGTTTTTTATGGTACTGGGATTTTTTTAATTCAAGGCTTTATGCTTGCTAGGCAGGTACTCTACTGCTTGAGCCATAGCTCTTTCCCTTTTTGCTATGGTTATTTTGGAGACAGGATCTTCCTTTTTACCCAGACTGACCTGGACCGTGATTCTATTTTAAGCTTCCTATATCACTGGGATGACAAGCGCCCAGCTATTTCCCATTGAGATGGGATTTTGCAACTATTTTTTCCCCATGCTGGCCTGGAACCACAATTCTCCCAATCTCAGCCTCTCACATAGCTTAGGATAATAGGTGTGTATCATCGCACCCAGTCATGGTTGAGATGGGTCTCATGTACTCCTTGCCCTTGCTGGCCTTGAACCATGAGCCTCCCAAACTCAGCCTCTCAAGTAGCCATGGTTATAGATGTGAACCACTGGGGGCCAACTCATGTGTCCTCTTGATCACAGTCATCCTAACAGGTGTGAAGTAACATCCCAAAGTGGTTTTAATTTGCATTTTCCTGATGATTAGTAATATTGGGGTTTTCTCATATAACTGTTGACTATTTGTAGGAATTCTTTTGAGAAATGTCTATTTAGGTCCTTTGTCTAGGTTTTAAATATATTGTTTCCTTGTTACTGATCAGTTGAGTTCTTCAAGTATTTTGGATTTCAACTTTCCTGAAAACTGAATATAGAACAGTGGAACAGACAGCCCACAAATATATCTGTGCATTTATGTGAATTGATCTTCAATACAAATTTCTAGAACAGATGATGGGGATCCACAGTCTCTTCAATAACAGGTGTTGGGAAACTGGCTATTCATATGCAAATGAATTATATTGGACACTTAGCTCACTCCCAGTATAGAAATTAACTCAAAATAGACTTTAAAGTCCTAAAACTATGAAACTAGTAAAAGAAAACATACGGAAAATGCCTCTTGACATTGCTCTGGACAATGAATTTTTTTTTTGATATGATACCAAAAGCCTAGGCAAAAACAGACATTTGAGATTGCATAAAACTAAACAGCATCTCACACCAAAGAAAACAATCAAAAGAGTGAAGACACAATCTATGCAATAGGACAAGCATTTACAAACTGTGTATCTGGCAATCTTTTAAACTTTAATGATTTAAAATGTGATAAATGAAGTTAAAATGGAAAGAACAGACAGAGAAAATATTTGAAACAATTATGAGAAGTTAGGCATTGACATGTCTTACATCCAACTATATGAAGGATTCTTATAAATCATGGAGAAATGAAGACAAAAAGGGAAGGAGTGAAGTACAATTGGTCATGCATTTAACAGTTCTCCATCCCATAGCACCCTACTAAGGCCATATTTGGTGTCATAGAAGCTATATCATCTGTCTCACTGCAGGGGCCTCTTGTCCATTACCGAGGAGATTGGGACTCTGACATTGAACTCTGTAGGTGAGGCTTCCCACACCCAGAGTCTTACCTTGATCACCAGGGTGACTTGATATATCATGGGCTCCTCCTCCAGCAAGGCTAGGTGTTGCCCATAACCACAGCTCTCTGCTCCTCCTCTAGGGGAACCTTGCATTAAGGCCCAGGTTCAAGGTTGCTTGTGGCCTTGTACCTCTTCTGCACTGGTCACCACTGCCCAGAGCTAGACATTTATTCTTTGTAAGTATCTGCCCAGGAGTAGAGATGGGGGTAGAGATGAGAATAAGGAAACCCAGAGAACAGAGTCTGCCCCTCAGAGTTACCAGGTGTCCAGTGGTCCACTGAAGATTCCTATAGCTGTTTACTCAAGAGCACCTTCAAAGTGTGAGGAGGATGTTGGAAAACAGAAGAATGGGAAGTCAGTGTTCTGGACCAACCTGATACTCATGCCTGGGTGGGAGGTGAATAAAACGCTTCTCTGTGAAGGAGAAAGGAAAGTGGGGACATCAATGGTGCTTCAGGGTCTGAAAGAGAAATTACTGAATTCTCTGGATCTCAGGGCAGAGTCAGTTTCAGGAAAATCCCCATAGTTAGTCAAGGAGCATTGACTGAACCTTTGGAACTGCAGGGCTCACAAAGACCAATCTGAATGACAAGTGGAACAGTTGTGTACTGCCTCCTGTGTATAGCCTCCTGTGTTAACTCCAGACTCCCAGGCAAGGCCATTGTCTTGAGCTGGCTCTGATAAGGAATAGCCATTTAATTCCCCATGCAAGGAGCTGCAGGTGGTGAGGACATCAAACCTTCATTTTACCTCTCCAGGCAAACAAAGAGAAGGAGTCTTGGGGACCCACGTTATTCCCTGTCCAGACCTAGGTAAGCAATTGTACTCTCCTCTCTGCTTCTTCCCTCTCCACTTGCATGCAAAACTATCATGAATAATTGTAGTGATAACTACTGTATTTCCATCTTGAGGAGAAAATGGCATTGCATAAATACCTAATTGTTCCCTTACTGCCATTTCTGCAAGTTTCTATCAATGGAGGAATTTGGTGATTCAAAAAAGTGATATTAAATCATGGAAGTAATGATACATGGGGAGTTAAGAACAAGTCAACACGTCATGGTCATTTTATCTTCAACTCCCTTTTCCCACTTAGGACCAGAGGAGACTAAGATTGTATTTTGCTTTTTAACAATTTATACTAGTGTATATTAGCAAGGGGTTTCATTGTGGTATCTCCTTACATTCATATAATGTATTCTATCACTCTTTCATATCCTCTTACTCTTTAATCAGTATCACAGAGAGTTTCTACACAGGTGAATGAGAGTGCCCTAGATCACTGCTAAGCAGAGCTTAACTTATATTTCTAGACACAGAATCATTATCCTTCCACTCTTCAGGAGTTTTGCATCCACAGGCCCTCATGTGTGTCTCAGAGTCTCCAGCATAGCCTCACCTTGCAGAAGAAGGAGGAAATCTACAGATTACAGAACTGGGCAGAAATTCTGTAAGGTTCCTGTCTCAGCTTGTTTTGTAATGCTATAACAGACTACCATGTACCAGGAAATTTATAAAGACCGGAAGTTTGTTTCCTCATAGTTTCTAGAGGATGGCATCTGTGAGGACTTTCTTACTGCATTGTCCCATGAAGGAAAGTGGTAGGGCAAAGAGAAGGTGAATGAGAGACAGATGGGGAGAAAGTGATCATATTCTCTCATATATAACAAACACTCTCAGGGTAATGGCATGAATCCATTCACTCACCCCCATGGCCTAATTACCTCCCATTGGGCTTCACACTTCCCCACACTGTTGCTTTGGGGGTTAAGTTTCCAACACATGCTTTTGGGGGACATATTCAATCCATAATAGCTCTAGTACCCAATGAATAACTGACACAGAAGATTCTGAGCACTCTGCCCAGGGTCCTCCCCAGAGGACCCAGAAATGTTTGTTATAGATACCTGGCTGCATTCTGAGCAGGCTGGGAGGAGGTTATGACATTGTGCACTTCAGATATGTCCAGACTGAAAAGGCCCCTAGGAGCAGCAAGGAAACTGATTGCCTCCTACGCTCTGGGTCCTTCCTGGCCATATTTCCAGAGTGGCTCCTTTCTCCTACTCTACACATAAAGAGTAGAAGAACTCAATCTAACTCAATAAGGGCTTCAGGGTGGACAGCTTGGGTTCTGAGCTACTGCCTTTGGGGATTTACAATCTTGTGAATCTGCTTTGACCCGAATATGTGTGTCAGCCACTAATGGACATCCAGAAAAATGGGAAATTAGTCAGCCATCTAAAAAGAAGCCAAGGCCTTTTGTATGGGACAATGGAAGAATGACCCCGAAGGCAATTCAATGCCCCTCCCATCACAAGTCCAGAAAGTAAGAGGCCCAGTAGGTGAGGGGTCAATGCAGACTTCTTCCTAGGGCAATGTCCAGTTGAATCATGAAGTGAGGATTCTCTAGCACCCCAGATTAGTATAGCCATCAGCAGGGCATTCCAGCTCCTTGGGTCCTGAAACATGTGACCCAAGCACAGAACCACTGTAAAGGTGAGACCACCACAGAAAACTGCCTTCAGGGACCCAAGCACAGAGCCACTACACAGACAGACTGCTCAAAGCTGAAAGGGCAAAGCCTCTGCCGTAGTGTGTTCAAAATGCAGGACCTCTGCTCCAGCGGACCTATCAAGCAGAGCATTAAGTCAAAGAAGATTATTCTTGAACCTTCTGCTTAGGACCTTCTAGGGATTTCACAGCTCTTTCATGCTCCCTATTTCTCTTTTGGAATGGGAGTGTCTATCCTATGTCTGCCCCATTTATATTTTGGGTGCATAAAGAATCTGATCAATTTCACAGGGTCACAGGTGGAGAGCAGTTTGCCTCAACATGAATCATACCTCCGAGTTGCACCCATATCTCATTTAGATGATACTCAGATGAGGCTTTGAATTTCAGACTGAATTGATGCTGAGGAAAATTAAGACTTTTAGAGCCATTAAGATAGCATGAATATGTTTTGTGTGATAGAAGTGAGGCAGAATAGATCAGATAAAATGAGACACGGGAAATAGCAGCTAGGAATTCAGAGATAAATACTGTATTTATAAATGACACATAATTAATAGAAGCACATAGGCACTGTTTTCTTTGCTTAAAGCCTTACACCTCCTCAACAAGCTGCAATATTTAGTAAAAAGAGAGTAAGAACAATTTTAGTATGTTCTTGGAGCTAAGCAAGGATATCTTAAAGAAAAACACTTTTCCTGGGAAAGTGACTTCTCTGAAGTGTTTATAAAGGAAAATACTTACCTCAAGGATGGACAGATGCATTTAAGGGAGCATCTGGCAGGACCCATTCTGTGTTTCAAGGAATACTCAAACAACTATGTCATGACACAAGTTTAATAAGTGGGCCAACATTGAAATCTTTGGACCTAATTGATGAGATAGTGTAACAGAAAAAATAATTAAATATACCAGGTGTCAGAACAAAGAAGCACTTTTCCAAAAGTAATTTGAGTCTCACTCCCAACCTACTTTTTCAACATAAATGCCCTTAATGTTAGAACACTCATTGTACCTGTTATCAGATGTGCCTGCACTCATGTCTGCAATATGTGCTATGCTTCACTAATGAGCACAGGCCTGCGAAACTATGGGAGGAAAGGCAATTTTCTATAAAATTAAACCTAGATATTCCCTATTACCAGGAAATTGCTCTTTGAGAATATACCCGGAAGAACTTGTGTGTGTGTGTGTGTGTGTGTGTGTGTGTGTGTGTGTGTGTGTGTATCTGCAAGAGTTATGCAAGAATGTTTGTAGCAGTTTAATTTCTATTATAACTGTACTGAGTTGAATAGTGTTCCTCCAAAATCTGTGTTCACCTGGAACCTCAGAATGCAACCTTATTTGGAAGAAGGGTCATCTCAGGTGTAATTGGTTAAGTTGAAATGAGGCCATACAGGATTAGAGTGGTTCCTTAATCCAATGCTCCTGGTGTCCTCAAATACAGAGACACACAGGGAGAATGCCATTCAAAGATGGGGCACCTTTGAGCCAAGAAATGCCAAAGGTCTCCAAGAACCAGCAGAAGCAGGAAGGGACAGGAAGGATTCTTCCCTAGGCCTTCAGAGAGAGCATGGCCTTGATTGTATCTTGATTCAGATTTCTGGCCTCCAGAACTATGGCAGGATAAATTTCTGTTGATTTAAGCCACTGAGTTTATGATACATTGGTACAGAGTTACTATGAAAATAATACAAACATCAAATAGTAAGCAACTCTAGTATCTACCAACATATGAAGAAATTATGATGTAGCTATAAAATAGAAAATGATTAATCAATAAAATATAATAAGCCACTAACACACAGGATCTCACAGATTAATCTTAAGGAAAACATACTAAGTGAAAGAAGCCAATCAACAATCACACAGGGTGTGGGCCCATTTATAAGAAGGTCTGGACACAGACATGGGGCTAAAACTTTAAAGTAATTGCCTGGGAGGAGTACTAGAGACTTTTCTGCAGTGAAATGTTTTAGATCTTACTATATTCTTGCACATGATGAATGATCCACTTATTTAATGTTTGAAATCTGCCAATGCCAATGCACATTGGTAGAGATCTGAAGCTTGGATAATCTCTCAGTAGTGTACATAATTAGGGATCCAGGGACTTCTGGGGTGGAGATGATGTTTTCCTCCATCCAGGCAGTGTGCTGGCTAGGGCTAAGTCTTGTCCTTCAGGCTAGTTAGAATAATGAACAAGGATCCTGGAATACCCTCACTGCCAGTAACAGGGCTGAGGAACTTTCTCAGGTCATAGCTGGTACACATTGTTTGTGGACAACAGGAAGATGAGAGAAACCCAGACCCCAGGCTTTGAAACCTACCTTTCCTGCAGGAAACCATGCTAGAAGATAGGTCCTCCTTATCCTTTGTCACTGGGACACACCTCAGCCCAGAGCCCCCTAACTAAGAAATGGCAGGTCTCCTATTCAATAAGAACAAGCTCCTGCATTCAGTGGCATTGATGCTATATGGTGGCACCTTATGGACCTTGATGATTTGACCTTCATGACAAGTTAGGTGCAAAGTCTTAGACCACTCTACAGATCAGGAAGGCTAGGCAGAAAGATCACTTGGATCCTGACTCCAGACTGACTTTTCTACCCTGTCCCCTCTTAACTGCTCCTACACTAGATTCCCTGAAAAGCTCTGTTGTGTGCCTGGAGTGATAGGGCACCAGGGACCTGACTTTGCCTTTCTCCACTCCTGTCAGGGTCCAGTTGACTCTGCCTAATGTTCTTTCTGTAAGATAGATAAGAATTATTCCCAAGGTTGGTAAATATGGATTATAACAATAGGTTAGGCTGGTGAGAGAAAGGTCTACATGCATCTTGTACCCAAAGACTCCATTCCACTGGGCAAACCAGTTTTCCCTCTTGCTTCCCCAGGGCAATGAGGAAGAGAAAGTAAAGACCCCAAACACACAAAACAATACAACCCTTCTAACTTGCTATTCTTTGTCCCACAGGGTGATATAGGGTGGTATCTAATAAAAATAAATAAAAGACACAGCTTTCTGGGAATCACAGTGAGCCACCCTGCCACACTCCTGTGATGTACATTGTGATGCAGTCTCATTAACAAAAGTCAAATGCACTGAAAGCATTAAAATTAAGACATTAAGTCCAATTATCCTGTCAACAGCAGTTGGGGGAAGTTGTGAAGGGTTTATTTATTCATTAGCTTATAGAGAAGTTCAGTTGCTCCTTAATTATGCACTGCTATTTTTTTTAACCCCCTCCTACTCTGGTCTATTAAAAAAAAACCTTGGCGGCTGCATTCCTCTGCAATGCTGCAGCCTGAGTTGTTGAGGCCCAGGGGAAGTTTAGGAGTAGCTCAGCTGCTGTCTTCACTCTGTCCTCAGACCCCAGCCTGGCTCTGGCTGGAGGCCTTCCTGTGTAGAAGCTCCTAACCTGCTCCCTCCCAAGTACTGCTTGTCCAACTTCCTTGGTGCTCTGCTTTCTCCCTCTCTTCTCTCCGGGTCTCTGTGCCATCATGCCAGCTTTCTCTTCCTCCCTCTGGCCAAAAAGGAAATCTCATTATCCTGAAATCTCCACGGTGCCCTTGGCACCATCTAGGCCCAGCTTTTCTGCCATCCCCACAAAATTCACAGCCACCCAACAAGCAAGTCCCCCATATCCCTTCAGGATGTGAGGACCCTGAGTTCTGGTAGACCTGGGTTCTGACTTTATTCATTTCTCTGAGCATCAGTTCTCCTCTCTGTAAAATAGGCTTAGTGACTATATCAGCTGTAGAGTCCTCCAGAGTATCATGGAGCTCAGATGAGTCCATGCCATGAAAATACCATGCTAACTGTGACTGCCCTGGAGATCCATGTGTACAGAATTGCTGTCAGTGTACACCTGTTGACAGTACTTACCTGAGAGCACTGAGGCCAGTCCTGCACAGAAGGGTACTGTTGCCCTTTCAGGGGTTTTCCTTTCCTTTGGAATTGAGAGAAAATTCAAGGACAGCAAAATCATCACTCCATAGACATTCCTAATATATTGTTCTGTTGCTGGTCTTACCATGCTTGCTACTAGATATGGTGAAAATGACCCTGTGGCCAGGCCTGTGTCTGCTCCAAGACTCACGGTGGCAGAAGGGATGAATGTGTGAGCTTGGAGCCATGGAGCAGCAGATGTTGGAGCCACTTAGTCCACCTCTCAGTTTACCAGTGAAGAGTACCTTGTAGGCACACTGTCTCTGAGAGGCAAAGGGAAGGATCAAGCCCAATCTAAAATTGGAAAAAACACCAAAAATCCAGCATCTTAAGTCTTTGTCCCTTCTGCTCAATTTATCTAGACCAAGGATAGAATGGTGGCTTGACTCTCAGGCAGAGCCTCCTACCGAATGTAAGAGGGGCCTGTACCCTTGCATCCTATTTGTGACCTGACCCTGGAGATGGGTAACATGGTGCCATCTGAGCAGGAGATTCTAGGGGGCTTCAATACCCACCTTCTCAGGGATATGGAGAGAAGCCTTGGTTGTTCTTTTCCCCCACACATTTGCCTCTTCCCCCCCCAACAGGTAGATAATGCAGAAAAGTGGGTCTTTGCTTATTTGCTTATACAGCACCCACTTACTGATCCAGGCATGAAGCTGTGAACCAGGGCTCCTTTGGTTTGAATATGTCCCCTAGAAAGAACGGGTTGGAAACTGAATCCCCAGTACAATAGTGTGGGGAGCCAGGGCCTAATGAGAGGCCTCCACTCATGAATGGTTTAATACTGTTTGTAAAAAGGGCTTTTGGCTACAGATTCTCTCTCTTTGTCCTCTCTCTCTCTCTCTCTCTCATCATGTGATGCCTTCTACCAAGTGATGGACCAACAAGAAAACCCTCCCCATATCTAGTCCATTCTATCTTGGACTTCCCACCCTCCAGATGAATTTCTGATCATTATTACTTACCAAGCCTATGGCATTCTGTTACCATGGCAAATAAATAGACCAAGACTAGACCACAACCTAACTAAGAAGCAAAACAGTTTCACTTTAGGAGCTGGGGACTTAGCAACTGAGGTGTGGATGAGTAGTGAGCAGATAAATCAAGTATCTATGAAAGCTGAGAGTATAGAGGCAGGCAGATGAAACTGAACTGTCCAGGTCAGGGATGACTCCCTCTGAGTGGCCTGCATTGACAGGTACCACAGCACCAGGGTTCACACAGCAGGCCTGGCACAGGGCAGGTGTTCTAAGCCCCTCTCTTGTGGAGCCTCCAGCCATGGGGTTTTTGCTTCCTTAGGAGCAGATCAAGATGTCTGCAATGAATCACTGGGTGTCCCTAGCTCCCATCTTCACTGTCCCTGGTCCCACAGAGCCAGACCTGGTAGAGACTTTTCCTGGCCCAGCCACATCCCTTCCCAGCTATGTGACCTTCACAAACTGTTTAAGCTTTCAATACCTTGGTTTCCTCTTCTGTAATAATACCAGCAGAGCAGCATTGCTGAGGATCCCTGCAAGATTTTTCACATAGGGCACTCAACATAGTGCTGGTGACATGGAGTTTCAGAAGCAGTTGGTGTGGCTGTTGTTCTCTGATTGGCCTGAAATTATCCTACAAGCAAGCAGAGAAGGACTATCACCCCAGTCCTTAGTTGAGGAAACTTAAACTTGTTATTAAAACAACTTGCCCACATTCTTCATGCAGGGTAAGTCTCTGGTGTATATCCCCAGAGAGGGACCCATGCATTAATACTGACACATCCACAGAACAGCATGCTTACCTGTATTACAAGGGAGTTGGTATGTTCTCACTGTCATGAGCACCAGCCCAGACAACTACTGAAAAGTTCCTGTAGAGTAATTCTACCTACAACAGCAATACCACTATATGCCTCCTTTTGTGGCCAGCCAAGCTTTAAGGTCAGTGGGACCATGTGCATGCCCCAAGACCCACAGGTCAGGTCTCCTCCACAGGCCTGGCTTTGATTGGCTTCCCCAGGAGGAAGCAGGAGAAGGGGGAGGAAGGGGCACAGCAAATTCACACTAATCTGAAGATTTAGATATTGTTTAAAGCAATGCAATTTATTATTGTAAAGTTGCCCTTTCCTGCAAATGGAGGCTGCCTAATCACTTGAGCTTGAAGTAGAAGAGTTGAAAGCTGGAAGCCTTCCTACAACTCCAGATTCTCTCATCCCCGAGCACAGAGCTTAGGAAACCCGGCAGAAAGGGTCTGTGTGCTGTGGACTTTGGGCCTGCCCTGATTATGTACACAGCCCATCTTCCCTCCACTACATTTGCTCAGCGCTACTCTAACATTCACAAGTCTTCTTTTATACATTCATCTTTCTTGATCTTCAAATAGTCCAGCAATTGAAAAAACATGGTATGTATACATAATGGAGTGTTATTCATCCATAGAGAAGAATGAAATTATGTTGTTTGCAGGAAAATGGGTGGAACTAGAGACAGTCAAGTTAAGCAAAATAAGCCAGGCTCAAAAAGACAAATATCACATGTTTTATCTCATATGTGGAATCTAGACATTATATATATACACATATATACTTGTATCTACCTCTCTATCTATTTATACTATTTGAGGGGGGTGACTAGGAAGAAGGGAGAGGGAGGAAAGAGAAGGTGATTAGGGCATGAGTATTATCAAAGTACATTATATACATGTATAAAAATAGAATGAAACCCATTAAAATTTGTTTAAAAAGTTAAACAGAAAGCCTGTTTATATACCCAGAAGTTTTAACTAATGAAAAGATTAAATAATACCTTTTTTCAATAGTGCTTACAAGGGCCTCTCTTCTTCCAGACATCACAGGCTATGGTTGTGAATCCTAATCACATTGGTCATTGGTGCATTATATGTGATCCTAACCAGGTACTGTAGAATTTTAGGGAAACAGAGGCTGAGACACTAGCTGCCATGAAGCTACCCTGCTTCTGAATTCCCAGGAGTCAATATATTTATTTCTGAAATAATACAATAATGTTAACCCAAGTGTTGATTCTGCATTCTACTTCCCTCAGGAAAAATATAAACTTTCATTGTGGCTATTTCCAGAGGAGAAATGAATGCATTCTTACATATTTTTTGAGATAATCAATTTTCATAGTGCTATTTTAAAGAGGTGTTCAGATAACAACTATTAATTCCCTCTGAATATTCAGGTTCTTTGGATTTCACAGCAGTTGGCTATCTAGCATAGAATGTTGGATAGCTGGTCAGCCTGGTGTTTGAAAACTCAGTTCTACTACTTATGAGTTGTGTTTATTGGATTCTTAATATGTTAAACCTCAATTTTCTTATTCGTAAATACTGATAATGATGACCTTATATGATTATTTTGGGTAATAATGAGACTATATATGTATATATAAACATGTAGTTGTTGGATACATTTCCTGGTGCACTGAAAAATTTTGATAAATTGCTTAATATCAATAAATCTTTGATTATTTTCCTAGGATTGAAAAGGAACTTCAGCAGATGTTTTTGTTTTGATTTTTATGACAATTCTATGGACATTGGTAGTTATCATTTCCACATTATACATTAGGTTCAAGAAATGGTGTAGACTTTGATGAAAAGTGAATTCTGATTGATCTTATGTGTATCTGGATTTTTAAATTGCTTTTCAACCCTTATAGGAAATCACTAAAATGGAAATAATCACATTTCCCTCTTTTACATCAAAGTATGTCATTTTATTTGGTCCTCACAATAGCTCTATGAAACCAGTGAAGCCTGTGTTCTTATTGCAAGGCTGAAAGCAGGACTTGGTGATATGTCAACATCCTGCCCCAAGACAGCCACATGCTGACTTGCTGTGGAGTTGAGAGTGAGACTAGAACCAGGCCTTTATACTGCTGGTCTAGTGCAGCCCCTGCTATCCTCACTCAGGTTCTAGGTTAGACAGTTTACTTTCTCCCACCTGATAATTCTCCTAGCAGAGTGCATGTGTGTGAGTCTGAGTGTGTGTGTGTGTGTGTGTGTGTGTGTGTGTGTTTAAAGGCAATCAATTCCTTTTCCAAAGCAACCTAGTATAGCAAAAAATAAAAAATCAATCATGAGATTGGTAATCAGGGTTCCAGGATTCTTATTGCAAGCTTTCTATTCATTCCCTAGTTTAAAGAGTTGAGTGTTCAAATTGCTCATCACGTTTGACTACCCACTCTGAGTCAGGTGCTAAAAATACATTGCCTTATTTATGCCTCACAACACAGAGAGGGTGTTATTGTGCCCAGCTGGTGATTGACAACACTAGGCTGATGAAACTGGCAGAGTCAGAACTGGGAAAAGTCTTGTTGCCCCTCTGCCTCAAGCCAGCCATAGTGTGCTCTTCCTCATCTCTACCTAGTCAGGTCACTTTAATAATTCAACAGATTTGGTTTGGGCTCTACCATTCTGGGCTTTTAGGCCTCTTCTGTTCTCCCCTTTGTTCTCCAAAGAAAACTGAGACAAATGACCAGAGAGTTGGGCAACTTCTGTTTCGGTCTGGAGGCAGGACAGTGAGGAAAACAAGTGTACAGCAGACTTTGGGGGGCTCAAACCACACCTAAACCCAAGGTGCTCACTAAATCCTCTTAACTTGCTGAGCTGGGCCCCCCAAGGAGAGAAACATGGACACCTCCTTTTTTCCTTCCTGTCTGGGCAGACATCCTCCCACATCCTCCATTGAGCAGATAGGTTGCTCCTCCATTAGGCTATTGAACATAATGCTTTCAAGCAGGAACCATAGGCTTGAGAGCCAGTAGTGGCCTCAGGGGCAATTCACCCAACACCTAACTTCATAAAAGAAAACAGAGGCTCAGACAGGGCAACCAACTCACCAAGGTCAGACAATGACTTAATGGCAGATCCTCATAGCCAGGTACTGATATCAGTGTCCTGATTTGTCTCTGAGACATCTGAAGTACCCAACCTCTTCCAGAAACCCCCTTGGCCCTTTCTTCTAGTCGTTAAGCTTCTAACAATAGGGGAGAAATAATGAAAGTTTTGTGAAAATGTGTGTGTAGCAGAGGTGTTTATCATGCAGCATATGATGAAGTTCAGGTATAAGAGTCCCATCACCTTCTCCAAGACAAGTATCAGGAAAGAAAAGGACTTTGTCCAGTTCCTCATTGGCCCCAGAGCATCTCTAAGTCTCCCCTGTGGAAGCAAGAAAGGTTTTAATTTTTGGAAGGATTTCAATGGGGAAGAGGAGCTACTCGCATCCTAGAGCATTTCATGGCTCATAGCTCTAGACAGAGAGAAAAGGGGACAGGCCACCTGGGACAGGGAAGTATACCCAGAAGGTTTCCAACTTAGGATGGCCCATGGTTCAATTTAGAATGGTTATGACTCAGCTTATGATTTTCCAACTTTACAATGGAGCAAAAATTATGCTCATTCAGTAGAAACTATATGTGGAATTTTGAATTTTGATCCTTTCCCAGTCTAGCAATATTTTTTGATCCAACTTCACAATGCAGGGTAGTATTAGAGAGCCACAGCTCACAGTCAGCCTCATGAGCACAAGAGTAAACAACTGAGTCTCTACTGTGCTGTGTTGCTAAGCTATGATAGATACTCAATTAGGTGTATAAATGCATTTCAGCTTAGGATATTTTTAGCTTATGAGCTTTTGGTGATGTAAACTCATCATAGCTAAGGAGTATTTTCCATAAAGAGAATCCACTGTCTAATGTGTTCCTTTATCTCCATGTAGTGATGCTTATTATCCAGTTTCAAACCTGCTACTAACTTGCATTCAATGGATGTGCCTTTTGCTGACAGCTTTTTCCAAGATGCACATTTGAAGTGGTGTTGAACAATGAAACTCAGGTTCTCCAGCCCTGTCCCCTCAGCATCTTGCCAAGCAGGCCCTTACATCTTTGAAACCAGAAACAAGGAAATCTCTCCCAGGAGGCCTCATGACCTCTTTCTAGGGATGAAGAGCGAGAATGAGCTTTATGCTATGATGACCTGAAGTAATCCTTTGTTTTCTGGGATTGGAGGTCCCATGGAGTGGAGAGTGGGGTATTAGAGAGAAGGAAACTGGGTGGCTTGGCAGGTACAGAGTGGGGCCAGGTATATGCCCAGAGGTGAGATCAGACCCCGAAGCTGCCAGGTATGGCCATGGCCAGGCCCCATCTGCTTTGCCAATGACTTAGAAAAATAGATATGATATTTTCTAACCCAAAATTGATGTTCACAACCTGAAAAATTCTAATGTGCTAAAGGTATTTTTAGAAAATAGAGATCCTTTAGTTGCTTTTTAAAGACATATTTTTAGGGATCAAAGTAGAGAAAGAAAAGTGCAAAGCAAAGAGAATTGTGTCTCATTCTTTCCATCCTGGGTCTTCCATCATTCTTAACATCATTGAGGGATATCTGACGCACAAGAAACTATACATATTTCTGCCTAGCAAGCACAAGGCCCTGAGTTCAAACTCTAGTAACACCAAAAAATGCATCTGTTTAAAATGTACAAAGTGCTGTATTTTAACAAATCTATATACTACGTTCATGCAGCCATCACCACAATGAAGATTCTGAACATGTCCATCACACTCAAAAGCTTTCTCTCACACCTTCATAATCCATCTCCCTAATTCTGTGCAACTGCAGATCTGCTTTTGTCATGTAGATTAATTTGGATTTTCTAGAAATTCCTCTTAGGGAACTCATGCATGGACTTATACATAATGCATTTATTTGATCTAATTTTTCACTCAGCTCAACTATTGTGAAATTCATCCATGTCTTTATATGTATCAGTGGTTTGTTTCAGCCAGTACTCAGGAGATTGAGTCAGGAGGATTATGAGTTCTAGGCCAGCCTAGGCTACATAGCAAGATCTTGTCTCAAAACAAACAAAAGAGAAAGGACCTCATGGGAAGACCTTATACACTAGAGATCCATGTGCCCTTGAGGAAGATTGTGAGATCCTAGTCTTCTCTTTACTCTGTTGGGGATACCACCACTTGCTTTAGACATGCACTCCCATCGTGAGTTCTTCTGTTCCATGAGTTGGGAATGAACTTTGCCAAACCTGCCTTTACCACTGGACTTGTGAGCCTTGAAAACTGTTAGCTAAGCAAACCTTTTCTCCTTATAAGTTAGTTTCCTAAGTTATTTTGTTGGAGTAACACAAATCTAATACAGATGGGCATCTAAAGTAAACATGTCCATTTGAGGATCCAATGCACTAAAATACCTTCATTCATCAAACCTTCATTCACCAAAACTTCACCCTCCAAAATCTTACTATCTGAAATCAGGAATTAAAAATATTTATTCTTTTAAATAAATTTTAAAAACAATTTTGGAACTACCACTATCAATATCAATATTTTAATTCTCAATCTCTAAAGTAAAACAGAAATAGAATTAGATGGAAGGAATCTTGATTTATGAAAACACTCTGTAACTAAGCTGTTAAAGAATTTTTTTGTTCATGCATTAGTTATTCAATACACTTTTTCCAATATCATTTCTATTGGTACATATTAAATTGTACAAGTAAGCGGTTTCATCATGACATTGCCACACACACTTATAATGGACTTTGATCATATTTACCTCCTTTATTACTATTTTTTATCTTCCTTCTTTCCTCTCCCTTCTCCTTTCCCCTTCCACTTCCTTAGTAATCCTCCTTTTATTTTCATGACTTTGGTTGTTTTGTTTGATTTGATTTTCCCCCTAGCTTCTGCAAATGTGAGAAAATATGTGACCCTTATCTTTGTGGGACTGTCTTATTTCACTTAACATGATGACTCCAGTTCCATCCTTTTCCCAGCAAATGACATAATTTCATTTTTCTTAATGACTGAGTAAAACTCCAATGTGCATATTATCACATTGTCTTTATTCATTTATCTGTTGATGGGCACCCAGGTTGATTCTATAATTTGGCTATTGTGAACAGTGCTGGAATAAACATGGGTATATAGCTATTGCTGTGGGGACCATATACTCAGAAGGGGTATGGCCATTTCATATGGGAGTTCTATTTTTAACTGTTTGAGAAATCTCCATACTGATTTCCATAGTGGCTACACTAATTTACATTCCCACCAGGAGTGGTTAAGAGTTTTTCCCTTCATCCCAACCCCATGCACCCTTGTTTTCTTGATAATGGCCATTCTGTCCCTGGTGAGGTGGAATCTCAGTGTAGTTTTGATTTGAATTTCCTTTATGGCTAAGGATATTGATTATTTTCACGTATTTATTGACCATTTGTACTTCTGCATTTGAGAAGCTATTGATTGGATTATTTTTATTTTGGCATTTAATTTTTTGAGTTCTTTATATATTCTGAATATTAATCCTCTATCAGAAGAATGGCAGGCAAAGATTTTCTCCAATTCTGTAAGCTGTCTCTTCACACTCTTGATTTTTTGTTGTTTTTGTGCCAAAGTTTTTAAATTTAATACAATCCTATTTGTCAATTTTTATTCTTATTTCTGGAGCTTTTGGGGTCTTATTCAGAAACTCATTGCCTCTGCCTCTAGCAATATCAAACTTTCAGGTATTACATTAAGGTCTTTCATCATTTTGAATTGATTTTTGTATAGGGTGAGCAATAGAGATCTAGTTTTAGTTTTCTACGTGTGTATATCCAGTTTTCCTAGAAGCACTTGTTAAAGCTGCTTTTTTTCCAATGTATGCATTTAGCATCTTTGTCAAGAATCAGGTAGCAGTAACTGTTTTAGCTTATTTCTGGGTATTCTATTCTATTCCATTTGTCTATTTGTCTGTTTTTATGCCAGTACAATGCTGCTTTTATTACTATGGCTCTGTAGTATAGTTTCAAGTCACGTATTGTGATACCTCCAGCATTGTTCTTTTTGCTCAGGATTGTTTTGGATATTTGAGGCCTTCTATGCTCCCATATAAATTGTAGAATTGTTCTTTCTATCTCTGTGAAGAATGTCACTGGAATTTTGAAGGGAATTGCATTGATTGGTGTATTGCTTTTTGTAGTCTGGCTACTTCAACAATATTCTTCTAGTGTTTTCTTCCCTTTCTTTAGTATATTATTGTACCTTGCAGAGTTCTTTAATATCTTTGGTTAAGTTTATGCCTATGTATTTTATTTTTGAAGCTATTGTGAATGGGATTGCTTTCTTGACTTTTTCAGTGAGTTCATTGTTTTTTGTTGTTGTTTCAGTTTCACTGAGTTCATTGTTGATGTTTAGAAAAGCTCCTGGTTTTTGTTCATTCTGTGTCTTGCTACTTTCCTGGAAGTGTACATGAAGTCTAAGAATCTTCTACTGGAGTCTTTAGAATCTTTTAAGTATAGGATCATATCATCTACAAATAGGATAATTTGACTTCTTTCCTATTTTTATTGCTTTTGTTTGTTTCTTTTGCCTTATTGTTCTGGCTAAGAATTCAAGCACTTTATTCAATGAAAGTGGCGATAGTGGACAACCTGTCTAGTTTTATATTTGTATTTATCATCTACATGGTCAGGTTTGGGTCTTGGCCTCACCACCATTCAGTGAGAAGAAATGTAACTGGAAACTCTTATAGTTCCTAGTGTACAGGTTGGTGTTGTGAGTGAACTAAGGGCAGTGTGGTCAAGGGTCGGTTGTCAACTTCAGAATGCATTCACTTACGAAGCTCTCTTCTCTGTGTATTGGGAGTCACTGCTAGCCATCAGGAGCTTTTAAGCCTGTAAGCCAGACAGGTTCCCACTGGATCAACAGATCTGCCAGTTTACCTCTAGAGGCATCAAGTGTCAAAGCCTGGGGCTGTCCCCAAAATGTGCCAGAAAGAAGATGTAAACAGAGCACTGTGTTCTGCACTGGACAGGGAAAAAAGATGGAACTTGACTCTCTGCCTGCCATTCACAGCTTGATCAGACTCTTATCAGTTAATCGCCCTGTGGGAGAGAAGAGGCTGAGGAAATCACATAGTCTACAGTCTGGACTCAAGAGTTCTCAGTCCCACCTGCCAGCAAACTACATGCAGCCTGGAGGCAGCTCCCAGAAGCCAAGCAGTACTCCAGCCACAGGCTCAGAGCTCCATTTCTGCAGTTATCCTCAGGTGATGGGGCTTGCTCCTTGCCTGAAAGGCAAGGCCACTGATCACCATGCCCTTCACTGCTGAAGCTCCTGTCTGCTTAAACTTCTCACGGGGTCCACATCAGACCTTCCTCAACTCCACAACTACCTCTTATAGCCATCTCCCATGCAGACACTGTGGCAAGCTATCCTCAGTTTTCCTAAACCATAATTGTTCCTTGTTTTTAGGTTCCCAGAGCAACTTAGTCTCAAATGTCTCCTCTCAAGGTGGCAGCTTGCTATATCACTCTGAGATACGAAGAGTGGCAAAATGGATTTCCTTTCCAATGCTGGCCTGCCAGGAAGGAAGAATCCCTTTTACAACCAAACTCCTCCTCTGGATTTAAGGCTTGCAAAAATTAGGAGTTTATCCTGTGGCTATGTCTGCCTATCAGTTATCACCAGGTTTTCTTGGCTTATTTTATAGTTGTGAGTTTGACTTCCCCTCTCCCTGGAGAGCCTGGAATGGAGCTAAAGTTTGTTTCCTACTTTTCTCTAGGTTGCCTTTCTACTTTTCTGTGCTTTTCAACTGTCTTATTGCCTCTTTTGTGATTCCTAATGCTCTACCTCTCTTGCTTTCTTTGGAATATAAATTTCTCTTTTGTTACCATGATTCTTCTCATTCATGGAGTCACATGGAGTTTACTTCTAATCTGCCTTTTGCTGCATGTCCTAGACTCTACCTCTGAAAGGTTCTGTTTCCAATGGGTAGTCTCAGAAAACCCTGGTCAAGATGATCTCATGTCCTTGGCATCCCAAACAAAGAACTGGACAGAGACACACAGATTGCAAAGCAGAATTTTGGTGAGAAGAGTGTGAGTGAAAGCAGGAAAATACACTCTCAAAGGAAGGGGGGCAATGGACTCTAAACAAGATGTCCTAACAGCAGCACAAGAGCACCAGTACCTTCATTTGGATGGTTCTCTATAAGCAAGCTATAGGCATGGGGAGGAGATTTGATGGGCACTTAGGAGTGACTGTTGGTAATTTACTATGCATATGAATCCAATGAGCTATAATTACAGCCCTTGTGTGCATGCCCTAGTCTGAGTCCAGATGAAAGTGCTATTTCAAAAGGGGTTTTGAGAGAAGGTTCTAGGTGGTGCTAGATAACCTGTTTGCCATGAGACTATGGGCAAGGCGACCACCTGTTCCCCAGGACTTGGCTTGGATTCTTTCCCTAAATTTCCTGCCTCAGTTCCACATTGCCTTCTAATATCAGCCCTCAACATATTTTAATGGAAGTATAATTTATAGATGATAACATATCAAGGTTTGGAGACTGGGGCTCAATGCAGTGTAACAAATGTCTGCCCCTCAAAAACCAGTAACACAGTCAACATCTAGAACATCTCTCTCACCCATGATGTTTCTTCAGGCCCTCTGCCTGGCACTGTATTCTCTTCTCCATTGGCAAGCACTGTTTGGATTTTCTCTCAAATCAATTATACTTTTCAGTCCTAAAAATTTATATAAATGGAGTCACAATACATGCACATTATAGTTTCTGAAAATATTTCACTCAGCATCTTGTTTCTGAGATTCATCCAGGTTATTGCCTTTACTTGTAGCTCATTTCCTTTTGTTGTTAAGCAGATTTTCCTTTATAAGGGCTGAGGATGTAACTCAGTGGCAGAGTGCTTGCCTAGCATGCACAGACCCCTGGGTTCAAACCCCAGCACTGTAAGTAAATTAAATAAATAAATAAAACCAAAACAAATGAAAAAGAATTTCCTTTATGACTATATCAGAATTTGTTTATTCACATGTTGACAGAAAGCTAGGTTGCTTGTAGTTCAAATTTATTGTGAATAAAGTTGCCAAGAATATTCCTCTATAATCTTTCTGTAGAAATATGACTTAATTCTGCTTGGGTAAAATACCAAAGGAGACAAACTGCTGAATCATAGAGTAAACGAATGTGCAACCATTTAAGAAAATGTCAAATTGTTTTCAAATGTAATTGTGTTATTTCACATTCCCTCTAACTAAGTATGAGTTCCAGCTGCTCTGTCTCTTCACCACACTGGTGTTTCATTCATTTAAATATTACATATTTTATATTAGGGGAGCATGGTGATAGAGAATGAGTAAGTAATGGAGGGAAGGAGTTAATTTGATTAAAGCACGATATATGCAGGTCTGAAGTACCAATGCAACCCCCCTCCCAGACGATCAATGTACACTTTTTAAAAAATGAAGGGCAAGAGGGAAAAATAGGTCTTTCAAGGGGATGGGTACCAGTGGGAAGAGGGTAGGCACAAGGAAAGGGGGAATGAAGATATATATGGTGAGTGTATTTTGTATCCATCAATGAAAATAGAAGAATAAAACCTGTTGAAATTTTTCTAAGAAGGGGGAAGAAAAGAGAGAGAACAATGGAGGAATAAATCTAACTAAGGTACACTGTAAGCACATATGTAAATATCACAATGTATCCCCCCTGTACAACTATTATATGCTAATAAAATTATTTTAAAAATTAGTCATTCTAGTATGTTTGAAGTACTATCTCATTTTAGTTTTAATTTACATGTCCCTGATAGCTAATGATATTGATTGCATTTTATGTGCTTCCTGGACATTAATAACTCTTGAAGGCTGCACATACATGTATCGGAAATATTTCTCCTATTATGGAGTTTGCCTTTTCATTTTTTTATTATTTGCTGTGTGGGAGTACTTTGTAGCATTTACAAAGTTTCTTACAATGTGTCAAATATATCATACTTGAATTCCCCCCACACTGCTGCTTTCATTTTCATAGAAGTCAAAATGATCATGTATTTTTCTTTTATTCTGAAGCCTGTGGTTAATGTGGTTATTTGATGAAAAAATATTTACCTCTTTAAAGGCCCCAGAGATACTTTCCTAGGTTTTATTCCACACATTATGTGCGATTATCTTCTATTTGGGAGGTAATCCATCTCAGATTCCTTTTTTTGCATTAGTGTGAGATTAAGGAAACAGCTCCACTTTTTTTAATGTGGGTCATCAGTTGTTCCATTACCATCTGTTGAAAACAGTTGTTCCCCTTTGAATTACCTTGGCACTTATATGTAAATCTGTTTTTAAACTCACTATTCTGTCCCACTATTTTGTCATATGAGGTGTTTATCTATTCTAAACCACTTTCTTGCTTAGTATAGTACTTTAAAATCAAGTAAATAAATCTAAAAAGTAATTCAATCAACTTGTTCCCTTCTTCTTTTATACTCTTCTAAATATTTAAGGATGAATTTCTTTATTTCTATTTTAAAAGGAAAATTGCTATTTTGATTGAGATGACATTGAGATTTTGGTTGATATGGAGAGAACTGGCATTTAACATCATTGATTCTTAGAACTCAGGCAGGTTATAACTCTCCATTTTGTTTTTCTATCCTTCTATTTATTTTTAATTCTTTTTAGCAAAGTTTTATACACTTTGGTCTAAAGGCCTTGTATATTTTAGTGAAATTTACTTCTTGATATTTTATGTTTTATGCTATTATGTAATTTTATACCATCATTTTTCAATATTTTTTCTACTAAGAAATAAATTTTTTTGTTCTGTAGCTCATTAATTAGTTCTACTAGGTTTTATTTTCAATTTTGAACTCTTTTTCATGAGTATTGTGTTGCATGCAGCTGGCAGCAGGAGGAGAGAGGTTGGATGGTCCTTCATGAGAGTGTTCATGTGACAGGGGCGGATGGTGCCCATCAGCTCCATTCATGCTCAATCTCTCCTGTGGCCATGGCTGGCTGCACGGGAGGCTGGGACATGTCATCCAGGTCTGTGCCCAGAATGAAGAGGCCACCAAGTGAGTCAGAGCCAGCCAGTCTATACTACTGAAAAACTGTTAAAAAGTACTAAATTTACAGAATTTTGGCTTAATACTGAGCACTGTGAAGAAAATGAACACTGTTGTGTGTTTAATTATATATCTCTACATGTGGTTTTGTGTTATTGTGTAATCATGAGTCTATAATTGTATCTTTGACATCATAATTTTTCTCACTTGTTATCAGACCTCCTTCAGTCCACTTCCTGGTGACCCAGGAGTCAAAACTCTGTGCCCACAGGGTGCTTTGCCTGTGACGAGCATTAGTCTTCAGTTGCCTAGAACAGTCAGGTTTTTGAACTGATCTTTCTACTGAGTGTCTTGCGATGCACTTTAATCAGGGACTTAGTGTTTCCCACTCTTACCCCAAACACAATTCGGGCTAGAGATTGCCTCATTTCACATGCCTCTCACTCCTTCTCCTTGTGGACAGTCCCTTCACACTCTGTGAATCCACCAGTGTAGAGCATGGGAAGTGTGCTAACAGACATGATCTGCCAGGAAAGATGGTCATAGGTCAAGGGCTTCCCTTTCAGTCCCTCCCTTCCAACTTTCTCGCTGGTTTCCTCTTACACACATCATAATGTCCTGTTCCAGAACCAACCACCACTAAGCTAAGAGAAGGCTGGGGTGGCAACTTGGGAGGAAATCCAGTCTTTTAACATTCACAGAGTTGGAGGAGATTTCAGCCAGAATGCAAACAGAAAGAAAAAAGAAAAAACATTTCCTGAAGCTGAGCCATACAACATTGCATTTAAACCCTTAATAATAATAATACCTTGGCGACCTAGAAAACCCAATTCCCTTCCCAATAACCAGACAAATTCTGCACAAACTCTCTGAAGACATCAGCGTTTAAGTTTCCCACACTTTTAATTTTTTTATGTTCAACTACATTAATGATTAATAATTAGACTGAAATGACACACAAACACAAAAAACAGTGCTCAACACAGGACATAGCACAAAAGCCTCTTCTCCTTGAAGAAATGACTGTGGTTACAGATGGAAGGCTCAGTGCAGTAAAGCTAGGCACCAAGGCTGAATTTGAGCCTCCATGCAGAGGCTAACAGGGCTTCAAATGCCAACAAGGCCCACTGTTACCACTCCAGCTGCACAGGCTCCTTAGCCCCTTAGTGAAGAAGGGCCTACAAAACATTCTCACTGCCAGGAGAGGCTGAGGATCCCTGCAGGTTCTGATCTTTGCACCAGGAACAGGCTTTAGGTGAATCTCATTCTGTGATTGACTGCCTGCTTTTCATTCTCCAGAAAGGAGAATGAAGGAAGCTTCAATAATGGCATCTGTCAGTAGTAAGAACTTCCCTGAAGTGTAGGACTTGGTGTCCAAGGCTGAGTTCCAAACCTAGCTGCCACCTGTGGTGTGAAATCGAACTCCTACCCTCAGCATGAGTATCCAGTCTGTGAACTAGACATCTAATGAGTTCTGTCCTCTTGTCTAAGATGAGATCATGAAAACACAATGCTGTCAGCACAAAATCTGAGAATTTCAGGTTACAGATTTACAAACATAGGCCAGAACCTATGTTTCATTTATTAAGCACAGCTCTGATGCTGGACAGTAGCAGAAACCTGCATTTCTTTTTTCTGACAAGGACAGCAGCCAAAACAGTAAGTCCATGCTGTGGAGACAGTGTTATCCTCATGTGCTCTTCCATTATGCATTTCAAAATGATCCAAAGAAAGTCAGCATGAGCTATGTTGTAATCACAACTTTTCACTGTTGACTTGTGCGTTCATTTGTTATTCATTCAACAAAGGGTACAGAGTTTGGAGTCAGGCTTCAGGCTAGGTGCTGGGGTGGAGGACACAGAGATATAAACAAGGAGTTCATCATATTGTAAACTTGGTGGAAACTGACCAAATGCATTGCATTGACCCTTATGTAACAGAGGAGCTTTCTCTGAGGAAGCAGAGACATATTCAAGGAAATCAAGTAGACTGCCTACACTGAAGACTAGGAGTTTACCAAGAAAGGGCAGGAAGAGTGTGGGGAGCGAATTATGAGAAGCCTATGAGAACCTGACATATGCACAGTTATGCTCAATGATCTACAGGTTGAGTTTGGCATGGGGCCAGCCACAGAAGAGCTAGAGGCAAAATGCAGCACAGCTGCTTTTCCTAAGTTGTTTATGTTGAGAGAAGTAGAATCACAGGTTCCTCTTGTTGCAATGTCACGCCCCTCCCCAAGAGATGTTGCTCCACCTCCTTGTTTACCACTGGATATAAAAGACTTGCTGCAGAAGGACCCAAGGTTTTTTGATGGGGGATTGTTGGTTGGCTGGCTATGGGCTGCTTGTGAAGCTGCTGCTGCCACTGACACTGCTGCTGTTGGCTGTTGTGCGTCTCCACCAGAGCAGCTTTCTGCACCAAGAACTTTATCTATAGGCTTTAAGAAAGCTATGCTGAAGAAAAGCTAAAGAGAACATGGGACAGTGCAAGTCTGAGGGCCAAGACTTTAAGACAGATTAAAGAAAACATGGGACAGTGCAAGTCTAAGGAAAGAGACTTTAAAGAATAGAAAAGATGAAGGACTTTAGAAGTAAGGCTTTAAAGAATAAGAGAAAAGAAGCAAAGTAAAAAAAGAGAATAATAGAGAAAAGAAGTAACGAGGATATTATGCATCTCCATCCAAGCACCCAACACATCTGACCCCAACTTTCTGCATGTCTGTCTTCTATCGTTTGTCCACTCTGCATTTTTTTAAAATATAGGTAGCCAATTGCTCCCAGTTAGGTCAGGAGAACAAGAGCTTGTGAGAAAGCTCACAAGAGAAGAAGCCAGCAGTGAGGGCATAGGAAACAGGATGTGCAAAGGCACTAAGGACACTAGGAACTTATGTGATCAGGACACAGAATGTGAAGAAGCAGCAGAAAATGTTAACTGCTTTCCCAAAACAACCTTCCCACCCCATTCATCCATTCGCCCTACCTATTCCTCCCTGTATAGGCAGAAAAATGACAGAAATTCCATTCCAAGCCTCCCTTAAATGTAGGTCACTGCAATAACATCCTATCCTACCCAATAAGATCTCAGAAGAAACCTCACGGGAAGTTTTGAAGTGTGTAGTCTTGATTTAAAAAAAAAAACTTCTATTGAGGAAATGTCTTCCTTCTGTGTTGCCACATATGGTCATGGCTACATGTGTTACTGACAGCTGCTTCAGCCATATTGTACGCATGAAGAGATGACTCCATCCTCCTGAGGGTGGCAGCATAGAAAGGTAGGATGTAAGCAGTCCAGGATGTTATTATTTGATTGCCAAACTACCATGGAGTTACCATGCATCCAAAGTTACTTTTAGTATACATGAGAAGTTTAGATTGGTGCTATCTTTATTTTTTTTAAATATAGGTACCCAATTGCTCCAGTACCTTTTGTTGAAAAAGCTCTTTTCTTTTGCACTTTATTCAGAAATCATTTAGGCTCATAGGTTTAGGTTTAACTCTGGGTTCCCTTATCTGTCTGATTGATTTATGTGTCTATGCCTCCACAAATAATATACAATACTGTATACCTTACACAGTTAAAGCTGTAAAACAAGTTTTTAATTTGGATAAATTGCATTCAAATTACTGAGTGAGTTGTAGTAATTCTGTGATTTTTGAAGAATTTGCTCAATTCTTCTAATTTATCAAGTTTGGAGTTGTTTGCAGCCTCCCTATCATCCATTTGACATCTGTCTGTAGTGATAGTAATGTTTATTGGTAGTTCTGGATTTTATCAATCCAGAAATTTATTCATTTATTTTTTTTTAAAGAGACAGTTCTTTGTTTCATTATTTTCTGTATTATACTTTATGCTTTTGTTCTTTTTCCTTTTGGATTTCTATTCTTATCTTTATTATTTACTGTTTCACTTATCAAAGTGGGAACTTAGACTAGTAAATGAAAGTCTTTGCCTTTTCATATTCATATTGTTATAAACTTCCTTTTGAGAACCATTTGAACTTTGTCCAACAAATTTTATTATGTTCTATTTTCATGTGCTCATACATATAACTTTTGGATTCAACTAATCTACCAATTCACATTAAATGTAGAAGCTTTACCTTCATTTAAGCTTATTTACCTTCCTCATTTACAAGAAATCTTAAGCTTTTCTTTTACTTGCATTTCAATCATATTATGCAGTATTATAATTTCTACTTCCACTCTCAATCATAATTTAGAAAACTCAAGAGTGGAAGGAAAGTTCATTATATTTACTCATAATTTTGCTTATTATATTTTTCTTCTTTCCTCATATTCTAAGTTTCCTTCTTTTACCATGCCCTTTGTTTGGTCATTATTTTAAGATGAGTCAGTAGATTAAAACATTTCTGGTTTTTTCTATCTTAAAGTATCTTTATTTCCTTTTCATTCTTGAGGGATATTCTCACTGCATATAAGAATCTGGGCTGACATTTCTTTTCTTTCAGCAGTTGAAAAATGTCATTCCATCTATTTCTGGCTTCTAGGCTTTTTTGATGAAAAATCTGCTATCATCCAAATTGTTTTTTTTTTTTTTAATTTTCCTTACAGGTAACTAAACTTTAGTTTTCAGAACATTGACTCTGATGTTTCTTCATATGGATTTCTTTGGATTTACCCTATTTAGAATTTGAATCTAGAAATGTCTATAAATATGTGTGTTTTGGCATATTTAGAAAGCTTTAGCCATTAATTCTTTGAGTACTTTTGCAGTTGCATATTCCTTGCTCCTTCTGAGACTGCAATAACACAAATGTTAGATCTTTTATTACAGTCTGAGAAAAGTCTCTGAGACTTAAGTAGTTTTTCAGTTTAAATAATTGCTGTTATTCAAGCTTTAACTTCTGTGATTTTTTCTTCTATCATCTCCCTTCTGCTGGAGAGACCATCCATTTACTTTTTAATTTTAGTTCAGTTATAAGATTTAAATTTGATTTTTTAAATCTTCTTTTCTTTGTTGAGATTTCTAATTTTTCATTGAGGCATTCCCTTATTTTCATCCTCAAGAATGTTCCTAATGTAGGTTCATGAAGATTTCTGTGTTGCTATCTTTTGCTTATGTATTTTCATTCAATTTGAATATTCCTGGTTCTTAGCATGAAGAATGACTTTTTTGTTGTTAAAAGTTGGATATTTTGGATAATACTATGAGACTCTGGATCTTATTTAAACTTTTCCTTGCATAAGTAGGGTGAGGCAACAATTTTGGGTTTTTGGTGGTGGTGGTAGGGAGATTTTTTTATTTTTTTGTTTTTGGTGTTTGGCTGCAATAATGTAGCTGTAAGTCTTTTCTGTATGGTTAGACCTTCCCTTTCTTATCTCTTTGGCTAGAAAGTAGGGACTTTTTGTTTGTAATCTTTGACCATTTTCAGTTTGCTAGTTTTTTCAGCTATAAGTCTGGTATGTTCATGCCTAAAAGAAAGCTAAAACTCACCAAAACATCCTTCCTTGCTTCTCAAGTCAATCTATCTTCTTTTCTCCACCTCTCAGTATGTTCTTATTTTTGCTTTATACAATGTCCAAGGCTTACAGTTGTACCCTGTGGCATAATGTGGGAATGCATATCTATTCCATTTCTTTGGATTTAGAAATCTTCTCCTGAGTATTTAAAATGTTTTTCCTCTGCCAGATGGATACTCCTCTCTGTACCCTGCTTCTCATGCCTGGTAAGGCTGTTTCTGGACAGTCCTTTTCTGGAAGGACTCTATCTCAACATTAATATCTCTGCAGGTGGTTAACATTCCAGCAGCACTGCTTCAGAATGGTTACAAGAGCTCAAACTCTCATTCAAAACTCAAGGAGCACAGGCGTACAGTCCACATTTCTGCATTCTTTAAGTTCAAGCCTGTCTTTAGCTATGTTGCTCTGAACAACCTTCCCAACACTCCTATGCCTTAGTCCCAGCTTCTGCAAAGTGTGGGTAAGCACACTTTGCAAGCTTTTTATGTGCATTACTGAACTATTCTAAGGGATTTAAGGGTAACATGTAGACCATGATATGAATGTTTAATGTAACTACTGTTATGCAGGAAAAGACAAAGAGTAGCCCAATTCAAGTATCTCAGAAAATGAGGGAAAACCAGTCACATATTTCTAGTAATTCCAAATGTTCTCTGATACTTCCTATTCATGCAAAGGATTGTTAAGAATATAGTGTGTTAAGAACACAGTGATGAGTAATATAGGCATGCCCTGATCTCACTGAGCTTACTTTCTACCAGAGGGAATGTACAATTAATAGGTAAACAAGCAAGTAAATTAGATTATTATTGATCAGGTTAGGTAGTGTGGGAATATAAATAAAATGATTAATGAAATAAACTGGAAGTGGAGGAAGAAGAGGTTCTTCATATAGAAAATTGAAGAGAAGTTAGCACTCATGATGGGATGGAAAGAGAGGACCCAACTGTGCCAAAAGCCTCCAAGCATACCACCTGTCCGTGGAAAGGGCAAGAGCAGACACCCGGGGAGAGAAAGATTTTGCACTCCTGAATTAAGACAACTTTTCTGGGAAACGCAAATGATTCAGCTTCACCGACCAGAAGAAAAACCTAGGCTGGACAATGAACTGTGCATTTGTTCGTCAAGAGGTAGAAGCTAAAAACTTTGAAATATATCTCTAAGCTGATAATGTCCCTTCTACTTCTCTTATTCCTTATAATTATGTCCTTTTCTTTTCATGTTCAAATTTCTCTTAGCTGCAGTACTAATGGCCATCCATGTATTATAAGAGGTAGCAAAAGCATTCACCAGCTGAAATAAGCCAGAAAGTGGTATTTAAGTGAAAAATAAAATCCAGTGTCCATGGAAAATGAGAACAAATGGTGGGTTTCATTTTCTCACAAGAAATAACATTCAGGTGACTGCACATCATCCCTGTCCTACTAATGCAGAGTTGGCATTCATAATCTGTAATGAAGATTTAGTGCACTTCAGGCCAGGAAGCAAAAATGGGAACAGAAGAGCTGGAAGCTGAAGGAAGAGCCTGGGTTACAAACTTTACCTCCTGATTCCTTTTTCTGCTGATGACTTAAAGGTTATTTCAGTTTAGTTTCTTCCACCTCTAAATGATTTATGCCTTAATTTACTTTGTTCTTGAAATGAAATCATGCAGCTTAAAGAAAATAGTTTTGCCTAAAAGCCACAACTGAGTCAATCCCTCCAGTTCCATCCAGACATGGCGTCTAGCCCCTTTCTCCCTTGCTGCACATGTGGGAGACAGCAGTTGTAAAGGATTCCTGGTGTCTTGCTCTCCTGGTTGTTGGATCAGACACCTAAGCATAGCACTCCAGGAAAACTATTACCAGGCACTCTAAATGCAGCAACTTTGCCACAGCTGCCTTATTCCAAACTCTAAATTTCTCCCAAGCACCCTATTTAAATTTCTTCTGTATTTAATGTGGCAAAATCACACAATGATTTCCTAAATGGCCATTCGGAGAAAACTCACTTGATCAGGAACTCACATTAGAATGAGATGTGTAAAATGTACTAATTGTGTTAAGGAAAAAAATTAATGAAAACTTCAGCTGGGAAGATGTCTGTTTATTCTCCAGAACAAGCTTTTCATTCATTCTCATTTATTGCAAGGCTGAGACTAGAGCTCAGGTCCTTGTACTATGTTCTTTGAACAGGAACTCTGGGTAAAAGCAATGAGGAAGCTCGGAAACTAAAAAGGAAGGTGCTGTGAGCTTCCAAAGAGGAGATTTGTAGATTCCAAGGCAGGCAGGATTTTGTTTGTTTTAACTGAGAATCAGGGTAGATGTGAAATTAAGAATAATTCCACTACTGACTTTCTTTCTGGATATCACTTGAAGCAGCAATGTGGATGGGGTTTATTTTTGGGGCTGCAGGGATGGCTACCTTAAAGTCAGCAACCAGGACAGTGGCTTGACTGTGGTCTCAAAGCATTTTGAAGATGGTCCTCCTTGTCTCCCTCTGTGTGTGGTCTGAGTCCAGTCACAGTCAGAAACAAAAAAGGAGCTGTTGAGAAGCTTCCATCATCTTAGAGATTTCCTATGTGGCTGTGATCAGAATGCTGATGGAAATAGGGACAATAAAGGTCACTCTCATGAAGTCTCAGCTGGAAATGAAGAACATGCTATTGATAACTGGAGGAAAGATGAACCTTGTTATAATAAAGTAGTGAAGAAGTTAACTGAATTATATTTTGTCATACAGCTTTGTAGAAGGGAGGACATGAAAGGAGCAATGAAATATGATATTTGGTGGAAAAAATATCTAAGCAAAGTATTGAGGATACAGCACAACTCTTTTTGACTGCTTGTAGTAAAATATAAGAAGCAATTAATGATGGAATTTCTAATCATAAGGGGAAAAAGAACTTAAAGACTTGGATAATTCTCAATCATACTCTGTGGTAGGGGATGAAAAAAATTCTTTGGGCAAGAATAGAAGATGTAGGCAGGCCACCTTTTTTAAAAAAATTATTACAATATATTCATTATACAGGAGGAGATCCATAATGACAATTCTGACTAGGCTTTAACAGTACATTAGTTTCATCACCCCATTGTCTGCCCCACCACCCCCTCACCACCCAATTTTAAACAATTGCAAGAGGTTCCTTTGCTCTATTTCATATAGGTACAGGAAATTCATAAACTACATACCCTCACTTTAATCTCCTTCATTCACCCTCCCTATCCTATTGTACCCACACTTACACAGTGTACCTATTTTATAGTCCTATTTTTCATTATTAATATTTGAGTTGATATTCAAAAGGTTTTCTCAATGTATCCCCACTGTGGGTATACTTTACTTGGCCCATTCAACTCCTTCCATTATTCTCTCACCCCTTTACCTCCTGCCCCCACTTTTCAACAACTTTCAATACATATGCTTATATTTTCTACCTTCACGGATGTTATACTTTACAATATTACCGATACGCTATCATTCTCTTTTCCTTTCCTTCTTTCCCCATGTTCCATACAGTAGTTCCACTATTGCAAACATGTTTCACATATGAGTTTGTACATGACTATGCTTATTTTTGCGTGTATGTTTATTTTTTGGATCTATCTTCCATGTATGAGAGAAAACATGTGGCCTTAGTTTTTCTGAGCCTGGTCAACTTCACTTAACATGATGTCATCCAATTGTGTCCATTTATGTTCAAATCACATTTCATAATTCCTTATGGCTGAGCAAAACTCCACTGTGTATATATACACCCCATTTTCTTGATCCATTCATCAGTTGTAGGGTTCATGGGTTGCTTCCAAACTTGGCTTTTGTGAATAGTGCCAGGATGCACATCAGTGTACAGATGTCTCTATTGTATACTGACTTATGTTCTTTTATGGAGATGCCCAGGAGAAGTATTACTGGATCATATGGCAATTCTATCTTTAACTTTTTGAAGAACCTCCATACTGCTTTCCATAGTGGTTGTACTAATTTGCTTTCCCACCAACAGTGTATACGGGTTCCTGTTTCACTGAGTCCTTGCCAGCATTTGTTGTTGTTATTGCCCTTTGATATGGAGGCAGGCCACCTTTTGACAAGGACATTAGTAAGGCTCAATGGGAAGCCAGGTATAGTCAGCACGGTAATGGAGGACTGATCCAGAGGGCATTTCACAAGTCTCTCAGCTGCCTAACCCAGAATGTCAGAGCCTTGGGGACAGGACAATATCAAGACTCTGCTCCCCTCATTCTAATGCATCACTCCTTGGCCATCCTTGCTGCAACCCAGGAGATCCCAGGTGTGGCTTGGACCCCCTCTGGAGGACTGAAGTGGAGGACCCCCTTTGGAGGACTTGAAAGGGTCTGCTTGATGGGAGCTCTTTTGTTGTGCAGCTTACACAAACTGTGAGAACATGGCTACCTCCACTCAAATTTCAGAGGATGCCCCAGAGAGCCATGGAACTCAGACAGATAACTGGCACATAGGCATCCCCACTAGGCAATGCTCAAAGATCCATGGAGGCAGGGCCATTCCAGACACCCCAGACTGAGAGAGCCACCAACATGCAACTCTAGCTAGTGAGACCTGCAGTCATGCAACTCTAATGCATGGGCTATTCCCAGCCAACTGGTGGGGGCAGAATTATCAAAGGGTTCATGAGCTCTACTCCCACCCAATGTTTCTGGAACAGTAAGACATAGAGTCAGAGAAGATTATTCTCAAACCTTAAGGTGCTCAGTGGTTAAGTGTTTGTGTGAGGACCTGGGTTACATTCCCAAAATGGAAAAAAAAAATCAATATTGTTGGAGTTACTGGGACCTGTCAGCCCTTTCTTCCTTCCTACTTCCCCCTTCTGGAGGGGAAATGTCCATCCTATGCCTGATTCGTCATTGTAGTTTGGAAGCACGTAACTTCTTTGATTTCATGGGGTCACAGCTTGAAATTTAGCTTCAAGATGAATCACACTTGAGTCTCACCCACATCTGATTCAGGTAAGATTAAAATTTAGACTTTTGAGTTGGTTTTGCAAAATTAAGATATTTAGAGCTAGTGGGATGGATATAAATTTGGGAATACCAGAAGTTGAATCCTATGATCTGAATGTATGTGCCTCCCACCACACCCCCTGCGTTCATGTTGAAACTTAACCCTCAGTGGGATGGCATTAAGAAATGAGGTCTTAGGTAGGCACCAGTGACTCATGCTTATAATCCTAGCTACTTTGGAGGCTGAGATCAGGAGAATCACAGTTCAAGACTAGCCTAGGCAAAAAAGTTCCTTTTGTTGTTGTAAATTTTAGTACATTGTTTTTCTTTCTAAATAAATTTTTATTAGGATATATTCATGATGCAGAGGAGGACTCATAGTGACAATTCCAATTAGACTTATATTGTACATTAGTTACATTTCCCCCATTATCTCTCCCTTTCAGCCCCTTCCCCACTCCAACTAAAGCAAGTGCAAGAGGTTTTTTAGTTCTGTTTCATATAGGTATATGAAGTCCATCTACCATATACTGTCACTTTAATCTCCTTCCTTTACCCTCTCTCCTCCCACTAGTACCAACCCCCTGCACACACTGACTATTTTACAGTCCTGGTTTTCATAATTAATAGCAAAACAGTTCTTGAGACCCTATCTCAACCAATAACTAGGCTCAATGGTGTGTGCCTGTCATTGCAGCTATATGGGAGGCTAAGATTGGGAGGATGGTGTCTCCAGGCCAACCTGGGCAAAAATATGTTCAAGACCCCATCTCAACAGGGGGAAAATGCTGGGCATGGTAGCATACACATGTCATTCTAGTGACATTGGGAAGCTTAAAATACAACTACTGTCCAAGACAATCTGGGCAAAAAGTGAGATGCTATCTCCAAAATAATCAGAGCAAAAATGGCTGGAGACGTGATGCAAGCAGTAGAACTCCTCCTGAGCAAGTGTAAAGCCCTGAGTTCAAACCACCAAAGAAGTGAAGTCTTTGGGAGGTAGTTAGGTCATGAGTGCAGAACGCCTACTAGTGGGCTTACCGCCTTGTGAAAGGGGCCTGAGGGAGTTGATCAGCTGTTTTCCCCTCCTATCCTGTCAGAACACATAGAAGATGCTATTTATGAGAAGCAGGCCCTCCACAAACACCAAATCTGCTGACACTTTATTTTTAATTCATCAGTCTCCAGAATTGTGGAGCAATAAATTTCCGTTGTTTATGAATTACCCAAATGAAGTTATTTTGTTATAGAAATCCAAACCAATGGGAACACCACATATAGAATTAAGAGGAGAAGGTGTTTTATCAATGTAAGAAAATAACATAAAAAAGAAATACTCATGAGGTTTTCCTGCTCACAATTCAGATTTGCTTAGAGCCAGTCTTGGGTGCCTGACTGTCTCTCTAAATATCTGTGTTTGCGCCTCTTATTACAGGGAGTTTTCCATCTATGAGTGGCAGATGTCCGTCCTAGACAAAAGGATCCTCTGCCCACACTTTAAAACTTTAATGAAAGAGTTCACATGCCTTCAGGGACTCCTTCTATGACTTAGTATCCTTTTCTCTCCAACAGCTTTTCTCTTTTTTCTTTTTTTTCTTTTTTATCTGACTTGACCTGAATTCCCTAATGCTGACTTGATTCATTTCCTCTGAATATGGATATAAAACAAGAGCTGGCAATGATGCTCAGCTGTTCTGATCTGTGAGCTAGATGTTGGTTCCAGAAGGCTACTGTTCAAGATCTGGCTTTGCTACATATGTCCATCATTATAAATAAAAATAATACCTACTGGTGTAATTTCTAGAGCTTTGGGTAAGATAATATTTATGAGTTCCCTTTGTCATCTGGAAATCAAAGATCAGATGGGAAGCATTTTCCTTGTTAGTGTATTTTACCTTTTCCTAGGAGTTCTCCAAGTTACTGGGTCCCTTCAGGATGGAGTCTACCTGACTGATGTTGCTAGGCAGCATCCCTGAGGAATCCTTGAAACTTTATCTTTCCTTTGTCCTCTTTTGGTTACAGGGACACTGACACACTTGTGCTGCAGCTATTTTTAAGCCTAGTAGAACCAGAAAGAAGACAAACTTTCACAATGTATGCACTTTATATTGGTTACAGTGATGCCAACTGGGTACAATAAAGTACAGAGGGATTGACCAAATTCTGCATCAAGGAATATTGAAGAAAAATGATGAAAGCAGGCAGAAAACTCTCATGTGATATAGGAAAATACAACCAACTTCCTTTTAATACTAAGTGACTTTAGGGGGCACAGGTTCCCAAAGACAGGGCAATGGTAAGATTGTGAAATGACTGGGCTCTCCCATACCAAGGCTTTTTTACACACTATTTTCCTTTCTGTTAGAAATTACTTGAGTGCGTAGGATGCCTTTCCATCTGCCACTCAGTCAGCCTTCCCTATCCCAGGAAGCTAGGAATTCTACTCATGAGGTTCAGCTAGGCTGGTTTCCAAACAGCTTCATCCCAGTCTTGATTTTATCTTCTGGTAACCTTCAAGAGAGGATTTTTTATCTTCTCCAGGCTCCTTTTTCTTGATTACTTCTAAGCCAAGAGGCAGAATTTATTTAAACTGTCATAAAAATAGTAGGGGTTAAAACATGGGCACAACTGACCTAAGCAATCTCATTTATCCAATTCTTTTAAAAAAGCAAGTCTTCTTATTGCAAGCAGAACTCTTCCTGTTGTGGGCTATCTGTTTTCTGATGACTTATCCTCAGGCAAGATTAAGATGTATAACCTCTTTCTCTTGTTTGTTTGTGGGTGGCAATAATCACTAGAAAGCTTATGCTCAGCTCCAAGCACTGTGAGAGCTAGAGAATATACAGTGTTCCCTAACAGGCATTAACATCCTTCCTTCCTTATGCCATTCGATGCACTTCTCAAAGAGAACTTTCAGAGACCTCAGACCTGGAACCCCTATCACTGTGTTCCTTTCTTTTGCCTGATTTATATTTAGCTTTATAAAATTTACCAACCTGCACACATTTATATATTATGCTTATTTGTTTAATGTGTGTTTTATCCTGTCTGTCTTATCCACTGGAACTTAAGTCCCTCCAATTTTGATGATTTTGTTCATAGATATATCTGTGGCAACTAGATATGCTGGAAATCTTCAAGGTCCACTTTACTACTTGATGTGTGTGCTCGAGGCTCTCCCATAGGAATGGGCGGTGGATCCCTTTTCAATGGGTTAGACCTATGAGTAGTTTTGGCAAGAGTCTGGCAGGTGTATGGAGAAAAGTATAGTCACCACTGTGTACCTCTGTGCTCTGGCAACACTCCCTCTCCCTGCCCTAGGAGGCATAACAGCCTTGTCACTAGCCCCAGGAGACTGCACTCAGTCTTACTGACATCTATAAAGTAGGCTCACACACTTATAAAACAATCCTTTGTTTAATGTAGCCTGAAGTTACCAATGTCTTATCTGCAAGGATGGCCCCCAAAAATAGAATGTATTTGACATGTTAGAAATATTTTTGAGTATTTTTTAAAATAACTAAACAGCTAAGTGCGAAGAAGGAAGATTTATTTTATTACTTCCATGAGGGTAATAGAAGGAAAATATTTGAGGGGGAAAGACTTTTAGATAATACAAATTGTTGATCTACAGTAAGCTCCAACATTCTTTCAAAAGCTTAGTAAAAGAGAATTTTAAACCCTTAAAGCATTTTATTAGTCTAGCATATCAGGATGGAAAATAAATGTATAGACATGGTTTATCCAGAATCTCTGAAATTTAATCCTCTCCCTGGTGCTTCTCCTTTCTACTATTTAATGACATTACAGATCTGGGATTCCCTGGTGTTAGTTTCTTCTCACTTGACAGCTAGTCACATTTTGAGGCTAATATGCTTGTTCTATTGCTGGAATAGGTTGTAATTTCCAAGGGGTCAGCTACCTCTTGAGTTGGGATCTCAGAACCACAATCAAGCCAAGCTACCACCACATCCTTGTGATGAAGGTATGGTGTATTATCATCAGTGGCTACAGGAAGCATAACTGCAAGCAGTTTCCTCCTCTTCATCCAGGGGTTTCCCAGTGAGCAGCAGTCAAATTATACCACTTTTAAAGTGAAAATTAGATCCTCCTGGGAGAACCCTGGCAAGTGATGATCATATTAATGTAATTTTGAGGCTCACTGAGTCTGCCTATAAAATTTTAAAAACATGACAGGAAAAAATGACTTTGGATATCTACACGAAATCAAGCAGCAACGTGTTCCCAGTAATCCGAAGATATGAGCAGATGGGAACCAATTTCTGACAGTCAAAGATCTATGCAATACCAGCATCTGTATGAGAGGACTGTATCTTTGATACAGCTGAGACAAGTAGACCCCTAAATAGCCAGCAGGTGCTCAGTGGAAACCATAGTGGGCCACTGAGAATAGTGGAAACTTGGAAGAACATAGTGTCTGCCTGTTGGGCAAGGTATCAGCAGAAAGGTCAGAAGCCTCTGAAGCAGTCTGAGTTCTGTCACCTCTGAGAACTAGCTGAATGTCTATGCTAGGTGCCAAATTGTCCCGAAGGAATGAACAGTTTACACAAAAGCAAGGTAAGCGAATAGAGCCAGGAGGTTACAGAAGTCTACCTTTGTACTTTTCAAAAACAATAACAAAGAATGAAGGCTTGCGATTTAAGACAGCTTGGGACTTGCCCTCCTGTCATAAGCAGAACATGACGTGAGTGAATGTTTTAAAAGCAGGCAGCCATATATGGGTTAAACCTTGCTTCTTGCTTCTGTAACCTGCTCACTAGGGTATATGAGGTAAGGCCCCTTTGTTCTTGGGGCTCAGGCTTTAGATGTGAATCTGCTGAGCTGCTGCTGGCAGGCTAATAGATATTGCTTCCTGAAAAGCCTTGGTGTCCTGTTTCCCTGCTTAAATATCCCGCAACACTTTTGTTCAGACTTTAATAAGTTAAACATGTATATCTTAAGCATTACAACAGTCATCACAGGGCCCGCTAACAATGGAAATAAAGCACAAACAGAAAAAGAACTACATAACTTGAGAAAAAAGCAGGAAAATTGTTGTCTGAGTGGCTTCAAAGTTGCGGAGGAAGAGCAGAGTTCAAGGATTCTTTTTCCACAACAGCCCTTTGCCTGAGTCTTGCCAACAGCCAAACTGCGACTACCCGAAAGCAGTCTCTTGCAGCCTGTTTTGACTGCCTGAACATCAGGTCTACAAGGATGTCAGCTCCCTGAGGACACACATGTCATCTGTCTGTACTACACTGACCCCAGCATCCGGAGGGAATCCAGGTCTTAGCAGGTGAAAACTGGAGGATTCATAACTTATTTTGTGGCCTCAGTCCCTCCCTTGAATTTGTAGATGAGGGCCAAATTCCCACTGTTTGAAAGGTTGTAGAGATTGTCATAATCTCATTTGGAGTACTATAAAAAATAATAGTGACTGGTTACATATTTTTTAAAAACCTAAAATAATTAAGAAAGAGAAAAAAGAGCCAAGAAAAGAGAGTATGGGGATCAAATCATTTTAGTATATCAACAGTTGATACATAAGAGTAGAGACTTTAAATGAAAATTAAGTGGAATTTTTGTGATGTGTCATGAGGAGTCAGAAGTATGATTTCCTCCTAAATTTGCCAGATGAAAAATCAAGGTTTTCTACTTGTAAAACTTCAGGCTGCAAGTTTTAAAATTCCTCAAAGGAACTCCTACAAGTAAGAATATCCTTGCAATTTGCAAAACATGTTTGTATTTATTACATAATATAATTAGATAATTTCCCCATGGGATATCAGTTACTATTTTTGGTAACTGCATTTATTTATTTCAGAGTTATGACTTCTGTTTTCAGACTTTTAGAATAAACCCTAAGTAAAATGGGAAAATTCCTTTAAAAAAAAAAAGAGCAGGCAGCCTCTGGCCCAAAAGACCAAAAATCGTGTGTTCTCCCTCATATGTGGACATTAGATGAAGGGCAAACACAACAAGGGGATTGGACTTTGATCACATGATAAAGTGAGAGCACACAAGGGAGGGGTGAGGATAGGTAAGACACCCAAAAACCTAGATAGCATTTGTTGCCCTCAATGCAGAGAAACTAATGCAAATACTTTAAAGCGACAGAGGCCAATGGGAGAAGGGAACCAGGAACTAGAGAAAAGGTTAGTTCGACAAGAATTAATTTAAAAGGTAGCACACATGCACAGGAAAGCAATGCAAGTCAACTCCCTGTATAGCTGTCCTTTTCTCAACTAGCAAAAACCCTTGGTCCTTCCTATTATTGCTTATACTCTCTCTTCAACAAAATTAGAGATAAGAGCAAAATAATTTCTGCCTGGTAGCAAGGGGGTAGGGGGGGACAGGGAGGGGGTGGGGGGGTAAGAGAGGGGGTGGGGAAAAGGGGGGAGAAATGACCCAAACATTGTATGCACATATGAATAAAGTAAAAAATTTTTAAATTTAAAAATTTAAAAAAATAAGAGCAGGCAGCCTCAAAGGTAACAGGCAGCAGACTGTTACCTGCTGTTGGGGAGTCTGTGTGGTCCTCCTCCTTTTTCCTTGGCATTTTCCTATGGTGGCAGGGAAAATAAGCCTCAAGAAGGATGAATCAGTGGCCTGTCATTGAGCACTGGATGCTGGGAATTCCAGGCTACTCCAGTAACTGGAAATTGTGAGCCAGGACCTAAAAAAGGAGAGAAGTATACATACATTGAGGGCACACAAGACTGCCCCAGAATTCACCGTCAAGCAATCCAAAAAGCTGAGGAGAACACAAGGAGGATGCATACAAAAAAGATCTCATCCATGCACATCATATTCAAATGACACAAAATCAAGAGCAAAGAGAAATACTAAAAGAAGCTTAAGGAGGGGAAAGAGGCATTATATAAGGGGAAACAACAAAAAAAAAAAGATGATTTCTCATTGGAAATTATGGAGACCAGATACAAATGGAACATCTTTCAAGTGCTGATTAGTTGCCTGCATTGGGAGAGGTATGTGTGTGTTGGAAGTTAGGGAAAGAAGGCACAGTATCTTCTAGCTCCACAGAGAAACAGGAGTCTCCAGCACTATAGTTCCACAGAGTGTGCAATGAAAGATGTAAAAAAAGTAGAGGTCCTTTGCAATAATATTTTCCATATCACACCCAGAACATATGCTCCTCTCTCCCAGCCAAAAGAGCCTAGAGCAGTGGTTAGAACCAAGAATTTCATGAGATAACTTTATGACAACCCTAGTGATCTTCCCTGCTGGGACCCTTGCTGGAAGAGTCAAGGCTAGTGTTTGTTCATATCTGCCAATGCTCCATGACTGGATGTGGAGCTTATTTTGTTTGGATTGAAATATAACACAAAATTGTACAAATCACAAATATACATCTAGATTAATTTGCTCCCCTATAACCACCACCCAGAGAAGGAAGCAGCATAACCAGAACCCCCAAATTGGATTCAACAAAACTCCTGCACTCTTTTCAGCCATGAAGGCCCCACCCAGAATGACAATTATCCTGAATTCAGCAGTCACAGGTTGTTTTCTGTTTCTGAGTTTTACAGAGTTCAGCATGCATCCTCTCATGCCCGACTTTCTTTCTTCCTTATAATGATGTTAGATTATCACATATTGACTTATTTGTAATTTTTTTATTCTCACTGATACTCTGTTGTATGAATATGTCACAAATTATATATCAGTTCCTTTGCTGAGGGACATTGGATTTTTTCTAGGTTTTGGGTTTTAAAACTGCATCGGGGAACATTCTTGTTTATATATTTCAGTGTACATGTGTAAGTATTTCTGTTAGTCATATAAGTAAACATGAAACTGAGGGTTATGATAGTGTATTATATATTCAATTTCAATAGATACTATTAAATGTTTTGAAAAATGGTTTTATAAATTTACCTTCAATGTACCACATACAAAGTTTTCCAATTTTGTTGATTCATAAAAACAACAAATGCAGTAGGAGCTACTATGTATTAATTTTGATGTTATTTCATTTTAACTACGTTGACTGATGTGGAATAGTGTCTTATTGTGCTTAACATTAATATTTTCACTATGAATAAGAAAGTTGAGCACCATTTCATAGGCATTTTAGCCATTTGAGTAAATTCTCCTATGGAATGCCAATTCAGGCTATGAGTAAATTCTTATTGTATCATCTGCCTTTTTCTTACTGATTTGTAGAATTTCCCTACAGATTATCAGTGAGGCCTTCTCTGTTGAATATGCACTTGCGTTTTCACATGCTTAATGGTTTCTTTGGTCAGCAGCAATTCTAATCTTGTAAGCCTGTTTACTTGTCTTCCCACACATAGGTAGGTAGCACTGCCTTTTGGAATTCTAAAGAAGTTCTTTCTACCCAGGTCACAAATATGTTCTCTTAAGTTTAACTTTTCTAAGCTTCTTCATTTGCCTTTTTACATGTGGACTTATAACCTGGATGGAATTTATTTTTGTATGATATGAAGTAGGAATCAAGATGCATCATTTTTTTTGTATTGATGATATTCAAGCATTTCAGAAATATGTATTGAAAGTATGACCTTTGTTATAATTAGTTGACCATATGTGTGTGGATCTATTTCTTGACTCTATTATGCTCCTTTGGCATACTTATCTGTTCTTGATCTTATGTCTACTCATAGATAATCCAAAGACAGAGATACATATTCTGATGTTCTGGCTCTAAAACATGTATTAGTGTCTGTCAATAAAGTCCATTACCTTTGCACTCCTCCATCAATATTTTTATGGCTATTTTGGATCTAGCATTTTCTTTCAGTTTTGGAATCAATGTGTCAAGGTATACACACACACACACACACACACACAGACACATACATACTAAGTGCAATATTTATGGGATTGCATCAGATCTACAGATCATATGGAGATAATATCTAAGTAATATTAAAATTTTTAATCTGTGACCATGACATATCTCATTTATTTGGATCTTCTTTAATTTTTGTCAGTAATATTTATTGTATTATGAATAGAAATTTATATATTATCTTTAAGATTTATTCCTTAGAATTTAGCATTTTTATGCTACTATTAAATCCTTTAATTTAATTTTCATTTTCCATTTGTTAAAAAATATCTGCTATACTGTTTAGTTGTGAACGTGGCTATATCCAAGTATTTTTCCGAATTTACTTATAAATCTCAGTTGGTCCATAGATCCTTTAGGCTTTTCTGTGTTTATAATCACGTCCCTGCAAATAACGACACTTTGTTTCTTCTTCTCCAGACCCTGTGCACTTGTGCCTTACTTGCCACCTTTGAGGTGGTGAGGATGACCAAAATGTCCTAGTGTTCAATGCTGACCACTAAGTGTCCTGTGGACGTCATGCTTTTGAATTAGAGTGATTCACATGACCTGTAGATGTGAAATTGTCCAGTGACATGCTCGAATACACAGATGTAGCACACACTGTGTATTTGTCAGTTGACAAGCAGTTGAGTTGTAAGCAGATTTTCTTTTTCTTTCTTTTTTTATACTATTTTGAATAGCATAAGGACATATATCTTTTGTATTTAGTTATAAAACGCTATGTGTATTTGGTTTTTTGTTTGCTTGTTTTTTTAAATTTAGATGTGAGTTCTTTTGTGGCATGTGTTTAGTGTTCCTATGTGAATAGTATGAGGGATTTGCCAGTTTATAAGTACATATGTGTTTAGCTCCATAAAAAATGGCAAACTCTTCAAAGTGATTATAGTATTTGAATTTCTACCTGAAAAGCACAGGATTCCCTATTGTCTTACACCCCCACCAGCCAGTAATATACTTGTTTCTTTTAAATTTTAACCATTTTAAAGGATGCATAGTAGAGGGGTAAGGACAGATACAGAGGTAATATACTTCATGGTTCCTTTTCAAAACAAATTTCTAGAAAATGTAAAACTACTCATAGAAAGTAGTTCAATAAAGCCAGGCACTGTTGTCTCACACCTATAATCCTAACTACTTGGGAGGCTGAGATCAATAGCATAGCAGTTTGAGGCCAGCTGGCAAAAAGAACATGAGACCCCATCTCAACAAATGGTTGGGTATTGGAGTACATGCTTGTCATCCCATCGACAGCAAGAAGCCAAAAATAAGAACACTGCAGTTCAGGCTTGCTTTATGAAGAAGCAAAACCTGATCTTCAAAACAACCAGAACAAAAAGTGTAGCTCTGGCAGTATAGTACCTGACTAACAAGTGTGAAGCCCTAAGATCAAACACCAGTAGTGCTAAAAAACAAAAAAAGCAGGTCAATGAGTCTGTAGGGGAGGGATAGTATATAAAGGCTGTGAGGGGAATTCTTGGAGTGAAAGAAAAAGTCTATGTCAAAAGTGAGGTGATGATTACACAGCACCTGCACTTTGAAAACACAATACTTACTTGAAACTGTTGAACTTTATTGTGTTAATTATTTCAAAATAAAGACCATTTTAAAAATTAGAAAGTCACAAAAATGTGTGCATCTAGTATATAGAAATGTAACATAAAATATTGATCTGTTATATCATTAAATTACTTAGTAGTTCTATGTGATTGCTTTGATGTTTCTTAGCATTTGTTCTTACTTAAACAATCTCATCAGTAAGAGTGAAGTTTACTTTCCAATCAATATTTCATATTTTAACACCTAATTCTTGGTTTATTTACACACTGTTCTAAGCGTTAAGCATCAAATAACTCACTTCATTCTTACTACAATCCTATGGGGGAGGTGCTATTATTATTGTGATTTTTATAATTGAGTAAAGTAAGAAAAGAAATGTTATGTGATTGGCTCCCGAAAACTGGCGAAGCGCAATGATCATTCTTCTCTAAACCAATTAAGAGCCTATTTGGTCATTAAATTATACACATTTTCATAAGGCTCAGATTGCTTTTTCTTACTCACTTTTTTATTTCCATAAAGTAAAATCTATGTCTTTGGCAGATGTTGAACCATTACCAAACTCAAGACAAAAATTTTCCAAATCCTCAAAAATTCCCTCATGCTTCCCATTTGCAGGGAAGCCCTTCCCCCTCAACCAACCCCAGCCAACCACTGGCTGCTTTTCATTACCATTGTTTAGTACTTTCCAAATTATCATGTCAATGGAGTTGTACATTATGTCATCTTTTTGAGTATGAGTTCTGTAATTTAACAAGGCTGTTGCTCCCCTGGGTCTTCCCAGTCCAAGACCTTAAGTTCCCTGGAGGCAAAGGCTGGTAGAGCTGCTGGGAGCAGCATGGAGCTAATACTAGCTCAGTGTGCTTTCCAAGGTTCAAGATCTGCTTGTTGTTTTCCTGAATAAATGCTTCTCAATTTGTTACATACCTCTGGCCAATTTCCAGAGTACTGAAGTGGTTCATTCTGACAGTTCTGTCCAATTTCATCATTACCATTTTTTTAAATTAGTAAACTTAAAGCTGGGGATGTATCTTGGTTGCTTGCATAATATTGTTAGGTCCTGAGTTCAATCCTGAGCACTGCAAAAAATAATGGTGTTCATAATTAATGAACTCTAGGTTTCAGAGGGGTTTGGGGTTTACAAAAAAATCAAGGAGGAAGCACTGAAAGTCTGTATATATCCCTTTGTCCTTCTCCATCCTCCTCAATAATTTTCCTACTGCTAAAATCTTGCATTACTGTGGCACACTTGTTGCAATTGATGAGCTGATATTGATAAATTACCAAAATCCACAGTTTGTACTAGCATTCACTCCTGGTGTTGTGCTTTCTATGGGTTTTAATAAATGTATGACTTGTATCCACATATTTGTATGACAAGTATTATTGTGTACTTGTATCGTACACAATACTTTCACCACCCTAAAAATGCCTTGCTCTATTTATTCATTTCTCCATCCTGTCCCTCAAATGCTGGCAATCACTGATCCTTTTACCTTTTTTCTGCTCATTTCAGAATGTTGGAATCATATACTCTATAACCTGTACATATTGACTACTTGTGCTTAGTAATATTCATTTAAGCTTCATCTACGTCCTTTTGGTCCTTTCTTTTATAAATCATAGTTTGATCATTCACCAACTGAAGACATCTCAGTTGTTTTTAAGTTTTAGTAATTTATGAGTGAAGCTGCTATATAAGTTCTCAAATCATTTGAGCAAATACCAGAACACAATTACAAGATCCTATTATAGGATGATGTTTAGTTTTGGTTTTTAAAAATGTCTTTCAAAGTGACTGCACCATCTTGCATTCCCACCAGCTATGGATAAGAACTCCTCTTGCTCCTTGTTCCTGTCAACGTTTGGTGTCAGCAGCATTTTGCTCTTTAGCTGTTCTAATAGGTGTACAGTAGTATCTCGGTGTTTTAATTTGTATTTGCTTGATGATATCTGATGTTGATAATATTTTTCTATGCTTACTTGTCATTAGTGTATGTTTGCTGAAGTGACTGCTCAGATATTTTGCACAGTATTAAACTAGTTTGCTCATTTTCTTACTGTTGATTTTTAAGAGCTCTTTAGACATTTTGGATGCAATTTCTTTGTCAGATATGTATTGTTTAAAACAATTCTTTACCATTCTATGGCTTTTCTTTTTTCTCTTGATAGCACCTTTTGCAGAGCACGGGTTTTGAATTTTAGTGAAGTCCATTTTTTCAATTTTGTTTTGGTGAATTGTGTTTTTGGTTTTCCATTGTTTTTTTAGGGGCAGGGTTTTCTGAGCAATTCACTCAGCCATCTCAGAAGAACTGCTGGTCATTTCTCAAACTATTATGCGCTCCAGTATGCTGAACATCTTACATTCCTCATACTGTCAAATCTTCCCAACCTCCTAATATAGTGGATATAGCTTTAAACCTTATTTCATCAGATGAATCTAAGGCAAGGCAAGTTTCCCAAAGCTGCAAATCTAGAACATGTGAAACCATTTTAACCTAAACCATCTAACCCAAGAGGCTGCTTACTTAACCACTATGCTGACTGGAGACTGAAAGTCATCGTCAAATAACAGCCATCTCCTGATGTGGACCTCTCTTGGTAGTTCATCCAATGCCTCTGATTTCAGTAAGTCTTTCCTCACCTCTAGCTCTAACGTGTTACCACCTTATTCCCAATGAACCCACCTAGACCAACTATATTTCCACTGGACTTCCTGTGCACTTGGAAAAGAATGCAAACTCTTTACCCTGCCCCTCGGGGCCCAAAGGAAAGAGCAACTGCTTGCGTTTTACAAAATACTGAATCTCTCCAATTCTCTAGTTCATCGTCTCCCACAGAACCCTCTACCTGCCTAGGGCTATTCCAGCACATATTGTATCCCCAAGATATATTGCAGCCCCTCATCCTCCTGAATTACCCCCTTGTGTAGTTAGTCCCAAGCTGCTATAGAAGGTGAGAGAGACATGACAGCTGCAATCTTGCAAGTGGAGAGCTGAGAATGACAATGAGGCCTTTGGCAAGAATTATAGAGTACAGCACGTGTACAATCACCATATCCTTCCTGTTTTCAAGGTACTAGAAATTCAGCTTTCTCAGTCAGGAAGCAAATCCACATAAATCCAAGAATTGCTTTGTCTCTAATAATTTATCTTGGCCCAGAGATGAATAATCTGAGCCAATTCAATATCTTCTTTGAATGTAGGTGGATGTTAGTTCCAAATGAGTCTTGCCAGTTCTCTCTGGCTCTGAAGAAAAATGAACTGAAGGAGCCACACTTGAACAGCTACATTTCAAGTTCAATCAATGCACGTGGACCCAAGAGGCAGATGCTGTCCAGGCACATTGGTAATTAGTGATCCTAGAGACAGGAGTCCAGCACTGTCTGAGCACATTGGTAGTCAATGATCCTAGAGATTAATGTTGGACTTTGGAATCCACTGAGTGGAAGAGGTCACTCCATTCTGCCAAATTTCCCTGTTAACTGTTTAAGCCTGTCCCCTCTCTCCGTTTCCATTGTCTTTAATTTGTTACAGATGGCATAGACTCTAATACACTATAAACACCAATTTTGCAATACTTTTTAAGGATCTAAACGCACAAACTAAATAAAAAAATTATGCTTCAGAAAACTTTTGAAGATTATCATGGAATAGACCTCACTGTTGAAGTGAAGAGAGCCTATTCTCTTTTATAAATTGACTGAAATCCTTATATAAATTGATACAGCTAGACATTTCTGGGTGGTCTTAAAAGTAATCAAATTAGAAAAATAACATATGTTTCTCTCAATAAAATAACCAGAAAGTCCTGTGTTCTTTAAGATTGGAAGGTGATGTGTAAGAACACATAGATTTAGAAGCAAATGGCCACGGAGGGAAAAGTCACCTCAGGTTTAATAAACAGAAGGATAACATCCATGGTGCGTTCTGCCACCCAGAGAGCTATCCACACCCTATACCTCCCTGTACTTCCTCTAAACTGCAAAGAAAATTGCCTGGCACTACAGGTATACATTATTACAGCTTTCTTATTTATGTGTCATTGCATCTAGTTTGTTTATTTGTTTGTTTGTTTTAGGGACAGCATCTTGCTATATAGCCCAGGATGGACTGAAATGCATTATGTTATTCCAGGCTGGTCCTAAACTTTTGATCTCCCTGTCTCAGCAGGGATTACTGTTATGCACCACCATACCTGGTCATGGCATCAATTTTTAATCCCATGATTATAACATGTCAAATACTTCAAATTAAAGTGGTATGGAAAGCAAAGGAAATGAAAATTGACTTGTCAAAAGCAAAAAGGAAAGGAGAGGAGGAAGGAAGGAAGGAAGGAAAGGAAGGAAGGAAATACTTCAGTGCCAAATGGTTAGAACAATAATAATAAAAAAATGTGAGAGTGCAAGTAGTAAAATGTTTGAGAGAAGAGCATCAACAAAGTGGAGGGATAACAGACTCTGAGTTCTCATTCCTTACTCTGTGATGCCAAAAAAAACCCAGAATTGACTGACCCAAATTATAGGAACCCTGAGAAACAGTCAAAGTTCCTCAGCAGTATGTCACTAAGAATGAAGGAAGTTCCCAGACATTTCCTGACACAGGTCTTGAACTGCTGCATCTTTCTCTGGAGCAAATGGTTGGTCCCTTTAGAGCAGGTTCCAGGTGCCTCCCCATGAGCAGAATTGTCAACCACACAGACCTTCTCTGGCACTTTCCAGACTCTAGTAATCAACCCTAACTCACCACAGACTAGTGTTCCTTCCCTTACACCTAAAACTCGATGTGTCATTCTGGGAGTGGCCATTTATGACAGTTTTCTCAGACTGTAGCCCAGGCTGGCTTTGGCTCCATTGACTGTGGAGGTGTGGGTGTTGCTGAGCTCACAGGAAGGCTGTGTGTGCTTAAGGAATGGATGACTGGGAAAGCTGAGGAAACCAGCAGGTTGCAGTGAGTAGTAACTCAGAGCCTGGCTGCTGGAGGCTGAGATCTCCTTCAGGAGTGAGCTTCTGGTTCTGCTGCCTTCTGAGTCTTCCTTCCTTCCCTCACTTCCCAAGCTCTGCCTGCTCAGGGTTTGCAGGACCCACAACTGAAAGACCTTCTGTGACCAGCACCTCAGCTTTCATTCCACACCTTCCATCCCTAGTCATACCCACATGTATGTGCACACACACTTCCCCATCCTTACAGGGGCTCACTGAATGAGCAGACACACACTGCAGCCTCAGCCTCCCTGGCTAGCTGTGCTCAACCTTCTCGCCAGCCCTGGTGGAGGCTTCTCTTGGAGTTGCATCCAAGACACTGCAGACCACTTCAGAGACCTCTTGTTTGAGCTCATGGGAGGGCACCTACCTTATTTCCCCACCCCTATACCAGCCAGTCATTTGATGGATACATCTTTGTTCATTTCCTGAAACTAATTATCTGTCATTGAATCATCCATTTTATTTTGTTTTATCACTAAGACTAATTTTCTAATTAAAGACCCAGGAAGAAGCTAAGCAAATTGGCCTCATTCTGTGGAAAACCACCTTCACTGTGGAACCACCCTAAATGTGCTAGACAAGCATGCCCAGGACTGGAGGCCTCCGATTGTGGAATAGGAATATCAGGGTCCTGTGACCTCAATGCCACCTGTGCAGGGGGGACCACCAGAATCTGCCAATCTAGTGAGTCCAGCCAGAGCCCTTCCTGCCTGACATGGCTTTGGCTCCCCAGAGAGGAGAGCTCTGGCACTACAGAGCTGTAGCAGCGCCCTGTCCTGCTGTCGAGGCTCAGCCACCCAGGGCACAGTATAGGCCCTGTGGTGGCTTCTCAGCTTCTGGGATGGAGGGGGAGGGAAGGAATTGGGACTTCAGGAGACAAGGGCTGCTGGAGCTGGGATTCTTACCTGAGAGATTCATAACCGGGGGTTTCATCTTAGAGGCTCTAGCTGCAAACAGGGGTGGGGCTGAGGGATGAGTGGGGGAAAAACTGAGGTGGGGAGGGGAGGAGTGAGAAGTAAGGTTTAAGTAAGAGGTTGCTGTGTGGGGAGAAGTAGAGAGAATCAGGGGAGTTGAGCTCAGACAAGTGGTTTTATGACTTTACCCCAAGGTGGCATCCAGTCTACAAGTGCCCAAGTTGGGAAGATAGGAATAAAAGCAGCAATGGCTCTGCTCTCTGCCTAAGAGTGCCTACACTGAGCCACACAGAGCAGCTAGCCTCACTGCTGTCTCCTCTCTCATTTCAAACCAGCCTGGGGAACCAAGCACATGCAGGTGGGGCTGAGCATAGGCCTAGAACTCCAGACCCATGAGCAAAGGATCCGTGTCAGTGGGGACAGCATGCACTGTGTTCCTTTTCAAAAGGCTGAGGCAGGATAAATCAGGGAAAATGAGGCATGGGAAACAGTAGCCAACAATTCAGAGATAAGCACTGTATTAATGAATAGCTTGATTAAAAGCACACAGACACCACTTTCTTTGCTTTAAACTTCACAAAGCTGCAACATTTAGTAAAACAAAGAGGGGAGGAGCACTTCCTCTGTCCCTCCATCCTTTCCCAAATAACTAATGCACTCTGGGAAGTGAGAAAGGATATCACAAAGAAAGGCACTTATCCTGGGAGAGAACACTTGGGAAATGACTTCTTTGATCACAAAAGTGTTTTCAAAGGAAAATATTTATTTCAAGGATGGATACCTAGGTCTTGATGGGAGCATCTAGCAGAACTCATTCTTTATTTAAAAGGATGCTCAGACATCTATGTCATAATGACCCAAATATAGTAAGTGCATCAATCTTGAAATTTCTGGCCCTAATTGATAAAACAGTGTAACAGCAAAAATGATTGTGTGTACCAAGTGTCCAGGACAAAGGGGAGCACTTATCCTAAGGTGAACTTGAGCCATACTCCCAATCTATTTTTTCACCATAATTACCCATAATGTTAGAGCACTCATGGTACCTGTTATCAGGTGTTCCTGCACCCATGTATGTGCTTCTACTATCCTTTCTTTGCTTGTTTTACCAATAAATATACTAGGTCTGTACCTTGATGTGTACTAAACTTCTTTTTGTGATATCACAAACTCAATATCCAAGAGCCAGATAGAGGCCTCCTCCCTTTTGGAGACTTCTTCCCCAAGGCCTCACTTGTTCCAGCACCAAGGCCACTGTCACTTACTTCTAGTCTGTCCCCTTCTTTCCATTCTCTCTTCCCACTAGATTCTACCACTATTTGATTGGTGGAGTCCAGGTGCACATTTTAACACAAACTTAACTGCAATCTTTTGTTGAAAGCAATGTCTAGCCAGTGCTGATGTTGATATTGGACCTGTCCTCACTGGAGGGTAGAGTGCCAGGTAAGAGCCCAGAGTACAGAGCAGCTGCTCACAGATCCAAGCTCTGAGTGCTACCCCTGTGAGGGAGGAGTTTGCTCATTCCCAGCCCTCATCTATGATAAAAGACCTCATCACAGTTTGAGAGGGAGCCACCTGGTGTTGTCCAAGCACCAGAAAGAATTTGAGAACAAATATGCTCATCTCATAGAAAGTTTCTGCTGCTTCTGGAAAAAATTGGGGGTGACAAGCATAGAATTAAACAGGAAAAGGGAGAAGAACTGAGGGAGAGAAAGTCCAATAAGTAATGCCCCTGGTTTGTAGGAAAGCCACATTGGAAAGTATCTAGGGAATATACTCAAATACTGGCTTCAGAGAACAAAAACCTCCTCTGGAAGTGACAAGCTGCCTGCTCAGGGTCATTTGGTGCTTAGCCAGGAGATCTGGAGTCCATCATAGGATGTCCTGGGTTGAGCTCAGCAGGGACTGTTTGGACTGAGAGCTAATATGGATGAGTAAAAAGCCTGTTAAGGCTTTCCATGCTGCCATCATGAACCTGGCTCTCACACAGCAGTCCTGTTCCTGAGCAGGGAAAGTGTTCATCAGAGTGAGGCTGCCCAAGCACTGTGGTTCCAGACCTCTGTTCCTGCAGGACTTAGACGTGGACTTTTGTTTCCACTGAGGCCCATGTGTGTGCTCTTTTATAACTGAGTGACTCTGGGCAGGGAAAGCATTGGTCATGCTTTGCTTTGGAAGCTGATAAAGAGACTGCAGGCTCATCTTTGCCCTGAAAGGAAGGCTTTTGGAGCACTAGAAGTCCCAAAATCAGGTAAAAAAAATTGGGGGATATTGTTGTGGTTTTAAGTTGGCACACGGCAATCTCAGGAGAGTCAGCTTCCCACAGCCCACGAGATTCCTACAAGGAGGGCTGTGCCCAGCTTGGAGACAGTATGCAGGAAGGATGCAAAAACATCTGACATGGGCCACCACTGTCCTCTGTTCTGGTGACATTCCTTCCTTCATTCAGAGGAATGTGTGCATACACATGTGTGTGTGGATGCGTCTGTGAATGTTTGCATACATTGCCTGCTCACTTATGCAGTCCTTGCAATCTTCGATGTCACCCTCATTTTCTCTATTTCAACTCTACCCAGAGGTTGTTTTAAGATTGTACCCATGCCTGACATAAAGAAAACAGTCTAAGAAATTTAATATGAGACCTTTGCCTACTCTTATTCCCACAGACACATATTTGCTAGTAATTCATTTCAAAATCTGTATTTGAGGGATGTACCTTGAAAAAGAATCCAGACTGGGTAGAAGGAACAGTGATTACCCTTTGTGCGGCTGTTGCATTTGGAAATAGAGACAGATGGCAGGAAGGGAAGAACACTCACCAATACAGCCTGTCTCAGAATCAGGAGACAGGAGGTAGGATGTTCTCATAGGAGGCAATGAAGGGCAAGTCCCACATAACACCTTGAGGTGTTTCCTCAAGTCTGAGTTGTATCACCAGTTTGGGGCTTTGAGAGCTAAGAATTCCCTCCGGCCCTTGAAAAGACAATCTGCAGAGTGTGTGAGTGTGTGTGTGTGTGTGTGTGTGTGTGTGCACCCCAGCACCAAGTGTTAATTTTCCAGACCAAAATAAAAAAAAAAGGATTGGGCCAGAAAGTGGGGGGAGGGGAAGTGGCCCAAACAATGTATACCCATGTAAGTAAATGTGAAAAATGATAAATAAAATTAAAATAAAAAAAGGACTGGCATCTGAAATGTTATAAAGTGTGTAAAATGAGCTATGTAGTTTCTTTTCCTGTCTCTTTCTTCTCCTTTTCCTTTCCTCTGTCTTTATTTACCATCTAGTATCAGCCTCTGTGCTGGGTAGTGGGGTATAGTAAGGAATAAGGCACACTTCCTGCCTCCAAAGAACTGTCTGTGTGGTATGGAGTATAGATATGAAACAAATAAAAGCACACATCTGTAATTAAAAATTGTGCCATCTACTTTATAAAAGTACTAACAGTGAGTGAGAATCCTAAGGCAGGCCTTGTTCAGTGTGTTATTTGCTTCTTTGATTGGAGGGTAGGGGCAGCTATTAAGGTTAACCTCTCTGAAAATAGTGTTTACTCACTTGCAAATCAACATTTAACAAGTATTTTTGAGTATCTATTATGTCAGTTGCTGAACTACAGCCATGAACTAAGCCTATTATATTCCTTGACTTCAAAGAGCAAAAATTTCTTGGAAGACATGAAATAAAGCAAATAAATATAGTAGAAGTTTACAGCTGCATAGAGAGAAATCACCAGGGAAAGGGACTCATGGAGAGAGGGCTATGTCTTACATAGGATAAGGCACAGATGGAAAAAAGATGGGAGGGTGACAGAAAGAATATCTGGTCCCTCTTCAAGAAACAGTCCATGACTCAGCTCCCCAAAGTTGGTGGCTGACAGCCCCAGTTGTCAGCCCTATGGTTATGACCTCAGCTACAGCTGCACTGTAACCGCACTCAGGAGTAGTCTTGAAAGAGGTGGTGATCAAAGCTTTTCCAATGAGTGGAGCTTCAGACATTGCACCTAGATTTCTACCTTGTGTGGAAAGAGAAAGCCCTGCAGGTTAGATATATATGAGCTTATGGACAGTAAAGAATAACTAGACCAGCAGTCAGGGACTACAAAGAAAGTAAAATGGATAAGTGAGAACAAGTAGGTCTTGAGAAAAGGCACATGATGGACATACGGGAGCCAGTGCCAGATGGAAAGCCTGTTCATCACACTGTTAATGCCCATGCAAGGCACCCAGCACAAAAAGGCATAAAGAATTTGGTTGAGACAGGATGAGGCCTGTTGATATCAGCTTCTGCCACTGGTCACCTGGAGCAGAGTCACAGTAATGGCAGGGACAGAGACAATTCAGGGCTTAATATCATGGGTTCCCACATACTAAGGTTGATATGGCTAGTGCCTTGCCAAATGGCCATCTTGCTAGCAACCATGATCAACTCTGAGTGTGACTGATTGACTAACTGATAACACCACTGGGCCCCTATCATTCTAGGCAAATCAGCAACTCCTTTTTTATAGAATGGACACATATTCCAGGTCAGAGTTCCTTGCCCACCTGCAGGAACTCAGAGAACAATGTTGTCCCAGAATATATGGAATGTTTGATACCCTGGCACAGTCTCATGCACACATCGAATCACACCAGAATATTTACTTCCCAGTGAGGAAATGAGAGAGTGGACCTGTGACCATAGAGTTCACTAGACATATCCTCTACCATACCACACAGAAGCTTCCTGGTAGAGTTGGAATGGCCTATTGAAAGACTAATCCATGTTTATGAAGAGGGGAATCACACCCTAGTATGTGATGCACATATCAAATCAAGAGTCTTTATACGGTATTGTGACCCCAATAGGTACGAAGGGATGGATTCCAGAGCAGATGTTTGATTACACCACAAGTGAGTGACCCACTTAAGGAATCTCTGCTTCCTATTTCTGAAACTATATGACTTATGTGTTTTACAGTTCTGATCCCTAAAGGGAAAAGCCCTTTCCACAAGGATAAAGCTAGAATCCTACTGAACTATAAGCTAACTCTGCCACTTAGACATTGGACTCATTTTCAGGGATTAGCAGGCAAGAAGAGCAGCCACTATCTTGGCAAGATAACTGATGCCGACCATCACGGGGAGACCCAGCTGTTACTCTACAGTGAGGTGAGGAAGAAATATTCTTATCGTGCCAGTAATGTATGTGGACACCTCCTTGGACTCATTTGTATAATTTTGATGGCAGGTGGGCAAAAATAGTGACCACATACTCAAGTGCGTGTGGAGACTGGGTGCTCAAAACTCTAAGGAATGAGTGTTCTGCCATGCCAGCAGGTAAGAGACCAAGACCAGCAAAAGTGCTAGCTGTAGGTGAGAATCTAGAATAGAAAGGAGTAGAAAATGATGAGACTATAATGTAACTCCAATGCCAGCTACATTACAGGATCTTCCCATTTATCTTCCTGGTTTAGGTTTACTTCGGTATGATAGGGTGACTGGAATCTCAGAGGAGCTACTCCCACAATTGATAGGAAGGTATGGATCTCAGAACACAGAACACAGAGCTGAAGTCTGCTCAAGGGCAGGCAGACGCTGCTGATGACAAGCTTACAGTCTTGAGTTGAAACCAGAGGATGACTTAGACATGGCAGGGAAGAGACTGACTTTCCAATTAGAGCACCGGGGTCAAAGCCCCAAATCTGTTGATCACCAGCTGTGTGGTTTTGGACAACTCACTCAGCCTCCCTGAGGACTAAATTTCTTAACAGTGACAAAAAAGCCAGGTGCCAGTGGCTCATGCCTATAATCTAGCTATTCAGGAGGCAGAGATCAGGAGGATTGCTGTTTAAAGCCAGCCCAGGCAAACAGTTCCGCAAGAACTTATCTCAAGAAAAAAAAAAAAAAGAACAACAAACCTGTCTCCTTCAATCCTTCTGTTAGAATACAATGAAAAAAGAGTGAAAGTCTTTAAGACACTGCAAAGAGTTGTATCGTTTTGTGGCAGGCTAAATTAGGGACTCACAGAAAAATACTACATCTTAGATTAACCATGGTTTGGCTCAGGAACCACCCTCACCTGGCTGGGACCACCCATTCCCCTCCCAGTCATTATTGGGTGGGAACCTTCTTGTTCTCCCCTTCCCATAGGTTATCACAGGTTTTTAAAGCACCCTAAGAGCAAAAACACGCTCTCTTGGCTTCGGTTTCCACCTGGACCTCACTATGCTTCCCTTTGTATTTCCCTTCCCTAACTTTTAACAAATTCCATTTATCCCCATATGTCCTGCCATGGATTCTTCCCAGTGAGATACAAAGAATTTGGAAGTCTTCTGATCACAGACTGCACTACGGCCACTAACAGTTCTAGAATATTCCCCTTTTACAAGACCCAGATCCCTGGCACTCCAAATTTGAAAAACCTTTCTTCTTGGACCTCCTTGAACTTGAAGCAAATGATAATAATAATAATAACATAATAACAATAATAAATTTTGATGGGATTGAATGTGAGTGAGAGAACTTGAGAATGACGAGGTGATAAAAGATGATTGTAAAGATGACTAGTAGAGAAGGAGGGTATTTGGTTCTCATGGTTTTGTTTGTTTTTTAATGTTACTTTATATATAATGAGAGAAAGCAAGTTTAAACTGCAACAAGAAAAACATAGGTTACACAGAAAAACAAGGTCACTTTGTAAGAATAGAATGAGGCCATAGAAATTACCAAAACAGCTTATAAAGTTAGTCCTGGGAGAACACTCATAAAAACAAAAAACAGTTTTCTTGGAGGAAGAGGAAGAGTGAACGTGTGCTTTCCCACCTGGACTAAAGATTCCAGAAACAAAGGGAAGGACACAATGAATTGGCTGTTTACCTAGTTTTTTTCCATTTTATAGACAGTGTAGACTTTACGTCTACAAAAGTGCTTGGAGTCATTCATAGACAGTTCCTAAGTTGGATTTAGATCAGCGGGAAAGATTTAAATCAGATCATGGTTGTGACCAAGTAGATCCAACACAGGTGCTTCCTCTTAGGTTGAACCAAAGCCAGTGGCTCTCCTGGGGACCTCATCCTGACAGGTTTGGTTCCAGCAGAAAACAGACAGGAGCTCCTCACTCCTGCTAATTCTCTCTCTCTTGCTGAAGGTCCCTTCCTTAGCAGCAGGATGGCAGCTCATGGAAAATTCTAAAGTGCTTCTGTAGTCTTCCATACTGTTTTCCCACACCTTAGAAACCTCCCCCTAGGTACATGAGGATCCCCAGGCATGACTGCAACTTCCTCTTTCTATTGAGCAAGGGCTGCATGGATTGTCAGTCACTCGCTGCTCTTCCAGAGTCCTGGGAAAGGCAGTGCAAGAGAGCCTTCATCCAGACTGGAAAGCAGAGGTAAAGCTCCTTCCTGAGGGTGCTGTACTCACAGGGACAACAGCCTGAAAGAGCAAACAAGGAAGGCTGCAGAGACAGGGAGTATAGTTCAGGTGTACAACATAACCAAGTAAGACCCTGGGTTCAGTCCTCAGCTCCACTAAATGAAGAAAAGAAAGACAGAAAAAAGAGAAAGAGAAGGAAGAAGGAAGGAAGGGAGGGGAAGGAAGGTTGAACTGAGGTTCTAATATGAGAGATTCTGACTCACATGGCCAAGCAAGGGTGGGAACTTCTAACTCTAGTGAAGAGTTTATGTTGTGTTCACAAGAGAGCCAAGAGTTACTGAAAATAAATTAGGTCCATACAGGCAATAAAAACGCTAAGTGGAAAAGAAATAGAAGGAGATATTGCAGTCAGCATCCAGGTAGCAACTGTGACTGTCATGATAGTCTACAGCCCTGAGATTTTGTGATGGTGTAATTCTTTAGCTGAAGATTTACCTGAGATTTTGTGATGGTGTAATTCTTTAGCTGAAGCGTGAGGTTCCACCTTCACACCCCCGGATCCTGCTCTCACACACCTGGCTCTGAACACACACAAAGGAAACTCTCAACTATGACAGCATTCTCAGAGAGACAGATATAGCTTATACCCGTGTGATGTCAAAATGGTCAAAATGGCTACTACATATATTGGCTCACATTAATCTGACATGTAATCTTAATTCCAATAAAAATTTTCCAATGATCCAGTCCAGTGGTTTTCACACTTGAATGAAAAATCAACTATGGATTTTTTTTAAACAGGTATCTGAATTAAACTCCCAGATCTTCTGGGTCAGAACTTCCCTGGAAGGGACCTAATGATATAATGACATAATTTCTTCAGTTGACCCTGAGCACAGTTGAGCCCATTGCTGACCTCACCCAAACCTGTGGAGGGCCACCTCATAATGCTCGCTCTGTCCTTGGCGAAAACAGAGGTCCTCAGCTCAACAGAGCTCAACTTAACACCGGATATGGTGCACCAAGACTCCCGCTCAGCCCATGGCGTCCTGATGCTGTGGAGCTCTCATGGGAATGGCCAGGGTCCTTCTAACCAACAGTGTAGGGCCTGAGCTAGGGAGGTTGGAGAGCAGTATATCAAGGATACCTTGGTGTCTCTAAGGGGGCTCAGTGGGCCAGGACCAGAGGAGGTATTAAAGTAGGATATAAATACAATTTCTTTATCCATTTGTATATTGATGGATCCTTGGGTTGTTTCTATATCTTGACCATTGTGAATAATGCTGAGTAAACTTAGGGCAGCAGATATCTCTTCAATATGCTAATTTTAAGTCCTTAGGATATCTATTTAGAAATGGAATTTCTAGATCTTGTGATTTGATTTTTAATTTTTAAGGAACTTCTATACTCTTTTCTATAATAGCTATACAAGTTTACATTCCAACCAATAGTATACTTTTGCCAACTCTTATTATCTCTTGTTTAACAGATGTGGTTAATATGACATTGTGGTAATAGGTACAGTGGAATATTATTCAGTCATGATAAAGGAGATCCTGCACTTTGTAAAAACATGGATGAATCTGGAGGACATTATACCAAAGAAAATTAGCTAGATACAGAATGAAGATAATGTGAGATTTTACTTACATGGAACATAAATAAAACCCCCAAACATAGAAGCAGAATAGCATGGTGGTTTCTAGGGTTGGAGGTTTGGGAAAATGGGGAATATTAGTTTAAGGTACAAAATTTCGGTTATAAGATGAACAAGTTCTAGGGATTTAGTGTTCAGCATGGGTGGTGACAGACATGATAATTTGTGGTATATGTGTATATACCACACACACACACATACATATATATGTATGTATGTACATGTAGATCACCTTATCACATTGTACACCTTGAATATACTCAATATTTATTCAGCAAATAGTCTAGAATTTTTAAAAGATGGAGTCTAAGCAAAAACACAGGACACTGTCCCTCTGAGGCTTTGCATTGTTTTCTTTAACTCATTTCTAATTTGTAATGTATACTTCCAAAGCTGGCTTGGACTGAACTGACTTGGCAAATTTAATGAAAGCCTATATGGGTTTGTCTTAGTGTTCTACATTTGATGGACAGAGGGAAACCCTGTATATGGAGGGGAGATATCCTCTCCCACCTGCAAAGCACTGGCATAGGATCAGTAACATTCTGTCCAAGTCCAGGCCTGCGTAAGGGAGAGATGTGCCACAAACTAGTTGACTGGGGTCCAGATAGAAATCGTGGGTGGATGAAAAGCAACACCTCCAGTTATCTGGGCCCTTGGCAGGTGTTGGCAAGCAATGGCAGAGGAAGACAGCCAGCAGCTGCAGGCCCTGGCCTTTGACTGCTAGGGCTTCTGCATGGGGGGAGGTTCCAGCATTGGGGTTGGGCTTGAGGCCTGAGGTGTTATAGCTCTTTTACATCTCCTTTGCACCTCTGGCTGAACCACTGCAGGAGACATCTCTCCATTGCCAATTCTGATTGCCCAATGTCAGCATCACTTTCACTTTATCTGATTCTAGTCCTAATGTGCTGCTCCTGTCAGTTCTCCCCCAGCCCTCCAAGCTTCAACAGCACAACAACTTCTTTGTCTCCCCTGATGCAGCCTTGATAAGCCTCAGAGACAAACCCTACTGCTGCTTGGGCTGCCTCCAACATTGCTACTGCCAATGCCTCTGATCCCACTGCCCATTGATGTTCTTGTGATGGCTCCCACTACCATGGGAACCACATGCAGGCCTCGATGCTTCTCTCTCTGCCCTGCCAGTGTCTCTCTTCTCTTCTTGTCTTTGTGTGACCAGATCAGCTGCTCTCTTAATGATGAGAATCAAAAATAGACAAGGCAGGCCATCAAGAAAAGTGTCTCCTGGATGCTCAGTTTACTTAGCCTAAAAAAGGCTTCTTCCCTCCCTTCCAGTCTTAATGTGCTGGGATTCCCTACTAACCCCTCACCACCTTCTTACTTCCCACTTCCCTCCCATTACCACAGCCCTGCCAGGCAGATATGGGAGAAAATCAGAATCCTTCATAAAATGGGCACAACCCACAAGCATACAAAATAGAAAAGGGTTTAAGATTCTTACACAAAAATACTCTAGCAAATGCAGGGTAAAACAAGTCACAAGTGGGCAATTCATTATTAAAGGGAAATCCTCCAAATACCTTCAAGAGAGGTGAGATCATGGGAAAGTATGTCTTTGAGTGATTGGGTTTGGGAACACTTTTATTTTGATGGGGAGTAGGTGTTTTTTTACTTCATTTTTGAATTACACACATGTATAAACCATCACATACTTGCCTGGGCAACAAAATTTAGGAGAGACTGGTTTCTATCTGTTGGACCAAGCAGTGATAAGAGATGCACTGAATCGGCAGAGAGGGCTGAGCTGGTCCAGACAGCACAAGTATTTCAGGTGACCTGAGGAGGTAACCTCCTGGTCTTCTTTGGGGCCTTCACCTAAAAGTATGGGGAGCCTGCCCTACTTGGCTCATTCTCCCAAATAAAGGGAGCTGTGTTGTCTTAGCATGGGCTCATCTCTGGAGGAATCCAGCCCTGAGAGCTACAGCTCCTTGTCTGGCTCTGAAGGCCTTGGGAGCCTGAGCTGTGGCTGAACATCTTGTGGGAGGCATTTGCTGTAGCAACCAGGGGCGCCTTTCCAGGGGAGCTCAACTTCGCTTGAGCTTTTAGTGGTATTTTAGTTTTTTTAATTACTAATTGTACAATATAATGGGCTTATATTAAAATATTATGACATTTTCATACTTGCATACTAAGTATTTATTCATCCCCCATCCCCCTCTCTTGTCCTCCTCCATCCCCCAGAGTTTTGCCCGAAACAGTCCCCCTCTACTTCCATGTCTCCTTAAAAACCTAGAATCCACCTATGAGAGAAAATGTGATATTTGTCTTTCTGAGTCTGACTTACTTTGTTTTACATAACAACCTTCAGTGCTATCTACTTGCCTGCAAGTTATATAATTTCATTCTTCTTTATGGCCATAAAACTCTGTGGTGTATATATACCATATTTCTTTATCTATTCATCTGTTGATGGGCACACAGCTGATTCCATTATTTGGCTCTGGTGAATAGCACTACGTTAAACATGGGTGTGCAGGTGTCTCTATTGTATGTTGACTTACATTCCTTGGGGTATGTACCCAGGAGTAGCAAAGCAAGTTCTATTTTTAGTTTTCTGAGAAAACTTCATACTGAGTTCCACTGTGGCTGCACTAATTTACATTCCCTCCAACAGCATTTAAGAGTGCTTGCTCCCCTACCCTCCATACCAGTATTTCTTGTTTGTTTTCTTGAGGAGAGCAATTCTGACTAGAGTGAGATGATTTGCATTTCTTTTCTTTTTCTTTTTAATTATTATTTTATTATTCATATGTACATACAAGACTTGGGTCATTTCTCCCTCCTGCCCCCACCCCCTCCCTTACCACCCACTCTGTCCCCTCCTTTTCCTCCCCCCTCAATACCCAGCAGAAACTATTTTGCCCTTATTTCTAATTATGTTGTAGAGAGAGTATAAGCCATAATAGGAAGGAACAAGGGTTTTTGCTGGTTGAGATAAGGATAGCTATACAGGGCATTGACTCACATTGATTTCCTGTGGTTGTGTGTTACCTTCTAGGTTAATTCTTTTTGATCTAACCTTTTCTCTAGTTCCTGCTCCCCTTTTCCTATTGGCCTCAGTTGCTTTTAAGGTATCTGCTTTAGTTCCTCTGCATTAAGGGCAACAAATGCTAGCTAGTTTTTTAGGTGTCTTACCCATCCTCACCCCTCCCTTGTGTGCTCTCACTTTTATCATGTGCTCAAAGTCCAATCCCATTGTTGTGTTTGCCCTTGATCTAATGTCCACATATGAGGGAGAACATACTATTTTTGGTCTTTTGGGCCAGGCTAACCTCACTCAGAATGATGTTCTCCAATTCCACCCATTTGCCAGCGAATGATATCATTTCGTTCTTCTTCATGACTGCATAAAATTCCATTGTGTATAAATACCACATTTTCTTAATCCATTCATCAGTGGTGGGGCATCTTGGCTGTTTCCATAACTTGGCTATTGTGAATAGTGCCGCAATAAACATGGGTGTGCAGGTGCCTCTGGAGTAACCTGTGTCACAGTCTTTTGGGTATATCCCCAAGTGTGGTATTGCTGGATCAAATGGTAGATCAATGTTTAGCTTTCTAAGTAGCCTCCAAATTTTTTTCCAGAGTGGTTGTACTAGTTTACATTCCCACCAACAGTGTAAGAGGGTTCCTTTTTCCCCACATCCTCGCCAACACCTGTTGTTGGTGGTGTTGCTGATGATGGCTATTCTAACAGGGGTGAGGTGGGATCTTAGTGTGGTTTTAATTTGCATTTCCTTTATTGCTAGAGATGGTGAGCATTTTTTCATGTGTTTTTTGGCCATTTGAATTTCTTCTTTTGAGAAAGTTCTGTTTAGTTCACTTGCCCATTTCTTTATTGGTTCATTAGTTTTGGGAGAATTTAGTTTTTTAAGTACCCTGTATATTCTGGTTATCAGTCCTATGTCTGATGTGTAGCTGGCAAATATTTTCTCCCACTCTATGGGTGTTCTCTTCAGTTTAGAGACCATTTCCTTTGATGAACAGAAGCTTTTTAGCATTATGAGGTCCCATTTATCTATGCTGTCTCTTAGTTGCTGTGCTGCTGGGGTTTCATTGAGAAAGTTCTTACCTATACCTACTAACTCCAGAGTATTTCCTCCTCTTTCCTGTATCAACTTTAGAGTTTGTGGTCTGATATTAAGATCCTTGATCCATTTTGATTTAATATTGGTATAGGGTGATATACATGGATCTAGTTTCAGTTTTTTGCACACTGCTAACCAGTTTTCCCAGCAGTTTTTGTTGAAGAGGCTGCCTTTTCTCCATCGTATATTTTTAGCTCCTTTGTCAAAGACAAGTTGTTTGGCTTCATATCTAGGTCCTCTATTCTGTTCCACTGATCTTCATGGCTGTTTTTGTGCCAGTACCATGCTGTTTTTATTGTTATTGCTTTGTAATATAGTTTGAAGTCAGGTATTGTGATACCTCCAGCATTGTTCTTTTGACTGAGTATTGCCTTGGCTATTCGTGGCCTCTTGTGTTTCCATGTGAATTTAATGGTAGATTTTTTGATCTCTTTAATGAATGTCATTGGAATTTTGATGGGAATTGCATTAAACGTGTAGATTACTTTTGGGAGTATTGACATTTTTATTATGTTGATTCTACCAATCCATGAGCATGGGAGATCTCTCTACTTTCTATAGTCTTCCTCAATCTCTTTCCTCAGAAGTTTATAGTTTTCTTTGTAGAGGTCATTCACATCTTTTGTTAGGTTTACACCTAGGTATTTGATTTTTTTTTTTTGAGGCTATTGTAAATAGAATTGTTTTCATACATTCTTTTTCCGTTTGCTCATTGTTAGTGTATAGAAATGCTAATGATTTTTCTATGTTGATTTTATATCCTGCTACCTTGCTATAGCTATTGATGCCTAGAAGCTTCTGAGTAGAGTTTTTTGGGTCTTTAAGGTATAGGATCATGTCATCTGCAAATAGGGATATTTTGACAGTTTCTTTACCTATTTGTATTCCTTTTATTCCTTCTTCTTGCCTAATTGCTCTGGCTAGGAATTCCAGTACTATGTTGAATAGGAGTGGAGATAGTGGGCATCCTTGTCTGGTTCCTGATTTTAGAGGGAATGGTTTCAGTTTTTCTCCATTAAGTATAATGCTGGCTGTAGGTTTGTCATGTATAGCTTTTATAATGTTGAGGTACTTTGCTTCTATTCCTAGTTTTCTTAGAGCTTTTATCATGAAATGGTGTTGGATCTTATCAAAGTCTTTTTCTGCATCTATTGAGATGATCAAGTGGTTTTTGTCTTTGCTTCTGTTAATGTGGTTTATTACGTTTATTGATTTTCGTATGTTGAACCACCCCAATTTGCATTTCTTTTATGGCTAATGATGTTAAACATTTTCATATGCTTATTGGTCCTTTGTACTTCTTTTAACTGTTCAATTCATTTCCCATTACTGACTGGATTTTTAGGGATTTTATGGGTGTTTAGTTTTTTGAGTTCTTTGTATATTCTGGATATCAATCCCTTATCAGATGAATAGTTGCCCAAGATTTTTCTTCCATTTTGTAGGCTGTCTTCTCCCTGCTGTTTCCTGTGCTATACAGAAGCTTTTTAACTTGATGCAATCAATTCTTGTTATTTCCTTACTGATTGAAGTCCTGTTCAGAAACTCATTGCTTATGTTGAAGAGGAAGATATCCTTAAAACACAGTTGTAAAACATGGTAAGCTTTCAATTAAAAGCTGTAACCACAAACAGACCTGTAAAACATGAGGAATTGCCCATTAGAGCCATGCAAAAGTTCAGGATCCAGGTGAAGGGCACCATGCAGAGATAAGCACCCATTCCTGCATTCCTTTGTCTCCACTTGTAAATAAACTTTCCACAGCAGGACTCCCCTGCTGTTCTTATCTAAACCTTAGGTCTCTAATCCACTACTAGCCCCTGATTTATGGGAGAGCACATTCCTTGTAACTTGATGCCCTGTACTGCCTTTTAAATATCCTGTGAATCCTTTGTTCAGGGCTCAGACACAGGTACATGTCTGGGCTCGCTAGCATAAAAATTAAAATCTGAGTTCTCCACTCCTCTGAGTGTCGCTTGGTTTCTCCTCTGACTATATTGCCACAACATATGGAGGCCCCAGTGAGATTCCAACCGACTGGCCCCTTGTGCCACCAGCTGGTGGCTGGGCTGCATCGGAGTAGGGAGGGATGGGGGACTGAATGAGGTGGCGCACCACCCGATGGTATTCTGGATTCTCCTTCACCCCAGTGCCCCAACTCTCTGAGCAGCCTTGACTCAGCTTGGACTCCAAGGAGAAGTGGACCAACTCATGTGGCAGTCTTGTCCGGACTCGGTAAGCACCACCTCCAGGAAATCAGTCCTAAGTCAGGTCCCATCCCACTGGATGGAAGGGGACCTTGATCCACTCCCGGGAACCTCCGAGAGGAGTTCCACAGGTCTTTAGTCAGGTCCAGTCCCACTGGACGGAAGGGGAGCTTAATCCACTCCCGGGAACTTCCAAGAGGAGTTCCACAGGTCAGGGACTTCTCCCAGAGAGGGGAAGAAAACTGTTATAACTTCGGTGTGAATGTGTGTGTGTGTGTGTGTGAATTTGTTTAAAGCATGGGCAAAATTTAAACTGCTCCTGGAATTCCAGTTCATTTTATGTATGCTTAAGTTGACATTTTTTCTGGCATGCTTAATTTATAAAGCTTTTTTGTGTGTGTATGTAAACATCTTAAAACTGGTTCTTAAATTGCTACTATAAGGTTAATATGATACTCAAGGTAACAAAACCAGGATATTTGTTTTAAAGATCTTTGTTATAAACTGCTTAGGCTTTTACATTTAAATATGTAAACATCTTAAGGATGATTCTTATTATAGAGTAAATGTAAAAGTTATTACTCTGTTCTACTGCTACCTTAAACAACAACAACAACAACAAAACAGGTTTTCAAACTTATTTCAGTCAGTTCTCACTAGGATGCAGACATTCAGGGGTTAACACTCTGGATTAGCCAGGAAGAAAAAAAAAAAATAATAAGAGGCTACAGTCTGCAACAAAGTCGTGGAATTTAGGTAGTTAAAATGACCTTAGCCTGTTTCATTCTGTCATAAATAAAATCTGGAATTTAATTCTCTGTTATAATATATGGGTCTATTAACAAATGAGTTTTCTATAAATTGCTTTTATACAAAAAATAATTTCAGGGTTGCTTTCTTTCTTGTTTTTTTTTTTTCATGCAAATGTAAGGCTCTAAGTTAAAAGATTTTATGAGTTATTTTCAACAAGTAACAAAATATATAAAAGGTATTAAGGATATGGTTTTTTTCAAAATAAATAGAAGGTTAAAAGAATACTTTTCGATAAAGAAGAGGATAAAGACCAGCTCCCCAGAGGATACAAAATAAATTGTCACAAAGATACAGAGTAAATTGTCATAAAATGATACAGCTTATAGATGGTATATAACTGGTTAAGTTAACTAAAATCCAGTTACATTAAAGGTTTTATAAGGTCAAATTTAATGTACTGATGTTAAAGTAAAACTTAATTCTCTAAGGTCATAATAACAAGGCTACCTTAAAAATATTATATTGGTCTAGATAACATTTACAAAAAATTGTCTTATAATGGTTTTGTTTTGTCAAGATAACTCAGAAATTTTTGATACTACAGGTTAATCCATAAATTTGTCAAGATAACAAGAGTTTATTAAAACACAGAGAGACAAGAGGCAGCTGAGTACAGGGAGTACTGCTGCACTGATATGAGGGTTAAGATGGATTTACTTATGTAAAGCCAAAGTGCACCCTCCAGATAGGATAAAAATAAATAAATAAATAAATAAAAACTCCAAAAGGAGCACTACACTGGAAGTCAAGATCTCCAGTTTTTGTTAGACATAACAGAGTGGAGGTGTTAGTCCTATTCCATCCACATGGCAGGTGGAGGGAATTTTTCCCTGAGATGACCAGATTGGGGTTGTTATTTTAGTGGGGTGGAGGGGTTCCATTGACTGCAGGTTGATGGGATTCTGCTATATGTCAAGAGCCATCTGTTAATGTCAACAATCTGGGATATGCTTTCTTATCAACATCTAAGCCATGATTCTTGGCCACTATGTTTCCTAACTCCACACTTAGTCTCCATAAATATTTACCTGTGTTCTCTGGTGATTTTGTCAAGGTTTTAACTACTAAGGCAACTGAGTCATGTTCATTTAAGAGTTGGTTTATGTTGGGGTTAACAATGAGGACAGCCATGTTAGGACTAGACCCTCCCCCTTGCAGAAGGCTCACCTTTGTCATCCTGGATATATGCCAGGGACAGCTGGGCAGACAGTGACTTTCCTGATACTTTTCCACTAGCCCCCTATGTCTAGCCCAAGCCTATATATGGCAATGGGCTCTTGCTCTCTTGCTGGGGTCCCCCTCCACAGGACTTCTGCCTAAGTAATAAACCCTGTACCAGTGTTTCAGCTGTCTCTGTGCCTATTCCATGCCTCTTATTTTCTAACAGTTATGTAAAACTTTCTAGATGACCTCATGGTTAAACAACTGTTGTCTTTGATGATTCTAATACAGTTTTTACCCTAGGCTAGTTTGTGACTTTGCTGTTTGGGTTTGCTAAAACTGTTCTTTCCCATACAACTGATAAAAATCTAAAGTTTTACTTCAAGAGCAACAACTAAATTAATATGTGTATTAACTTCTATAAAGTTGTGATGCTATTGCTGGTTCCTGTGTATTAAATATATTTGTATTTTTTTAAGTATATCAAGCCTTCTACAATACAAAAGTTAGATAAAAATGGTAACATAAAGTTAGTGGTACTGATGTACTGCTCTGTTAGTTGCTAAATTGTACATCAAAATTTTAACCATGGCTCTTTTAAGTTTTTGTCATTTCAGTTCTGATCCTCCTGGTACATTTATAATCAAATCCATAAAAATGACTCTAATAAGTGCTTATGTGTCAACCAAGCTAACTACTTCGACATCTGCTTTTGTTAGATTTTGTTTTGTATTGTCCTTGTCTAAAAAAGACCACTGCCTAAGAGCTATTCTTTCTAAGCCTTTTTGTTGCTTAAGTTTGGCCAAAAGGGTCTAGTTGGCACTGACTCCCACCTGATCTGCTCATTATTCCCTCCCAACGTGGGACTGAAACCAAACAAACAGAATCCAGGAAAAAGTAGCCAATTAAGAAAGATCTTCAGTCTGCAGCCATACCACCCTGAACACGCCCGATCTTGTCTGATCTTGGAAGCTAAACAGGGTCAGGCCTGGTTAGTACTTGGATGGAAGACAGATCTTCAGAAGAGACTGTTCAGAGACTAACAATTTGGAGACAAAGGGGAGAATGCCATCAAAGTTCCAATGGAGTCATTGGTGCCAGACCTCTCAAAGATAACCAAGGCTGAGAGGATTAAAGAAATGGTTCTTATGCATGTGTGGCTATCTGATATTAAAGCTTTTCCAGACACAAACTCATATTTTTAGACAGGGTCTCCTACTTAAGTAGAGACAAAGTAACTATTTTTACTGGATCTAAACATGTCCTTTAATACTTAAAGATGGTGTTTTTAACTTTAAAAAAAAATAAGTTTTCTTAGACATATATACTGACAGTATATTATTGCCAAGGTAATTCTACTCAGTTAAAAAAGAGAGAGAGAGAGATATGATACATAAAAGATTAAAAAGAAACTACTCCAACCCAGTTGGATGGGTCCCCATCTAGTAATGTTAGCAGCTCTTAGGACTGTTAAAGTTACAGGAGTCACTCCCAGGGACTCATCACTCCTGGATAAAAGGACAGCCGCCCCTGCAGAGCCCAACCTCTGACAGGCTCTCCGTGACTCAACTAACACCCCTCAGATTAATTTTCCAAAGAACTTCACAACAACATGCCATCACTGGAGAGATCTCCAGTCCTGCCCCAGCCACATCCCAGAAGCTGGTTGGTCAATGTATGGCAGAAGCCTGAGGATTCATTCACCAGGTCACAAAAGTATCCTCTTCTCTGTCACCCATCCTGCTGATTAGCATTGTGCAACCTGTTTGCACTAAGACTGGCTGTCACTGCTCCCCAAGATTGAAATGTAAGCCAGAGATTACTACTGGCCTTCTGTTATCTCCTCATAGTAGGAAGCCTTACTGCTGTTTGGTGTCATCTGTAGCCCAGGCCCCAGTCTCAGGCATGAGGTCTCTGATGTATTATTGCCTTCTGACTCTGCTACATTTTGAGGTTGTCCAATTGGGAGGCTGGGATGACTGCTCGGCCTGCATAAGGCCGCCTTCCTTCCAGGGAAAACTGAGGTATGCCTTCACCTTTTATCAGTATCTGTCACCCGTGTGCAGCATATCAGTCTCTGAATGCACCAGGAGAGGGATGATTTACTATAAAGAAAGCTGATAGCCTAACTGGATTACAAAAACAAAGGCACTATAGGGCAGATGGTTTGATGGTAGAATGACAGGGACCCCTTAAAGTCATAAAACAGTGGAGGAAATAAACCTCCTTGTGTCACCCTACGCTTCCACCCCACTTCCTATCAGTTTACTAAAGGGAGAGCCACAGATCTAAAGAGGCCACCCAGAGGTGATTACCTAGGTGGACCTAGGCCAGTAAAAGACATTGATCTGCCACCACCATGAACCCCCATTAAGGCTTCCTTCTAAGACAGGAAACCTAACTTGGAATCTCAACTGTACAGCTACCACCATTAGATGTACAGTTGACAGGCCTGGGAATCTTCCTTGTCTGAGGGACCCTTGCTTTCAGTGCTTGCCAGCTAACTGGAAGGGTATTTGCACATTAACACTCCTCACCCCAGATAAACACAGTGCCTAACAATCAGACCCCCCACCACCTTTAATGGCTCAAATGCGGTCGAAGAGAGCTATCCAATTCATACCTTTATTAATCGGACTGGGGATAATGACTGGGAAAGGAACAGGCATAGGAGGGACTGCCTCATCAGTTGCCTACTATAATCAATTATCTGTGGACCTAATAAATGACATAGAACAAGTGGCTAGGTCTATAGTGACCATGCAGGACCAGCTGAACTCTCTAGCATCAGTGGTCCTCCAAAATGAGAGTGGGTTAGATTTACTCACTGCCAAAAAAAGGACTTTGACTTTCCTCAAATACAGCGTGTTATTTTATGTAAAACAGATAGAAATGGTCAGAGATACAGCTGACTCCATTATCTGGCCTCTCCTTATGCTTCTATTGACACTTGTGTTGGTATGTGCCTTCTTAACGCCATAACTAACTTCATCAGCTCCCAAATGGAGGTGATAAAGTTACAGCTCCTGGTAACACAATATAGGTCTTTGAGACTAGAAGAATCTTATAAGATTTGTAAAGTCTAGTGTTGATGCTTGTCCACAAGTGGAAAAAGCATCAAAATGGGGGAATGAAGAGGAAGATAGCCTTAAAACAGGGTTGTAAAACATGGTAAACTGTCAATTAAAAGCTGTAACCACAAACAGAGCTGTAAAACATGAGGAATTGCCCATTAGAGCCATGCAAAAGTTCAGGATCCAGGTGAAGGGCACCATGCAGAGATAAGCACCCATTCCTGCATTCCTTTGTCTCCACTTGTAAATAAACTTTCCACAGCAGGACTCCCCTGCTGTTCTTATCTAAACCTTAGGTCTCTAATCCACTACTAGCCCCTAATTTATGGGAGAGCACATTCCTTGTAACCTGATGCCCTGTACTGCCTTTTAAATATCCTGTGAATCCTTTGTTCAGGGCTCAGACACAGGTACATGTCTGGGCTCGCTAGCGTAAAAATTAAAATCTGAGTTCTCCACTCCTCTGAGTGTCGCTTGGTTTCTCCTCTGACTATATTGCCACAACAATGTCTGTACCTTGAAGTGTTTTCCTGTAGTAGTTTCAACACCTCAGGTCCTACCTTTAGGTTCCTGATCCATTTTGAATTGCCTTTTGTACAGGCAAGAAGTTCGGGTATAGTTTTAGTCTTCTATGTGTGGAGATCTATTTTTCTAGCATCACTTATTTGAAGACAGATTTTGTGACACTCTAGAATTGCTCTTTTTGCTCAGGACTACTTTGGTTTTTGAGATCTTAAGTGCTTCCATATAAATTTTGGAATTAGTTTTCTATTTCTGTAAGAATGTCATTGGAATTTTGATGTCGAATGCATTGAGTCTATAAACCCCTTTCTATAATATATCCATTTTCAAATATTAATTTGGCTAATCCAGGAACATGAGAGGTGTTTCCCTCTTCTAATGTCTTCTTAATTTCTTTAGTGTTTTATGGTTTTTATCAGAGAGGTCTTTCACCTCTTTGGTTAGGTTTATTCCTAGGGTTTTATTTTACCTTTTTTAATTTTTAGACTATTGTAAATGGCATCGTTTTCCTTATTTCTTTCTTAGCATGCTCCTTATGACTTTCAAGGCAGCTGGCACTGCTCCATAGGAAACCCTCTCCCAGGAATGGGTTGTAAACAACAGGTGGGGGATGGGGAACTTGTGGGCTCCTGGGAGATGCTAACCTTCACACAAGGTGTGATTTGACCTACTGGAGAGGACAGGGACAGTTGTGACTTCAGCATACCATTGCCTCCAAGCCCTCAGGCCAGAAACCTTCTGGGAATAATTTCAGCCCTGGATTTTTACTCCCATGATTGAATGTCCCATCACCACTGACTTCAGCCACCACATGAAGTTTCTTCCTCACAGCCAGGGGAGATAACACTGTACGGGTAACATAGAAGGGCGTGGGTGTGGAGGGGTGGGGGATGGGGAGGTAGACAGAGAGGAAAAATGAACACCTACAATGCAGAAGTACTTTGAACTTCCTCTCTCTTGCACCAGCATTTTAGTGCCCATTTTACAGATGAAAATACTGAGGTCTGGAATCATAAATTGCCCAGGATGACAAAGGCAATCAATAGCAGTGTGAAATTGAGAGTCATACTTCTCATCTCTAAGCTACACCATCTTTCCACTTCCCACAGCCACACAGTCACTGCTCAGAGAATCTGTGGGCAAGAGGTAGATAGACATGCTCAGTTTGGAGAAATTTTGCCCAGTATGAGCTTATGCCCCAAGACTTACTGCTTTCACTTCAACCCTCAGGTGGCCCCAAGGACTCTTGTTATGGAAAACACTTTGGAATGAAAAAGTGCCTTTTCCCCCAAAGGTCTGACAAGGTATGGGCAGAGGCACTTTTGCAAACAATAGCTTTATATCAAATTCTGAAGGGGTGAAAAAAGCAAGGAAGGAGCAGGTAGCAGGGCAGAGAGAAATGGACTGAGGATTCTGCTGAAACCAGAAACTTCCTGAAGCACCCAAATCTGCTGAGAATTTTCAAGTTGCCGTTTGCCTCTGGGGTTAGTTTTAGTACTGTTGAACGCTGGGACTCCAGCTGCTGTTACTTGCACAATGCTTCTGACTTTGTATTTTTGATAATTTTATTGGGTACATTTGAGGCTTAAAGTAGGAAGCTATAGAGTCTGTATAGACAGTAAAATGGCTACCATAATGAAGCAGATCACCTCACACAGTTACTTTTTGCATTTGTGACTAGAACAGCTGAAATTGACTTATTTAAAAAATGCTTCCAACTTTTCTTAGTCTGATTTTTGAGAACAGAAACTGCTCATCAGGCCCCCGACTGCCTCACCCATTGTCCCCTTCAAGCAATTCACCGAGTCCACCTGAGATGGTGCCGAAATGCTGCTGGTGGCGATGAGCACCTTCTAAATGCAGGGGACTTGTGCCCAGCCACCACCTGTTAGCAACCCTCAGGGAAAGGCAGGGCAGGACAGGTCACCCTAGGCTGAGATGCCCTTACTCTACTTTTGATCCATTTTGTCACTCAGTCTTTATACCAATGCTCTGCCAAAGAGGAAAGAAAGATCAGCTTAGAGTATTCCCAGAATTTACCCAAGGTAACCCAGCTATTGATGGAGGAGGTGGGACCAAACCCAGTCCTTTCCCACTGCCCTGGAGGACTAAAGACAGTACCCCCAAACGGCTATTGTGAGCCATGTGGAGATCTGTGTGGGTGCACGTGCTAACTATGCCAAGCAAGGTCTCAAATGGTAGCTGTATATCAGCTTTAAGTTATAGCTTTTCTTTTTCCCAGCACAAACCTCTCCCAGATTTAATTGGTTCCTTATTTTTGCACTGGAGTGACTGTCAGAGAAACTAGCTTCTCTCAGGCTAGCCACTGGATCAGAAGGACCACACTAGGAGAGGGGGGAAAGTTGCTTCAAGCATCATTAAGTTTTAATTTAATCATTGCCACTTTGTGCTGGAATCGTGTTTTATGAGCACATTACCAGAAGTTGAAGGCTTGACTAACAAGGGCTTTAGAAATAAAAATAAAAGGATACTTATATCCAATATTATTGCTAAAATGGGAACCAGAGGCCACTTGGTAGCAGTGGTCATGCTAGTGTGATGCTAAGGACACTGGTATTTATCCAGAGATAATAATATCCAGTATTTATCCAGAGATGGCCCCAGCCAGTTAAGACTGTTGGAATGATTTTGCAAACCTGGCTTCACAGATACCCCTGAGTTCATGAGGACTTCCTAAAGTTTGGTGAGGAATTTCCAAGCAATCCAATGGAATTTCTAGCATCTAAAACTCTGGTGTTCAGGCCCCTAGCTAATTCTCATGATTCAATTCTATAAAAGGGCAAAAACAACCAAAAAACATGAGGTGTTACTCTCTCTCTGCATTCTTGTGCGGAATGTCCAGCCTCTTTCATGTACCTACTAAGAGCAAAACTTAGGCACACAGATGCCAAAAGATGTTGAGATCCCCTGAGAAATTTAAAATCCAAAAAGGATGACAGACAAGATCCTAAACTCTTTGTATATGAATTATATCTTAATGAAGTTGTTTTAAAGGTAAGGTCTTTAAAGTTAAAGCCAAACAAATTTTCAGAGTTGAATTATCTAGCAGAAATAGTTTCCTGGTACAATGATGAAGAGGCAAACAAGTGTCCATAAAAAACCATAAATGGAAAGAAGCTCAGACAAATGAATTGGTCTTTTATTGGCAATTGGTGGACACCTGCTTTTTCCTTCTCACTGGTGAATGCGCCTTCCTGCCCTTGGTCAAGTAGGCTGCCCTCACACTAAGAGAATAGATGTTGGAATCCTGATCAATCTCTTGCTGGATGGGAGCATTTATTTAAATCATGTAACCTTTTCTAATTATCTAGAACCTTGAACAATTGTAGTTTTCACAGTACAAATTTTTCACCAATGTAGCCTTTGGTTACTTGACTACTGTAGTGTCATAGTAAGTCTTGAAGTTACGTATTGTCTGACCTCCAACTTGATGTTTTCTTCTGCTGGGTATTCTGAGTCTTTTGTATCTCCAGATAAATGTTAGAATCAGTTTGTCAATATCCATAAAGTGACTAGTTAAGATGTTGAGCTGGGCACCAGTGGCTCACGCCTGTAATCCTAGCTACTCAGGAGGCAGAGATCAGGTAGATCATGGTTTGAAGCCAGCCCAGGAAAATAGTTCATAAGACCCTATCTTGAAAAACCCTTCACAAGAAAAGGACTGATGGAGTGTCTCAAGGTGTAGACCCTGAGTTAAAACCCCAGTACTGAAAAAAAAAAAGTTGATTGGGGCTGTGCTGAATCTATAGACCAAGTTGGGAAAAACTGACATCTTCGCAACACTGAGCCTTCCCACCCACAACCATGGCATATCTGCTTCTCCACTTATTTAGTTCCCTCATTGATTTCTTTCATCACAGTTTTGTAGTTTTCCTCACATAGATATTCTGCATATTTCACTACATTTCTATCCAAGTGTTACACTATTTGTATGCAAATGTAAATGGTATTATGTTTTCAATTTCAAATTCCAGTTATGCCATTGTCTTTCCCACATAGGAAAGCAGCTGACTTTTAACTTTTATCTTACAACCCTATTGTGGTTGCTCATTAGTACCAGGAGTTTTGTTGTAGATTTTGTTATTAGTTCTTTTGACTTTTCCATAGAGACAAAGAATTTTATTTCTTCCTTTCCAATCTGTAAAAGTTTTATTTCTTTTTCTCGTCTTATCTCATTAGCTAGGAATGATGTTGAAAAACAGTGATGAGAGAAGACATCCTTGTTGATGTTAGCTGTAGGACTTTTTGAAGATTTCTCAAGTTGAAAAAGTTCACCTCCATCCATACATTGCTGAGAATTTTTATCATAAATGACTATTGAATTTTGCCAAATCCATTGTCCACATCTATTAACACAATCATGTAATATTTCTTCTTTAGCCCATTGATGTGATAGGCTATATTATTGATTTTCAAATTACTAACCAGTCTTGCATACTTGGGATAAATTTAAATTACTCATGGTGTATAATTCTTTTATACTTTGTTAGATTCAATATTTTTCTAATATTTTATTGAGAAATTTTACATCTAGATTCATGAGAGACAATATCTCAAATTCTCTTTTCTTGTAAATCTTTGTCTGATTTTGGTATTAGGGTGACATTTGCTTCAAAGAATGAGTTAGAACATATTCTCTGTTTCTATCTTCTTTAAGACGTTGTAAAGAATTGCCATAATTCTTTAAATGTTTGGTAGACTTCATCAATGAACCCATATGAGCCTGGTGCTTATCACTTTTGCAAGGTTATCATTATTGGTCCAATTTATTTAATATCTCAAGTGTATTCAGTTTGTCTGTTTATTTTTGTGTGAGATTGTGTCTTTCAAGGAATTCATTCATTCCATCTAGGTCATCAAATTTGTGGGCATAGTTCGTGTATTACTTGACTAATGTCCATAAGATCTATAGTGATGCCCCATTTTCATTGCTAATGTCAGTGACTTGTGACTTCTCTCAATTTGTCTTAGGTATCTGGTAGCTTACCAATTTTGTTGATTTTTCAAATATCTACCTTTTGCTTTAATCAATTGTGATTATTTTGAGTTTTTAATTTCATTGACTTCTCTTTAATTTTTATTATTTTCTTCTGTTTGCTTTTGATTATGTTCTGGTTTTTCCCCAAATATGAAAGTGTAGGTGATTGATTTTAGATTTTTCTCTTTTAATATATGCATTTAATTCTATAAATATCTCTGTAAGCACTATTTTAACTACATGCTACAATTTATGATAAGTTGTTTTAATTATTACTTTACCATTTTCTTACACTAATACATTTATCTCTGTTATGCTGTTATGGACAAATATAGATATATCACCTTTCTAGATATTATAGGCACCATGATATATTATATACACATTGTTTTATACAGTTGCTTTGTAAATTAGTTAAAGGTAGAAAGAAGAAAAATATGTGTTTTTATCTGCTTTTAATCACCTTATTAGGACCATTTGTTTTTCACATTTCTCCATGTCACATGTGATATTTGGAATTGTCCCATGTGATTCAAAGAGAGATAATTGGCCACCTCCACAAGAGTTTTTGAGTTCACATATTTTTAGTCTCATGTCATATGGCTTCTGTGCATACATTTGTTATGGGTACTAATGTCTGTGTCAATTGACTCTACTGGGCACCCTCAAGTAAAGTAATCCCAGTGGCATTAGAAAAGGGATTATTTCCAAAACAGGGAAATGGTGTTGGAGAAAAAATGGATAGTACAACAATTACAGTGGTAGGGCACATTTGCCCTCAATTCCCAAAGAGGCAAATGTAGGAGATAGTGATTTTAGTGCCTCAAGTGACCCCAGTGGTTCTGCTTATTTCTTTAGTCCTTCTAGGCCCCTTGAGAACTTCAAGATTGCAGAACTCAGAGGACAGAATTAGCAGACCACAGGCTGAGGCTTTATGCCATCCTAGTTTCTGATTTCAGAATGACCTCAAGAAGTCTGCTCCTCCTCTCTGCCTTGACAAATGAAAGACTTCTTGATTCCTTCCCCCTAGGGCTGGCAACATTTGTCAGACGCCTACCTAAAGAAGGACATGGAACAAGATCTGCAGTGACAGACACCTTAAGGATATAAACCAGTACACAACTGCACATTTGCCCCTGTGAGACTCAAGCCCATAGTCTCTAAACTATTCTCATTCCTCCCCCCAACATGAGCATGTCTATGTTTACTTCAAAAAGAGAAAAAGCACTTTCTTTGGGAAAGTAAACATTTGGGCGGGACTTTAAGATGATTTTTGAGTGCAAAGAGATAGAAAACACTAGAAAAGTGACCAGAGATAGGTAGTGCGAACATGCAATTTAGCAAGAAGCTGGTAGTGAAAGGCTGGGCACAGCTTAGACATAGTTTGTCCCCTATAGGTTCATATGTTAGAAGCCTGGTCCTCAGCGTAGCAATGTCGAGATGGTGCAGAGCTTACCAGGAAGTGGTTAGGAATTGCGGGTGTGCTCTCAAAGGAGATTAAGGTAGCTTTCATGAACCCTGATTAGTTCTAGTTGTTATAAAAGAGTAAGCATGACTCCTCCCAGTCTCTGGCTTTTGGTATTGCCACATTATCTTTCTCTTTCCCACACAAACCTGACAAGATGCCATCAGGCACAGTGTAACATAACCAAGGGAGCCCTCACCAGAACAGAACATATAACAGCACCACACTCTTTATCTTCAGATATAGAGCTAAATAAGCCTTTTTTCTCTATGCATTATCCAGCCTCAAGCATTTTGTTATAACAATGGAAAACAGACTAAGATAGATGTGCTGTAAATAAGTATGCTCAGATGTCAATCTGGACTGTCAATAGCCAAGAGGCATGAGTGCTTATTATGTGTGGATGCAGGTTTGCTTATATGTTCAAGCATGAAGGAAGAACAGTATCCTCTCTATTAAGAAATATCTTGATCCCTATCATAAGAAAAATTGTGCAACTCTTAGGAGAAAAATAATTTTGTGGACACCATAAAAAAGTATTCAGATTTCCTTCTTTACTTTAGCTTCTTGAAATCTTGGAGCAAATATGGGCCCACATACAGTAAACACACTGGAGTCCATAAATAGTAACTCCACAGGACATAAGCTTTGCATTTTAAATAATATTTAACTCCTACTCTCATTTTTCCTGTGTGTTTCTTTCTTATCCAACATAATTTATATTTTAATTTAACTTCTTGTACTTTATATATGTTTATAAGCTTCCCTTAATGCTTTCTTGAATAAGTTAAGATATAAATAAGTACATAAATGTGGTAGCTGGGTTGGTTAGTAAATTACAGGACTTATAATAGATTTTTATTACCTCATTTACAAGTGTGTCTGTCTATAATGGAAGACAGACTAACAATCATAATTCATTACCCATCTATTACCAAGGAACTGTGCTAGGTACTTTTCTGACATTATCTTTTTTTGGGGAGGTGGTTTGAACTTAGGGCTTCACACTTGTTAGGCAGATGTTCTACCACTTGAGCCATGCTTCCAGTCCTGAAGTTATCTTAATTAACCCTCATGGCAACTGTATGAACTCAACATTCACTTCTCTGAGTTATAAACAAGAACATTGAGTTTAAATGGTATTACATTGAGGCAGTACATAATATGGTAGAAAATAGCAGCCTTTGAAATAAAAGAGACCTAGGCTCAAAACCCAGATTTTGCTCTCACTAACTTGGCCAGCTTATGCTACATTCATTTCTGTGAGACTCAGTTTCCTGCTGTCTAAAGTAGGGATAGTGTTCTACCTACTTTAAAAGACCATTGCTAAAGGGTAAATTACTCAAATGCACTTGAATGCTAAACTCCTTCTCCCTTCCACAAGATCATATCTCTAAGTGTTGTTGTCAGGATGTAAAGCCACTCTGTGCCCTTCCAAAATGGCACTGAATTCCAGAACTTGGACCTCAGGAATCACACTGAACCAGTGAATAATAAACACTGGTCTTATGAAAGTGTTTATTTACTGCACAAGTATTTACGGAGCACATACCGACATACTGCGTACCAAGCAATGTATAAATGTACACTAACCTGAGTATTTATACCCCACCCCACCATGAACGCCAGATATTTCACACATTCTCACAAGAAGATATGGGGGTGGGCAATTATACCAAGATGTAATTTTCCTTCAACAAAGAAATAATCTCTCCATTCTCCTAGAAGAAGCTACAGTATTTTTCAACCCAGAACCTCAGAAATTATATCCTGAACTGGTAGTTTCTCCACTTATTGCATATATACTGATGGAGAAGATACTATGATTCAAGCAGGCTCATATGGAGGGATTTTACCTAAATCCAGACACCTTCCTGGGCTGCTTTTCCCTTTACAACCCTAAATATATAATTTGACAGGAGAATGTAGGGATGAGTTGGGATGGCTACTCCATTCTGATCATACCTCCCACCTCACTCCACTGTCTCTGCTCCTCACATCACTCCCGGGAGGTATGTGTGCACGCTGTCTCTACTCAGGCTCAGCTTTAGTCACTCGTTTCCTCATCTGATGTGGTTCTGATGCTCCTTATTATGGATCACCTGGCAGCCTGAAGCAGCAGAGGAGAGGAGCAGGGGACATCCAAGGTGGAAGCTGAAGGGATTTTGGACACAGGGTCAAGTCTGGAGTTAAGTTGTTGCTGGTGTAGTGGGGAGGATCCTTCACTTTTTCAGTCTTCCATTTACTGGGGAGTGGCAATTACCAACTAGGGAGGAATGAAAGTGAGAGTATGAAAGTTCATTATGAAACGCCATTGGAATGTTGTTTCATTTTTCATCTACTCAGGAATCTCTCTGTGTATTTATATATTTCTTACTCTCCATTGTACATTTGCAAAGGCAATTGCTGTGAAAATGGGAACTCATAACTGAAAAAGAGCACAGCATTCAACTAAAGATTAACCAAAGAAGAGAGGGAATAGACTCTGTGCCTGTGTGTGTGTGTCATGTGAGTGCTTATATCTGGGAATGAGACTCTCACTGCCATGCACTGGACCTTGCACTATGTGACACCCAGAGCTTAAGACAGGACAAGGATAGTCAGCAAACAAACATAATGCCATAGAACAAAGCTAGGTGCAGCTTCAAAAGTACGTTTTGACAGCATGGTACTGGCACAAAAACAGACATGAAGACCAGTGGAACAGAATAGAGGATCCAGATACGAAGCCACACAACTATGAGCAACTTATCTTTGACAAAGGAGCTAAAAATATACGATGGAGAAATAGCAGCCTCTTCAACAAAAACTGCTGGGAAAACTGGTTAGCAGCCTGCAAAAAACTGAAACTAGATCCATGTATATCACCCTATACCAAGATTAACTCAAAATGGATCAAGGATCTTAATATCAGACCCCAAACTCTTAAGTTGATACAAGAAAGAGTAGGAAATACTCTGGAGTTAGTAGGTATAGGTAAGAACTTTCTCAATGAAACCCCAGCAGCACAGCAACTAAGAGATAGCATAGATAAATGGGACCTCATAAAACTAAAAAGCTTCTGTTCATCAAAAGAAATGGTCTCTAAACTGAAGAGAACACCCACAGAGTGGGAGAAAATATTTGCCAATTATACATCAGACAAAGGACTGATAACCAGAATATACAGGGAACTTAAAAAACTAAATTCTCCCAAAACTAATGAACCAATAAAGAAATGGGCATGTGAACTAAACAGAACTTTCTCAAAAGAAGAAATTCAAATGGCCAGAAAACACATGAAAAAATGCTCACCATCTCTAGCAATAAAGGAAATGCAAATTAAAACCACACTAAGATTCCACCTCACCCCTGTTAGAATAGCCATCATCAGCAACACCACCAACAACAGGTGTTGGTGAGGATGCAGGGAAAAAGGAACCCTCTTACACTGTTGGTGGGAATGTAGACTAGTACAACGACTCTGGAAAAAAATTTGGAGGCTACTTAAAAAGCTAAACATTGATCTACCATTTGATCCAGCAATACCACTCTTGGGGATATACCCAAAAGACTTACTCCAGAGGCACCTGCACATCCATGTTTATTGCGGCACTATTCACAATAGCCAAGTTATGGAAACAGCCAAGATGCCCCAGCACTGACGAATGGATTAAGAAAATGTGGTATCTATACACAATGGAGTTTTATGCAGCCATGAAGAAGAACGAAATGTTATCATTCGCTGGTAAATGGATGGAATTGGAGAACATCATTCTGAGTGAGGTTAGCCTGGCTCAAAAGACCAAAAATCGTATGTTCTCCCTCATATGTGGACATTAGATCAAGGGCAAACACAACAAGGGGATTGGACTATGAGCACATGATAAAAGCGAGAGCACACAAGGGAGGGATGAGGATAGGTAAGACACCTAAAAAACTAGCTAGCATTTGTTGCCCTTAATGCAGAGAAAGTAAAGCAGATACCTTAAAGCAACTGAGGCCAATAGGAAAAGGGGACCAGGAACTAGAGAAAAGGTTAGATCAAAAAGAATTAACCTAGAAGGTAACACCCACGCACAGGAAATCAATGTGAGTCAATGCCCTGTATAGCTATCCTTATCTCAACCAGCAAAACCCCTTGTTCCTTCCTATTATTGCTTATACTCTCTCTACAACAAAATTAGAGATAAGGGCAAAATAGTTTCTGCTGGGTATTGAGGGGGGGGAGCGGGAGGGGGTGGAGTGGGTGGTAAGGGAGGGGGTGGGGGCAGGGGGGAGAAATGAACCAAGCCTTGTATGCACATATGAATAATAAAAGAAAAAAATAAATAAATAACCTAAATATTTAAAGAGTATTATTTAATTTAGTATAATATAATGAAACCAGAGTTTTAGACCCCTGGCCCAAAAACTGGGACTTCACAAGTTAGTTCAGGCCACTTGACCATTTACGCCAAATAAAAGAGACACAGTGAAGGTCACAGGAAGTTTTGTTATGTGACACAGGCATGCCACAAGAAGATAACACATCAGTTCAATTTCAGCCACCTTGGTGTAGGCATGAGATATAGGTTTACATAGATAAAGAGCTAGGGACAGGGGGAAAGAAAAAAAAAAAAAGTATGTTTTGACTGGTCTCAGGAGGCAGAGACCGGTGGATTGAGAGTTTAAGGCCAGGTGGTGCAATGTTACCAAGAACTATTTCAAAAACAAAAAAAACAAAAGGGCTTGGGCATGACTCTAGTGGGAGAGTACTTGCCTAGCATTCTCAAGGTCCTGGGTTTAGTCCCTAGTTCTCTCGTTTCTCTCTCTCTCTCTCTCTTTCTCTCTCTCTCTCTCTCTCACACACACACACACACACACACACACACACACAGATTTAATTTTCAATCACTTATATGAGGACCTGGGGGTACTGTGTGGCTCAAAAGAAACCAGAAATATTTCTTGTATTCCAAATGCCTTATTTAAAGTTTTTTAATTTTAGTTCCTAGGCCATGAGGTTCACTCAAGGTAGCTTGAGCTCTGGAAAAACATGGTTTTTTCTTTAGCCTGAGTAAACCTTCAGCTTTTCCCATCCCTGTGGATCGACCCATAGGAAAATGTTTGCAGCTGACGTTATGAGGCCAGTGTGGGATAGCAAACATCTCAAAGTCCCTTTCATGGCTGGCAAGTTTGCAAATGGCAAGGAGGCCTTCTGGGTAGATTCAACTTGCCAGGGCAGTTCTGCAACTCCAGGGCTGATGCCCACCAGCTGGAGGCAGATGCTCTGCTCTGGTTCCTCAGGGAACCCTGGGTGAATGAGAAGGGGAGAGATTTCTTAACAAAGCCCATAACACAATTTCAGGGTAAATTTCCTCCATGATTATATTGTATTTCAGAGCCATTAGGGTAATATTGCTATTCTTTCCACGTCAGTGCCATCTCTGCCTCATTTGCATGTTCTGTGAGCTCCTCTGCTCCTATGCTGAGAAATTGCTCTGTCAGTGAAGGGCGTTTTGAAAAAAAAATCAGCACAAAGCCTTGTACTTGAGTCACACAAGGAACTGCCTGTTTCTCCTCCCCCTGCATCAGGGCCTTCCCCAGTCATGCCCACAACTCATGCCAGCTAAGCTTGGATGGTCAGAGGCTGGGAATTCTCTTTCACGTAAAAGACATCTAGTCAAAACAATTGAAGCAGAGGCCTGGGCTGGAGGCAGTGTGTTCTGGGACACTCCTGAAAGGCCACTGGCTTTGGAGAAAGATCTCAGATTTGTTGTCAGGTATCAGAAACAAAACGAGTTTGTTGTCAGGTATCAGCAGCTCACAGGAGGTTTGAAATGCTCTAATCCTCAGTTTCTTCATCTGTAAGGTAGGGATGATAATTTCTTTCCCCTTTGCATTGCCGAGTTATTTTAAGGATCAATTGACAAAATGTAGAACAGAGCATGTTGCAAATTATAACACAAATACTGACTGTATTCGTACTGATTTTACACTTAAAATTTGCCGCAGGCTGTTTGAATTTGAATCCCAGGTCTACCACTGGTGAGCTCTGCAATTGGAGGAGCTGTTTTAACTCTTTGTGCCTTGTCTAATTTGTAGGATGCAGATAAACAGCACTGGTATAAACTTTTCTCTTAAGGATAAGTATATAATCTGTGTGGCACCTGACTCCTACTAAGCAATTTGTACATACTTGTTTGTTGCTATCACCATCTGTATTGTTTTTATCATCATGGCGTTTTTCTTTGTTAGTCTGAAAGCCCTCATCAGTGCAGGAGTCTACCACTCCCTTATGATGTCTTATGATGGCATCATAAGACGCTAGAATTGGGAAGGACAGTGGCTAGCACTGAGTCTGTGCTCTTGTGCTGATTCCCCCATCAATCCTTTGAGATCAGGTATTGTCAACTTCATATATGATAAAACTGTGGCCAGAAGATCAGTCTCCATGGGCAGACTGCTAGGAGTTGGCAGAGCTGGTTCTTCGTCATCCTAAGTCCAGTCAGGAGAAGAAAAGCCACACAGCTATTTTAGCAGAGAAAATTTTACATGAGAAATGGGCTAAATATATGATGGCTAATCAAAAATGCAAAAGAAGAAAAAAAAGCAGAACCAAGAGAGAACACTAAGACACAGGTAAAAATCCAAGAAGCAGCTTCTTCCCCAAAGGCTGAAAGTTCAAGGCAGTGGAGAAATATAGCCCAGAAACCTGAAGATAGCATCTATCAGAGCTGGCTGGAGTCTGACCTCTGAGGCTGGGGCTGGACTTCTCTGGAACTCAAAGAAGAGGTCCTGAAGGTTGAGAGCCAGCTCCGGGATGGAAGTGGCAGGGGTGAGGAACTGACCCTGAAAGAATTCAAAAGGGCTGAAGACATCATAGTGCATGCTGTCACCGCTGCTGTGGGGACAATGATCACCACCAGGGGCAGCAAGTAAATAGAAAGAAGCACTTTCTTTCTCCCTTGTCCTTGCTCCTGGATTCCCTTTGGTGTCCCCCTGTTGGGAGAACCTAGCCAACAGCTAGCTAGAAAAGGAGGCAGGTCCTTCCCAGAGTTCTGCCCCAGTGTCACCAAGCAGAGCGTAGAAGATGACTTTAATAAAGCTGAGAATCAATACATCATGACTGCACACTTCACCCCTTGGCTGCTTAGCATCCACAGACATCCAGTTCCCCCAACAAGAGGCAGTAGAACTTCATAAAAATGAAGGTGAATTGATTTCACTCCCAAATGAGATTTGAAATCCCCGAGAATTATTGTCTATATTTGATGACACCTAAGGTATCCATCTCTGGATGATGTTAGTTATTCTCAACTTTAGTCACAGCCCTGACTGAATATCGTCTAATCTACAGGCAAAGTTACAAAGAAAAAGAAACTTCTTCCCCCAATCCTTAAATCCTTATTTAAAATAATGAGGGGAAAGAAGAGGATCGGAGGAGAAATTTGTAAATAAATACGACTTATAACATATACATACAATATTCAAATAAGGTTTATGTAGTTCCATAACTCAACAACATCTAACAAGAGCCCTTTGCAACATACATTCATTCACTTATGTGTTCATTTATCATTGTTGGTGGTGGAGGTGTTTTATCAGTAGCTTGTGCAAGATTATTCACCTGTATTTCATTATGAAGAGGCGATCACAATGTACTGCAGTCCTGTGGGTCAAGAAGTTCTTGCAGTGCCAGCCCCATGAGATTTTTACATTTTATTTTGAGGTAATTTGACCCATACAAGTGTTGTAAGAACAGTAAAAAGTTTCTATATGTTAACAATTTATACAACCACAGGAAAAAAAAAATGAACAAGGCTAAGAAGTTGACCTTGGCCCATACATAAAGTGTTTAGATGTCACCAGTTTTCCCATAGTTCTAGGATCCAAGCCAAGTCCCATATTATATGTAGTTGTCACATCCTAAGTTTCCCTTATCTGTGACATTTCTTGTGTGTTTCCCTTTCTTTCATGACCTTGACATTTTTTAATAATATTAGCTAGCTATTTAGAAAATGGCCCTCAGTTTGGGCTTGTTTGATGTTTTCTCATGGTCATATGGATGTTATGCATTACTGGAAAGAATACCACAGGGTGATGATTCTTAATGCATGCCATCAGAGGTACATATGGTATTGACCTTGGTCACTTGGTTAAGCTAATATCTGCCAGGTTTCAATACCAAAGAGTTATTATTTTCCCTTTGTAGCTACTAAGTTTTCTGGAAACGATACTTGTAAACCATGCAAACATCCAGTTTCTTCTTCAAACTCCATCCACTAAGTTTGGTATCCATTGGTGGCTCTTGCCAGCAGCACTTTCTTGTCTCTCCTCCAGTAGCTAGAGACATTATGGCATTGATGTAAGATTCAAGGCTCAGAACTGTTTTCTCTCTCTCTCTCTCTCTCTCTCTCTCTCTCTCTCTCTCTCTCTGTTTCTGCAACAGCAACGGATCTTCACCAGCACCTTGAGGTGATGAGATGGGCTGTTTCTTTACCATTTTGAGAGGGGATTCTGAGTAGGGATCCAGCCTTCATGACTCCTGCAGTGGAGATCCTCCACTTCTGCCCCATGAGTGAGGCTCTCCATCTTCCCCTGCCCTCCTCTTCCTCCTGGGTATTCAGAAGACATCCATGAGAGAAAATCTGTAAGTAGATGTGAACTCCCAGTCTTCCCAGTGCCCAGGGCTTTGACACTTTCATTCTGACTCATGCTCAGCCTTTACAGATTAATTAAAACCCAAGATAATTTCTTCTCACCTTTCCTTTCAGCAGCCATTTCTTCCAATCAGGTTCTACCTTCTTCTCTTCAGTGCTTTGGGAACCGGAGGAGGACTGTCCTTTGCATTCCAGATCAATCTGTCACCTCAATCCTCAGCTTTCTGATTTTAACAAAAGCTGTAACTGTCAGGGTTTTCCAGCTTTTTCTCAGGTTTAGAGAGGGAGGGATCCTCTCCCTAGTTGATGCATCTCAGTCTTTGAATGGCATGTGCATTCATTTCCTGTGGTTGCCATAAAAATAACCATACTGGATATTTTCAAACAAAAGAAGTTTGTTCTCTCATGGTTCTGAAGGTCACAAATCCAAAGTCAAAGTGTCGGCAAAACTGCATTCAGGGGCTCTGGAAAAGAACTCTTCCTGAGGTCATCTAGCTACTGGTGGCTCCAGGCATTCTTTGATTTGCAACTGTATCATTCCAATCTCTGCCTCCATGTTGACATGGATATCCCATCAGTATCTGAAATCTCACTCTGCCTTTCTCTAACAGGACACTTTTTGTTGGATGGAGGGTTTACCTGGGTAACCTAGAACTCATCTCAACTCTTAGCTTAGTTATATCTACAATAATCTTTTTACCAAACAAGGTATTATTCGCAAGTTCTAGGGTTTTTATGTGGATATGCCTTTTGGGAGCTCCCATTCAGCCCACACAGCATGTGAATATGTTGGGCCTTTGTCTTGGTAGCTTTCATTCCCTTGGTGGGTCTCAGGAAGGAGCACACCAGGTATGGAGCTACAGGATTTTATTTCATCCTCTTCTGCTAGAAGAGGTCTACACTCTAGGGCTCATCCTCTCTGTCTCTCTATCCATGCACCTACCAATTGCATGCCCTAGGGAAAAAATATTCACTCTTTTTGGGAGTATTTGTGAATATTCACTATTCTTTCTGGAAACTTCTTCTAGATGTCCTCTTGTGTAAATCCCTCAGTTTATTCAGTATCTGTTCAAAACTTCCTGCTCAGAGAGGACTACTCTGAATATCCTATATAAAAATAGCACCTTCTTCTCATTACTTATTCTTCCCCTCATCCTGCCTTAAGTTTTCTTTGTAGCACCTGTCATCAGGTATCACTATATTCTGTTTTATTTTTATTAGATTATAGTTTCTTCTCCAATAGAATACTAGTTCCAAGTGTGCATGTCTGAATATCATATCCTACAACTAGCATATTTTCAGAGACTTCCTTGATCTTTGATTAAAGCTTGTTAAATCAATCAGTCAATACTACATTCAACTGTATGCCATCCCTCAGAATACTCATATTGAAAAGTATATGGTTAGTCCAATGATATGACACTATTATGATATTTCCATGTTATTTCCAAGTGATGGCCACCTGCCTCATGCAAGCAATACATGTACATGATACAAATTATTTCCTACCCATCAAGTGACACTACAAGAAAAGTAGTTAAATTCCCATTTTAAAGTTAAGAAACTAAAACTTTGAAAAGTTGAGTAACTCACCATAAGCCAAGTATTTCTCAGAATGGGCAAATTTAATCTTTAGTCTTACATAATTTGGTGAACTAGCTTTGATATCAGAATTATGCTGATGTCACAGGTTGTGAAGGTTACATTTCCTTTATTATTTTATAAGTTTTCATAACATTGATATTTTGTTTTCTTAGTTTTTTATTAGTGAAGCCATATGAACCTAGGATTTTGTTTGAGGAATACTCTTAGTTATGATTTTAATTTTCTGGCAGTACTGGGATTTGAACTTAGGGCTTCACACTTTGCTAGATAGGTGCTCTACCACTTGACCCACTCCACCAGCCCTGATTTTAATTTCGTTTTAACATACAAAAAAACTGTTCAAATTTCCTGTTATTTTTTGCATTAGTTTTGGTAAGCCCTATGTTCTATAGAATTGTCCCTTCCATGCATGCTGCAAAAACATTGTCATGTAGTTTTTCAGAGTAGCCTCTTGCTATTCCTTCAATATCTGAAGGAATATGGTAATATGTTTCAGCTATAGTATAGTTAAACCTTGCAATTTCTTGATTATTTTAGTGAGGAGTCATGAATTTTATTGACTATTTTAATTGTTTTTAAAAAGAATTTTCTCTGTGTTGGGGGTGTAGCTCAATGGCAGAGTACTTGCCTGGCAAGTGTGAGGCCCCATGTTTGATCCCAAGCAGCACACACACACACACACACACACACACACACACACACACAAGTAAATTTTCTCTGATCTATTTCATGGATTTTGGATCTTGCCTTTATTATTTTCTTCTTTCTGTTTTGTATTTCATGTGATATCATGTGCTTTTTCTCTGATCTAATAGTTTGAACTTAGGTTGTTGTTCTAAAATTTTTCCATTGTCAATATCAATTTTTTTGAGTTGTTATTTAGCTATCTCCACAAATTTTATTAATATTGATTGATTCTAGAGAGAGTATAAGCAATAATAGGAAGGAACAAGGGTTTTTGCTGGTTGAGATAAGGATAGCTATACAGGGAGTTGACTCACATTACAACAACTCTCTACAACAAAATTAGAAATAAGGGCAAAATAGTTTCTGCTGGGTATTGAGGGGTTGGGGGGGAGAGGGGGGTGGAGTGGTGGTAAGGGAGGGGGTGGGGGCAGGGGGGAGAAATAACGCAAGCCTTGTATGCACATATGAATAATAAAAGAAAAAAATATTGATTGATTCTGATTCTGTTCAAGAGTATGCTCATTTTAACTGTGATCTATTTTTTGACTCATGGTTATTTGACACATCTGGCTTAATTTTTGAATATTTGAGAAAAATAGATCTTTCTTACACAGTTTCGCATTTTATTTCATGTGACTTATGAATAGCTTCTATATCAAGGAAACTCTTTCAAATTTATTGACTTGTTTTATGACTGTTTATGTTCAATGTTGTCACAATACTGTACCTCATACTCTCCACAAAAACTTGTATCTTTTAGGTAGTGATACTGTGTTTTATAAATTCTAATTACTGCATATAATTGGGAAATACTGTTCAGAAGCAATTTACCTTTACTTATTTTCTGTCCTTTACTAGGGGAGAGTGAAGTATTAAAATCTCTAGCTACAACTGTAGATTTTTCTATCTGCCTGTACATTGGTCAGGTTTTCCTCAGGAACTAAGTTGCTAGGTATACACTCATTTAGGATTTTTGTTTTCTTTCTTCTTTAAAAAATTTTATTAGTATATATTCATTACACAGGGGGATTCATAGAGACAACTCCAGTTAGACTTATATTATATATTATTTACATTGCCCTCCTTGTCTCTTCCCCTCAACCCCCTCCCTGCCCCACTTAAAGCAATTACAAGAGGTTTCTTAGTTCTGTTTCATATAGGTATATGAAATTCATTTGCCATATACCATCACCTTCATCTCCTTCCTTCACCCTTTCCCCTCCTACTATCATCACCCCCACCGACACAGTACCTATTTTACAGTCCTGTTTTTTGTTATTAATATTTGACTTTTGTTTTCTTTACAGATTAATCTTTCATAATTATGAATGGCCCAATCTCTAACTCTGTATGAGGACTTGCTTTGAAAGGAATACTTTTCCAGATAGTAATATAACTACTTATAATATTTATGATTAAGGATTTTATGGTATATCTTTTTCTTTTTCTTCAGTATTTATACTTAAAATTCATCTCTTTAATTAGTATATATTCAAGCTTGATTTTTTAAAATCCAATATGATGAAATACTTTTACTTGGAGTTTTTAGTCCATTATATTTAATGCAAATATTAATATAGGTCCTTGCAAAATCTCCCTTATTTGACATTATGGAGAAATGTGTAAGCAATCTTACTGAAATGTAACAGATGAGGTTAGTTGGTTAATCAGCACATTTTCAAAACCGATATTCTCAGACCACATCTCCATTACCAACTCAAATTGTAAAGGCTGCAGTCAGACATTGCTTTGTTCACTCTCCTGGCACTAAGGAATAGCTTTTGACCCAACTCTATATAATGGAAAATAAAGGAAATCATTTGAGTTTCTGAAGCAGTATTATTTTTTGCTAGAAGTGGTAAGTTGAAGTTACGACACTTTTCCATCCCCTTTCCTACCTTGATTGTGAACTTAGTGCCCTATAGTGTGGCAACCAAGTTATAGCCAAGAAAGAGGACAAGAGATTTTGGTTTTACAGTTTTAATAAAAATTGCCTACATTAGTTGTACAGAGGGATTTCATTGTGACATTTACATATGTGCTTACAAAGTATCTTAAGTAGATTCGCCCCTCCATCATTCACCCTCATTCCTTCTTCCCCCCTTTCTTAGAACAATTTCAACAGATTTCATCATTCTATTTCCATACACATATATTTCCCCTCCTTCACCCTCTCCATTTACTCACCTTCTTCCACTGGTACCTACCTCCAGACAGACCTGTTTTACCTTTCTGTCCTTCATTTTTTGAGTTTCTATTGATTGTTCAAGGGGTTTTTGCCTTGGTATTCACACATTTATATATCATACTTTATTCAGATTAACCCCATTGTATTATTTACTTTCTCTATTGCCCTGCTCCCCTACTATTCACCAGTTTTCAGTGCTTTTTGTTATTCTAGCTTCATACACAGTGCAATGTATATCAATACTATTCATGCTCAATCATTCCTTTTTCCTCTCCTGCCTCCCTGTTGTCCCCTCATAGAGACCTACTATTACAATATCTCTCTCTCAGATATATTCATATATACATATATATTATGTACATTGTAGTTGTACAGCATTATATATATTTATATACACATGTATATACATACCTATATATACATTTATCTTTTAGGGAAACAAAGAGATTTAAGCTATCTGCTTCTAAATCATTGATCCAGAGCCACCTATTTCTGGACTTCTTAGACAAAAACAAACCTACAAAACCACTGTGGAGACATTGTTATTCCTGCTGAAAGTATCCTTAAGTAATTCACACACAAACCCTTTCATCATCCTGGATCATTTATTCCTCACTCTTGTCTCCAAGGAACCTGATGGCTGGAAAGACACTGAGTGCCACTTTCTTCACTGCCATTCTGGTCTCACTGTCCTGCTAATATTTGTATGTTTATCAGGGAACATGTCTTCCACTTCTCAGGGCTGCTGAAGCTGCAGAGCAAGGAGGAGAGTCCTTACTTCCAAATAACTTGGAGGTGAGGATCCTATCACCATGGGCTGCATAATCATCTCTGCACCCTGCATTCTCTCTCCAATCTGTAGGAAAGCTTTTTCACTGAAGGCTTAGTGAGCCAGGGAGGTCTAGCTCTCCTAACTTCAGCTGGTTTTTCTTGGTTTTCAAAGGAGAAGATTTCAGAATTGTTCTGGCTTGCTCTCATCATGGAGCAAAAATACACAGTACCTATAATAATTAGACAGTGCAGTTAAGGTGCCTATTTCATCCTAATTCTTTCCCAGAGAAATAGAGCAGTCTCCATGCATACACTGCCTTTGATCCTGCCCTAAGATCACATTCACTGATAAACTGAACACATGCACAAAGATCACATTCATGATCTAGTCTTGGTTGTGTAGGGATGAGCCATTTCTTCAATCCCTGTTGTCTCAGTGCTTTTTGGTGGTAATTCTGTGTCTTTTTCTAAGTCCCTGTGAACCATTGTCCTTGCCACAGCCCACCACTGAACCCACTGTTAAACGGAGGCTCTGGGTCCACATATCTGTTCATTATGAATGGAGCAGAGAAGGCCATGTACCTATTTGTCCAATGTGTGGAAGGATGAAGGGAAGGGAAGCAGAGTAGGCTGTCATTGTCTAGGTCAGAACACTTTATTGTGACATTTTCACCACTCTTCCTTCCTATTCCATTCATCTCTGATAAAGCAGCACCAAATATGCACCTATATTGCCTCAGAAAACCACAGCAAAACCTAAAATCATGAATGGCATCTGAAATTGATAAAGAAGAGATGGAATTATTAAATACTTGCACACAAGATTCTGCTCAAATTTCTACAAGACACTCACCAGCTCAAAGCATCCCATCATGCTCTACAGAGTCCTTGTGGTTAACATGAGGAAAAGTGCTGAACACAGAGGAGAAAGTTTTCATATACCCCAAGAAATGAAGCCACTAGTGCAGGATATTTGCTGCTTTAGAGAATCAGTGGACTCCAGCTTGCAAAGAGTCAGTTTAGCTGGCAAACCAGGGAATGCCACTATGTGTGAACATACAAGAAACTCAATTGAAGTGATTATTTTAATCATTACTAAAATTTAGATCACACTTTCATATCAATCTAGGATTTAGACTGTAGGTAAAAAATAAAATAGACTTTGAGCATTTATGATAAAACTGAGCAAATGGGAAGTTAATTGTCTGCTAAACATAACATATACACACAATATATATACACACACATACATATACACATGTGTAAAACACATAAAAGAATACAGACACACATGAACATATACACATACACATAAATACACATACATACATATACAAACATACATACACAAACAACAGACACCTATAGCTCACACACATACTAACACATAAATATACACATGCAAACAAGCATATACATACTAGCACACAAATACACATATACACATGGATACACATATAAACTTACACAAACACAGACACATAAGCACAAACACATACCAACACACACATGCACACATATAAATATGGTTATGCCAACACATGCACCCACATACACACAAATATAAATAAAAAACACACATACATATGCATACATGCATGTACACCAACACACACATTCACATACATACACATCAACAAACATGTGAACATATAAGCACATACATGCATGCACACACAGACACATAAATTTAGAACATAAACATAAACACATATACCCACAGATGTACACAAAGATACATACACATATGCACACATACAGACACGTGTGCACACCCCAAGAAACATATACACTAATGTGTACAATCATACACACATACTAACACATACATACAATATACATACACACATCCATAATACACATACATAGATACACATGTGAACAGACATATACACACATACTAACACTAGAAGACACACAATTGCACACATTCAAACATACACACATCTACACATCTATACACATGTGTACACATGCACACACATACCACACATACATACAAACATGTGTAAATGCACATGCACAACCATACACAAACAAGTATGCACATATATACATGAACACACACAAACAGACACATGTACACACATATACTGACACATGTATACACACACATAAGCACACACACACAGAAACAAACACATATACACAATCAAATACACAGATATACACACACATAAAGACACACATACAAATATAGATATACATACTTATATATACATATACAAGCAAACACATACACAGATATACACATATATATGCAGATATAAATATAAACACATGTATACATGCACACATTTATCCACATACATGCACTGACATATGCACACATTGACACAAATACACATGTACACATACACATATATGCATACACATACACATATACTCATATACACAAATATATATGCATATACAGAAACACACACATATACACAGAGACATATGCACACATGTATACACATTCATAATACATGTATGCACATACACACATAAATACACATATGCATGCATATGCACATTTTAACACACACACAGTAGTACACTTATACATATATACATGCAGACACATATACAACCATTCATACACACAGGTACATACATCTCCACGTATATACATACACAGACACATACACTCACCATCACATGCATTTAATGCTGAAATAGTCTTTTGAGATGCATACACCCATAAGCAATTGTTCAGAGTATCAATAATTTTCTATTACCTCTTTGCAAGTAATTAGACACTATATCAAGAAGCACAGAAATATTCATTTTTGATCCATAATTATCACATTATTGCATTCAGAAGTTTTTAGAGCTGTTATTCATGGTATGTGGAAAATGGAGTTAAATAGAATTAAACAGCCTATAGAAAAAGCCTGAATGGAAATGGTTCCATAAATTATTGCTCAGCCAAAAGCCATTCAAAAAATAATTTGTACAAATGTTTAATAACATAGAAAAATTCACTGTACAGTTAATTAATAATTAGTCAATTGAACAAGATTCCAACTGTAGATTTAGAATGACCTTATCTATCAATGTTTGTTCTTTATGAAGAAAAGACTTGAAACATATGTCCCAGGATAGTAAGTGTGGTTCTCTCTTGCTGGCAGGAGCATGGAGTTTCTTTAATTCAGCATCTTTCTTGGAGTTAACAAATTTTCTAACATATACATGTATTCCTTAAAACAAAGCTTACTACTTGGTTTGAGGAAAAAAAAATTTCGTAACACTGACCTGCAAGAGGACTATGATGTTGCCTTGTGTGATTCAGCTGCAGAACAAAGCCTTTATATCCCAAAGAAAATAAAGAGCAAGAATTCCAAGATGGCGGCTAGAGGGAGAAAGCAGAAAGTGTGCCTCCTATAGTGAAATCTTGGAGAGACGCTGGAGACACACATTGCAGGCAAAACCACTGAGAAGAAGCAAAAGTTTAACCCCTCCACACCTCCAGCCGGCGCAAACAATAGCCACTTCATATTAAACAGAGAAACCAGGAGGGCCCCCGGGCCGCCAGTCACCCACGCCCAGATGGCTTGGGAAGATGCGGACAAGTTTTGTTCTACTTTATGTGTCCTCTTTGATGAGACAACTACAGAACAACATCTGAGGCACAATCTCCAGGATTAGAGGCTGAGACAGACACCAAAACTATTAAGAATGAAACTTCATTGCATTTGAACTTGGAGGTTTTTTTTTTAATTTTCTATTTTTCATTTTGTTTTATTTTATTTATATATATATATATATAATTTTTTTCTTTCATTTACTTATTTTTTATTTTTATTTTTATCTTTATTCTTTTTATTTTTTATTTTCAATCCTCTCTCTGTCTCTCTAATGCCTGTTCAGCTTACTGTTGATCAGTACACTAACACACCCTGTTTATATCTTTGAAACCTTTTTGTTTGATTCTTTGTTTTACTTTTTCCTACTTGTCTGTTTATTTGTTTTTCCCTTTTTCTTTAATTTCATTGATTTCCATCTCCTATCACCCTTCCATTCTAAATATTACCATTGTTATTATTACAAGCTAGAAAATACTTAATCACACACAGTACAGGACAGTAAAAACACCAAGGGCAATGATGGGAAGACAGAAAAAAACAGGGAAACCAGTTTCCCCACAGCAAAAAATTAGTACAGGAACCAGAGGGAAATGAAGAAAACAGATACTCAGATCCAGACTCCAACAAAATGAAGATAAACTATGCCAAAGAACCCAAAGAAGCCCACAAGAATAATTTAAAAGAAGACATACTACAGGTACTCAATGAGAATTTTATAGAGATGATACTGGATAGGGTCAACCAAAATGTACAGGAGACACTCAAGAAATTCCAAGACAACAAAAATAGAGAATTTGAAAAAGCAAAAGAAGAAATAAAGGTAACCATAGAAGCACTCTATAAACACCAAAGTGAAATAGAGAGCACAATTAATAAACAGATAAATGAACTCAGGACAAAAATAGACAACATTAAAGAGGAAACCCAGGATATGGAAAACCTCAGAAAAAAGAATGAAACAGAACGGAAAAACAAAATGGAGGGCCAATCCAGCAGAATAGAACAAACAGAAGACAGAATCTCAGAACTTGAAGATGAAATGGTAATTAAAGGAAAAACCAAAGAACAATTAATTAAACAACTCAAGACCTGTGAAAAGAAAATGCAAGAACTCACCGACTCCATCAAAAGACCAAACTTGAGAATCAAGGGCATCAAAGGAGAAGAGGTGCAAGAAAAGGGAATGCATAATATATTCAACAAAATAACAACAGAAAATTTCCCAAATCTAGAGAAAGATATTCCCATACAGATGGAAGAGGCCTCCAGGACACCAAACAGACCAGATCAAAATATCATCATTAAAAACAACAAGTTCAGAAACTAGGGAAAGAATATTGAAGGCTGTAAGAGAGAAAAAACAAATAACATGCAAAGGTAAACCCATCAAAATCACAACAGACGTCTCAACAGAAATATTAAAAGCAAGAAGAGTGTGGGGTGAGATCTTCTGGGCACTGAATGAAAATAACTTCAACCCCAGGATAAAAAAAACTATCATTCAAAAACTATCAAAGCAAAACTATCATTCAAAATAAATGGAGCAATAAAGTCTTCCATGATAAGCAGAAACTAAAACAATATATGACCACAAAGCCACCACTACAAAAGAGTCTCCAAGGGATTCTGCACACAGAAAGTGCAACCCAACTTAACCATGAAAAGACAGGCAGCACCAAACCTCAGGAAAAGAAAAAGCAAGACAGTAGAGAGTAACCTCAACTTCGGTACAAACAATCAAACCTTCAAATAACTAAGACAACTAAATGACAGGAATCACCACATACTATCAGTACTAACACTTAATGTTAATGGACGTAATTCACCCATCAAAAGGCACCACTTGATGAAATGGATTAAAAAGGAAGATCCAACAATTTGTTGCTTTCAGGAGACCCATCTCACTGACAGAAATAAGCATAGGCTTAGGATGAAAGGCTGGAAGAAGATTTACCAGGCCAATGGCCCCCCAAAACAGGCAGGACTAGCAATACTTATCTCTGACAAAGTAGACTTCAAATCTACATTGATCAAACGAGATAAAGAAGGACATTCCATACTAGTAAAAAGGGAAATAGACCAAAAGGAAATAATAATCATCAACCTACATGCACCCAATATCAACAAACCCAATTTCATCAAACATACCCTGAAAGACCTAAAAGCATATATTAACTCTAACACAGTGGTTGTGGGAGATTTTAACACCCCATTATCATCAATAGATAGGTCATCCAAACAAAAAATCAATAAAAAAATCCAAGATCTAAAATATGCAATAGATCAAATGGACCTAGTAGATGTCTACAGAACATTTCATCCAACTTCTACACAATATACATTCTTCTCAGCAGCCCATGGAACCTTCTCCAAAATAGATCATATCCTAGGGCACAAAGCAAGCCTCAGCAAATATAAGAAAATAGAAATTATACTGTGCATACTATCTGATCACAATACAGTAAAACTAGACTCAACAACAAAAGTAAAGACAAAAAACATGCAAACAGCTGGAAACTAAATAACTCATTATTTAATGAACATGGATCATTGATGAAATAAAAGAGGAAATTCAAAAGTTCCTGGAAGTCAATGAAAATGAAAACACAACCTATGGGAACCTATGGGACACAGCAAAGGCAGTCCTGAGAGGAAAGTTTATAGCCATGAGTGCATATATTAAAAAGACTAAAAGATCCCAAATCAATGACCTAATGATACACCTCAAACTCCTAGAAAAACAAGAACAAGCAAATCCCAAAACAAATAGAAGGAGAGAAATAATAAAAATAAGAGCTGAAATCAATGAAATAGCAACCAAAAAAACCATACAAAGAATTAATGAAACAACAGGTTGGTTCTTTGAAAAATTAACAAGATCGACAGACCCCTGGCAAACTTGACTAAAATGAGGAGAGAAAAAACCCAAATTAGTAGAATCAGGAATTCAAAAGGGGAGATAACAACAAACACCATGGAAGTCCAGGAAATCATCAGAGTCTACTTCGAGAACCTATATTCGAATAAATTTGAAAATCTTAAAGAAATGGACAGATTTCTAGATACATATGATCATCCAAAACTGAACCAAGAGGAAATTAATCACCTGAATAGATCTATAACACAAAATGAAATTGAAGCAGCAATCAAGAGTCTCCCAAAAAAGGAAAGTCCAGGACCTGATGGATTCTCTGCTGAATTCTATCAGACCTTTAAAGAAGAACTGATACCAACCCTCCTTAAACTGTTCCATGAAAAAGAAATGGAAGGAAAACTGCCTAACACATTTTATGAAGCCAGTATTACACTTATCCCAAAACCAGGCAAAGACACCTCCAAAAAGGACAACTATAGGCCAGTTTCCTTAATGAATATTGATGGAAAAATCCTCAAAAAAATACTGGCAAACTGAATTCAACAACACATCAAAAAGATTATTCACCACGACCAAGTAGGCTTCATCCCAGGGATGCAGGGGTGGTTCAACATATGAAAATCAATAAACGTAATAAACCACATTAACAGAAGCAAAGACAAAAACCACTTGATCATCTCAATAGATGCAGAAAAAGACTTTGATAAGATCCAACACCATTTCATGATAAAAGCTCTAAGAAAACTAGGAATAGAAGCAAAGTACCTCAACATTATAAATGCAATATATGACAAACCTACAGCCAGCATTATATTTAATGGAGAAAAACTGAAACCATTCCCTCTAAAATCAGGAACCAGACAAGGATGCCCACTATCTTCACTCTTATTCAAAATAGTACTGGAATTCCTAGCCAGAGCAATTAGGCAAGAAGAAGGAATAAAAGGAATACAAATAGGTAAAGAAACTGTCAAAATATCCCTATTTGCAGATGACATGATCCTATACCTTAAAGACCCAAAAAACTCTACTCAGAAGCTTCTAGATATCATTAATAGCTATAGCAAGGTAGCAGGATCAACATAGGAAAATCATTAGCATTTATGTACACTAATGATGAGCAAACTGAAAAACAATGTATGTAAACAATTCCATTTACAATAGCCTCAAAAAAAAAATCAAATACCTAGGTGTAAACCTAACAAAAGATGTGAATGACCTCTACAAGGAAAACTATACACTTCTGAAGAAAGAAACTGAGGAAGACTATAGAAAGTGGAGAGATCTCCCATGCTCATGGATTGGTAGAATCAATATAGTAAAAATGTCTATACCCCCAAAAGTAATCTACATGTTTAATGCAATTCCCATCAAAATTCCAATGACATTTATTAAAGAGATTGAAAAATCTACCATTAAATTTACATGGAAACACAAGAGGCCACGAATAGCCAAGGCAATACTCAGTCAAAAGAACAATGCTGGAGGTATCACAATACTGGACTTCAAATTATATTATGTAGAAATAACAATAAAAACAGCATGGTACTGGCACAAAAACAGACATGAAGACCAGTGGAACAGAATAGAGGACCCAGATATGAAGCCAAATTCATAACCAACTTGTCTTTGACAAAGGAGCTAAAAATATACAATGGAGAAATAGCAGCCTCTTCAACAAAAACTGCTGGGGAAAGTGGTTAGCAGTCTGCAAAAAACTGAAACTAGATCCATGTATATAACCCTATACCAATATTAAATCAAAATGGATCAAGGATCTTAATATCAGACCACAAACTCTAAAGTTGATACAGGAAAGAATAAGAAATACTCTGAGTTAGTAGGTATAGGTAAGAACTTTCACAACAAAACCCCAGCAGCACAGCAACTAAGAGACAGCATAGATAAATGGTACCTCATAAAACTAAAAAGCTGTTCATCAAAAGAAATGGTCTCTAAACTGAAGAGAACACCCACAGAGTGGGAGAAAATATTTGCCAGCTACACATCAGACATAGGACTGATAACCAGAATATATAGGGAACTTAAAAAACTAAATTCTTCTAAAACTAATGAACCAATAAAGAAATGGGCAAGTGAACTAAACAGAACTTTCTCAAAAGAAGAAATTCAAATGGCCAAAAAAGCACATGAAAAAATGCTCACCATCTCTAGCAATAAAGGAAATGCAAATTAAAACCACACTAAGATCCCACCTCACCCCTGTTAGAATAACCATCATTAGCAACACCACCACCAACAGGTGTTGTCGAGGATGCAGGGAAAAAGGAACCCTCTTACACTGTTGGTGGGAATGTAAACTAGTCCAACCAATCTTGAAAAAAATTTGGAGGCTACTTAGAAAGCTAAACATTGATCTACCATTTGATCCAGCAATACCACTCTTGGGGATATACCCAAAAGACTGTGACACAGGTTACTCCAGAGGCACCTGCACACCCATGTTTATTGCGGCACTATTCACAATAGCCAAGTTATGGAAACAGCCAAGATGCCCCAGCACTGACGAATGGATCAAGAAAATGTTGTATCTATACACAATGGAATTTTATGCAGCCATGAAGAAGAACGAAATGTTATCATTCACTGGTAAATGGATGGAATTGGAGAACATCATTCTGAGTGAGGTTAGCCTGGCCCAAAAGACCAAAACTCGTATACTCTCCCTCATATGTGGACATTAGATCAAGGGCAAACACAACAATGGGATTGGACTTTGAGCACATGATAAAAGTGATAGGACACAAGGGAGGGGTGAGGATAGGTAAGACACCTAAAAAATTAGCTAACATTTGTTGCCCTTAACACAGAGAAACTAAAGCAGATACCTTAAAAGCAACTGAGGCCAATAGGAAAAGGGGAGCAGGAACTAGAGAAAAGGTTAGATCAAAAAGAATTAACCTAGAAGGTAACACACACACACACACACACACAGGAAATTAATGTGAGTCAACTCCCTGTATAGCTCCCCTTATCTCAGCCAGCAAAAACACTTGTTCCTTCCTATTATTGCTTATACTCTCTGTACAACAAAATTAGAAATAAGGGCAAAATAGTTTCTCCTGGGTATCAAAGGGGTAGGGGGGGAGAGAGAGGGGGCTGAGTGGGTGGTAAGGGAGGGGGTGGGGCCAGGGGGGAGAAATAACCCAAGGGTTGTATGCACATATGAATAATAAAACAATAAAAAAAAGAAAAGAAAATAAAGATCAAAGCAGTTCTAATTCAAACTATCTACATAATGTCTGATGAAGACTACTTCTTGGTCTCATAACCTCGCTCTCCATGAGCTTACATTTCCTTTATGTTTATTTATGGAAATATGCTTTATGTAAATTTATTGTTTATCATAGGTATATTAAATATGTGTGTATACATATATATATGAATATATTAAGGCCTATTACTACTCCAAATAAATAAATATACACAATTAAATAAATGTATGCACATACAACTTACATGATCAAACATATCAATAAACACATACACTAAAAACTGCAGACATATGTATATTTGCACACCAAACTTCACCTAGTATAGGCCCAGAAGAACTTTGTGATTTAGTAGATACTTTGAACAAAGTTGTGATTAGTATAGTGAAAGCCAACATAGAACAGAAGGTAAGAGTTCAAGCTCTCATACACATGTATGGAAGTGGAAAAATGAGACTTGTTGAAATTATTCCAGGAATGGGGGAGAGAGAATAATTGAGAATGATGGAAGGAGTAAATTCAACTATGATATATTTTAAGAATTTTTGAAAATGTCACAATGCATCCCCGGTAAAACAGTAATAAAAAATAAAAAAAAGAGCTCAAGCTCTCAATGTATGACAGCTCTTAATGCATATAAGTACATTATATAGTGTATGAAAATGTCATGTCATAATGAAACACATTACAAAAGAAATAACTGTTAAAAAGATGTTACTTGAAAGTGTAAGCTCAAGAAGATGATTGCATAGTTTAAATTTTCAGCCCTACCATTGTGTTACCCTGGAAATAGTACTTTTTGAGACAGGGTCTCACCCTGTAACCCAGGCTGGCTCCAAACTTGTGATCCTCCTGCATCAGTCTCCTGAGTGCTGGGATTACAAAAATGATCTACTATGCTGAGCTAAAAATTGTATTTAAACTCTCTGTATTTTTAATGTGAGATACCTTATGCTATTTTAGTACAGGCTTACTAGGACACACAACTGAATTAGCATATAAAAATTACTTACAACCATTTCTGTCACATAGTAAGTGCTCAATAAGTTTCCCAATATAAAAGTCTTCTGAATGGTGTTTAACATGTGGTCCAAGATGACATGTTTATACTCTATTAATGAACCAGTTAACCCATAATCCTATACAATCCCATACCATGATATGAGGTGAGCACCTCAGATTTTCATGGCAAGGTTTGCTCCAAACACCAGAACAGGCATTCTGCTACCTGATAGCAGGTCCATGTTTCAACTGAAACCTCCTCCCCCACCATGAGGTACTATCTTTGTGAGGTGAAAAAAAGAAACGGAGATCACCAAGACATGGAAAGGTGACCTCCTTTCTCCCCATAGAACAATTCACTCACAACTTTTTCCTTAAAAAAAAAAAAAGGTCCCTCATGTTGAGAGTCAGAAACTCAGACATAAGCCAAAAATTCTGCAAGTAAATGATATTAATGATTCAACCCAAACAGATCAGGGATGTCACAGAAATTTTATGAGAGAAATTGACTGTTTGTTAATTTTTTCTAAAGACAACAACCTCTGTTTAACAATTCCCTTTCATTTAAGAGACATAAAATGCCCACATACTCATAGCTACATCCATAAAGCTTTGAGAAAGAAACCTACAGAAATTTTGCTACCAAAGCTTAATCCTCTAAACATGTTCCATTTGATTTTTTTCCTTTAAGATATTTTTACAAGTTGAACAAATGGGAATTTTTAAATATGTAGATTTAAAGTTTCTTAACCTAAGGATTCCTTGCTCCTATCATTGTCTGTAATTCTGGGGTTTTTATGAATCTGTTGACAGTGATTTTAAAGGACAACTAACATGTGGAACTACCTGTCACATAATAGTATTTGGGGGATGTTAGATTAGGTCAAGGATGACCTAAAGCTCTGAGGAATTATTCCAATTTCGCATATTTACACAAAGTGGGCCAAGCCAGGCACCTCAACCTGTTGACAGCATTAATGGAGTCTGGATATAATGGCAAACTCTGCAGCTACCTTTTGGTAGGAAAATTTCTAATGGTTTTCCAGTGAGGTTGGTACTGTATCTGTGGAGCTGGAGTGAAAGGAGGGAGGAAGCTACATCTGACATCCTAAACACAGGTGCCAAGACTGCAATGAGAACATGCCACTGAGGTTCACTACAGCATATTCCAAAATACACTTGATCTGTCTTCAAAGGATTCATTGTGGTATATGATAAATAATCCAAAAGGGTTTAAATCAGAGAGGCTTAATTGAGACTTTGCCTTTGGATCCTATTTCCAGGCATAATGAAGAAGATTGACTGGATTTTTCCCTCCTTTGTTAACAGACTAACACAGCAGACACCACATATGAAACAATTATTTAAGGTAATGGAGAATTGTCAGTATTGGGCAATGAAGGCAGAGACCAGGGAAACAGAGATGAAACCCACTGATTACCTCAACTTGATGCCTGACAAGAGGTTCCAGGACAGAATTCAAAATTCTGAATTGCTTAGCAATGGACCTCATTAGCACTAAGCTAAAGGCAATTCTTGTCTTTCTTCAAGGCAAACCATGAAAAGAACCAGGTAATTTAACCATGTTCCAAAAAGCTCAGACATATCTATAAATGCAGCACAAAATATAAAATTTACAAATCCAGCATTCAGTGAAAAAAATACCAGGCACTTAAGAAAAATGTGACCAAAAATGAGGAGAAAATACATTAGAAATAGATACAGAAAATAAATATTTAATATATTATTAGAGAATATTAAAAATAGCTGTTATAATAAATACATTCCATATGTTCAAGAGGTAGAAGATATGTGCTAAGGAGAGACACAAAAGTAGAGTTTAAAACATAGCTGTAAAATGAACTTGTAGTGTTGAGATGAAAAAAAAGAGACCAAAACATAAGAAATCTGATAGATGGGGTTGCTAGTCAATTATACATCACAAAAGATTAATGAGTTTGAAGACAAATAATTAAAACTAACCAAAATAAAATGCACATGAGTTTGAGGAAAACATCAAGTAAGCTGATTTCAGAATGATTGGAGTCCAAAGGAAGAGGCATAAGATAGGGGAGGAGGTTGAAAGGATCGCCTGCCAAACCAGCGATCCACAGACATTCACAATCTCCACTCTACTGGGCCCATGCCCTTCAGGCACACCAGACCCATGCTCCAAAGGCCCACTAGATTGCCTCAACTACAGGCCTCTGCCCACAGGCCCATGGGACACCACCTACCTGCCACCTGCCACAGGAGGGCTCCAAACCTGCCTAGGAGACACAGATAGGTCTAGATGCTAAAGGAGTAACAGCAGAACTAGTAAGACTGAAATTCCACTGTTCCTGAACCGGTGATTTTTATTTATTTATTTATTTAAATTAAAAAAATTTTTTTAATTTTTATTTTTCTATTTTTTCTTTTTATATAATTTTTTAAATTATTTTTTGTTTGTTTGCCTTCCTTGAAAGGTTTGGCTGTCTGGTTTGCTCTTTGATTGTCCACCATCTCTCCCTGCTGCTTTCCTTCATACTCTTTTTTAATTTTTAATTTTTTCCTTCTGTTTCTCTTGCTTTTTTTATATTCTCCTTCTTCTTTGATTTTGTTAGTTTCACTATTGTACCTCAGCTAACACTAAATTACACATAGTCCAGGGACAGAAACGGTATCAAGTGGAAATATAGGAAGATGAAAAAGGGATGGAAACCATCTTCACCCCCAAAATAAATTGGACAGGATTCAGAGGAAAATAAAGAAAACAGATACCCAGATCCAGACTCAAAAAAAAAACAAAGATAAATTATGCCAAAGAACCCAATGAAGCCCACGAGAACACTCTGACAGAAGAAATCCTGCAAGTAATCACTGAGAATTTCATGGAGATGTAACTAGACATGGTCAACCAAAATGTGCAAGAAGCATTTAAGAAATTCCAAGAGGATAAAAATAAAGAATATGAGAAAACACAAAAACAAATAAATGAAATCATTGGAGCCCTAAATGAAAAACAAAATGAAATAGAAAATACCATAAATAGAGAGAGAAATGAATTAAAGATGAAAATTGACATTAAAGAGGAAGTGACCTCAACATGGAAAACCTCACAAAAAAGAACAAAACTGAAATACAAAACAAAATGGAAGGCCATCCCAGCAGAACACAACAAACAGAAGACAGTATCCCCGAACTTGAAGATGAAATGGTAATTAAAGGAAAAACCAAAGAACTATTAGTCAAAAAACTCAAGACCTGTGAAAGGAATATGCAAGAACTCATTAAAAGACCAAACATGAGAATCACAGCCATTGAAGAAGGAGAAGAGGTGCAAGCAAAAGGAATGTGTAATATATTCAACAAAATAATAATAGAAAATTTCCCAAATCTAGAGAAAACTATGCCCATCCAGGTAGAGGAAGCCTCCAGAACACCAAACAGACTTGACCAAAATAGAACTACCCCACAACATATTATTATTAACACAACAATCACAGAGACTAGAGAAAGAATATTGAAGGCTGTAAGAGAGAAAAAACAAATAACATATAAAGGTAAACACATCAAAATCAAGCAGATTTCTCATCAGAAACCTTAAAAGCAAGAAGAGCATGGAGTGAGGTATTCCAGGCACTGAATGAAAATAACTTCAACCCTAGGATACTCTACCCAGCAAAATTATTATTCAAAATAGATGGAGCAATAAAAGTCTTCCACAATAAGCAGAAACTAAAACAATGTATGACCACCAAGCCACCACTACAAAAGATTCTCCAAGAAATTCTGCACATAGAAAGTGAAAGCAAACAAAACCATGAAAGGGCAGACAATACCAAACCACAAGAGAAGAAAAGGCAAGACAGTAGAGAGTGACACTGATTCAGCTACACACAATCACACACTTAAAGAACATAGACAACTAAATGACAGGCATCACCACATGCCTATCAATACCTATTAATGGACTTAATTACCCCATCAAAAGACACCAGTTGGCAAACTGGATTTAAAAGGAAGAGCCAACAATCTGCTGCCTAAATGAGACCCACCTCATCGACAGAAACAAGAACTGGCTGAGAGTGAAAGGCTGGAAGAAGATCTACCAAGCCAATGGTCCCCGTAAACAGGCAGGGGTAGCAATACTTATCTCAGATAAAGTAGACTTTGAACTTACATTGACCAAATGATATAAAGAAGGACACTCCATATTAATAAATGGGGAAATACACCAAAGGAAATAACAATTATCAACCTATATGCACCCAATATCAATACACCTAATTTCATCAAACATACTCTGAAGGACCTAAAAACATATATTAAACACCAGCACAGTGATAGTGGGAGACCTTAATACCCCCTATCACCAATAGATAGGTCATCCAAACAAAAATCAATAAAGAAATTCTAGAACTAAATCACACCATAGACCAAATAGACCTAGCTGATGACTACAGCATATTTCACCCAACTGCTGCGCAATATACATTCTTCTCAGCAACTCATGGAACCTTCTCCAAAATTTATCACATCTTAGGGCACAAAGCAAGCCTCAGCAAATTAAGAAAATAGAAATAATACCATGCATTCTATCTGACCACAATGCATTAAAACTAGAAATCAACAAAAACAGCAAAAAAAAAAACCATGCAAACAATTGGAAGCTGAACAACACATTGCTCAAGGATCAATGGGTCAGTGATGAAATAAAAGAGGAAATTAAAAAGTTCCTGGAAGTTAATGAAAATGAAAACATGACCTACTGGAACCTATGGGACACAGCAAAGGCTGTCCTAAGAGGAAAGTTTATAGCCATGATTGCATACATTAAAAGGACAGAAAGATCTCAAACCAATGATCTAGTACTTTAGCTCAAACTCCTAGAAAAACAAGAACAAGCAAACCCTAAAACAAGTAGAAGGAGAGAGAGAATTAAAATAAGGGCTGAAATCAATGAAATGGAAACAAAAAAAAAAACATACAAAGAATTAATGAAACAAAAAGCTGGTTCTTTGAAAAAATAAATAAGATTGAAAGATCCCTGGCAAACCTGACTCAAATGAGGAAAGAAAAAACTCAAATCAGTAAAATCAGAAACATGAAAGGGGAGATAAGAACAAATATCACTGAAATTCAGGAAATCATCAGAGACTACTTTGAGAGCCTATACACTAATAAATTTGAAAATTTTGAAGAAATGGACAGATTTCTAGATACTTATGACCATTCAAAACTGAACCAAGAGGACATTAATCACCTGAATAGATCTATAACACAAAATGGAATTGAAGCAGCAATCAAGAGTCTCCCAAAAAAGAAAAGTTCAGGACCTGATGGGTTCACTGCTGAATTCTCTCAGATGTTTAAAGAACTAATACCAATCCTCCTTAAACTGTTCCATGAAATAGAAAGGGAAGGAACAGTGCCTAACTCGTTTTATGAAGCCAACATGACTCTCATCCCAAAACCAGACAAAGACAGCTCCAAAAAGAAGAACTATAGGCTAATTTCCTTAATGAATATCAATGCAAAAATCCTCAATTAAATAATGGCAAACAAAATCCAGCAACACATCAGAAAGATCACACACCACAACAAATTTGGCTTCATTCCAGGGATGCAGAGGTGGTTCAACATAAGCAAATCTATAAATGTAATACAGCACATTAATAGAAACAAAGACAAAACCACTTGATCATCTCAATAGATGCAGAAAAAGTCTTCGACAAGATCCAACACCACTTCATGATAAAAGCTCTAAGAAAACTAGGAATAGAAGGAATGTACCTCAACATTGTAAAGGCCATATATGACAAACCTATAGCCAACATCATACTTAATGGTGAAAAACTGAAACCTTCCACCCTAAAATCAGGAATGAGACAAGGATGCCCACTATCCCCACTCTTATTCAATATAGCACTGGAATTTCCAGACAGAGCAATTAGGTAAGAAGAAGAAATAAAAGGAATACAAATAGGTAAAGAAACTGTCAAAATATCCCTATTTGCAGATGATATGCTCCTATATCTTAAAGACCCAAAAAACTGTACCCAAAAACTCCTAGACACCATAAACAGCTACAGCAAGGTGGCAGGATACAAAATCAACTTACAAAAATCATTAGCTTTTCTATACATCAACAATGAACAAACTGAGAAGGAATACATGAAAACAATTCCATTTACAATAGCCTCAAAAAAAAATCAAATACCTAGGAGTAAACTTAACAAAAGATGTGAATGACCTCTACAAGGAGACTTACAAAACCCTGAAGAAAGAGATCAAGGAAGACTACAGAAGATGGAAAGATCTCCCATGCTCATGGACTGGAAGAATCAACATAGTAAAAATGGCTATACACCCAAAAGCAATCTACATGTTTAATGCAATTCCCTTTAAAATTCCAATGACATTCATCATAGAGATTGAAAAATCTACCCTAATGTTCATTTGGAAACACAAGAGACTGCAAATAGCCAAGGCAACACTCAGCAAAAAGAGCAATGCTGGCGGTATCACAATACCCGACTTCAAACTATATTACAAAGCAATAGCAACAAAAACAGCATGGTACTGGCTCAAAAACAGACATGAAGACTAGTAGTACAGAATAGAGGATCCGCAAATGAATCCACACAACTATACCCACCTTATTTTTGACAAAAGGGCCAAAAATATACAAAGGAGAAAAACAGCATCTTCAACAAATGCTGCTGGGAAAAGTGGTTGTCCATGTGCAAGAAACTAAAACTAGATCCATGTCTATCACCCTGTAGTAGTATCAACTCAAAATGGATCAAGGACCTTAATATCAGACCTGAAACTCTGAAGTGAGTACAGGAAGGAGCAGGAAACACTCTGGAACTAATATGTATAGGCAAGGACTTCCCCAATAGAACCCCAGCAGCCCAGCAACTAAGAGAAAGAATGGACAGATGGGACTTCATAAAATTAAAAAGCTTCTGCACAACAAAAAATGGTCTCTAAACTAAAGAGACCAACCACAGAGTGGGAGAAAATATTTGCTAGCTATACATCAGACAAAGGACTGATAACCAGAATATACAGGGAACTTAAGAAACTAAACTCTCCAAAATCATTGAACCAATTAGAAATGGGCAACTGACCTACATAGAACTTTCTCAAAGGAAGAAATTCAAATGGCCAAAAAACACATGAGAAAATGCTCACCATCTCTAGCAATAAAGGGAATGCAAATCAAAACCACACTAAGATTCCACCTCACCCCTGTTAGAATAGCCATCATCAAAAACACCAGCAACAACATGTGTTGGCGAGGATGTCGGGAAAAAGGAACTCTAATGCACTGCTGGTGGGAATGCAAGCTGGTGCAACCACTCTGGAAAAAAATTGGAGGCTTCTTAAAAATCTAAACATAGATCTGCCATATGATCCAGCAATACCACTCCTGGGGATATACCTAAAGGAATGCAACACAGGCTACTCCAAAGGCACTTGCACACCCATGTTTTTTGCAGCACTATTCACAATAGCCAAGTTATGGAAACATCCAAGATGCCCCACTACTGATGAAAGGATCAAGAAAATGTTGTATTTATACACAATGGAATTTTACTCAGTCATGAAGAAAAATGAAATCTTATCATTTGCAAGTAAATGGATGGAACTGGAGAACATCACTCTGAGTAAGGTTAGCCAGACTCAGAAGACCAATAATCATATGCTCTCCCTCATATGCGGTCTTTAGATCTAGGACAAATACAGCAATGTGGTTGGACTTGGGTCACATGACCCGGGGAGAACACATACAAGAGGTATTGGGATAGGTAGAAAACCCAAAACATGAAAGCATTTGATGTCCCCACTCCAGAGGAATTAATACAGAAACCTTAAAGCAACAGAAGTCAACACGAGAAGGAGATCAGGAACCAGTGTAAAGATCAGTTAGAGATGAATCAACCTGGGTTATAACACATTTGTACATGAAAGCAATGCTAGGAATCTCTCTGTATAGCTGTCCTTATCTCAACTAGCAAAAATGCTATGTCTTTCTTATTACTGCTTGTCTCTACTCTTTAACAGATTTGGAGAGGGGATCACCGGTTTCCGGGTCTCCCTGCATTCTCCAATATGCAGTCTTTCTCTTCTCTTTTCTCCAACTAAATTCTCTACAAATAAAATCTTTCTGACCTCTGCTGTTGGAGTCTGCCTGTGCTTTCATTCTCAGAGCAGGCTCAAGAACCCTGAGCATCTGAAATTCCTGTGTTTGTCATCTGTGCATCATCACCAAGGGAGATAAGATGGCACCAGGGTGCTATAGGATATGTGGTTGAGGCCACACCTAAGAAGGACTCTGCAACTGGGCCCACTAAACCACGGGCAGTGAAGGTTTGAAGAAATTAACTTCATTCACCAGTGTTTCCGGAGATTCCTAAGTACGGGTTCTGCTGAAAGGTGTCCAGTTTGAGGTGCAGCTGGTGGAGTCTGGAGGAAGCTTTGTGAAGCCTGCTGGGACCCTGAGACTGCAGCCTCTGATTCACCTTCAGTGGTCACAGGATGCACTGGTTGTGCCAGGTTCCAGGGGAGAGGCTGGAATAGGTTGGAACTATTAACCCTGATGGTGAGAGTACAAACTATGCTGATTCTGTCAAGGGCAGATACACCATATCCTGAAAGAATCCCAACTGTCAACTGTGACTGCACATGAACAGCCTGAGAGATGAGGGCACAGCCACGTATTACTGTGCAAAAGACACAGCAGGGGGACCTCAATAAGAGCCCAGACATAAACCTCACTGCAGGGGTGATCAGGATGTGCAGGGGGCACAGAGGACTAGTTGTAGTGCTGCAGTAGCACAGAAATTCAGGGACAGTTTGTGAGCAGGTGCAGAGGGAGTTTGAGAGCTGCTTTTCTGTCAGGCTCTGACAGTTAATCTAGGGATATTATGATTCAATAATCTGTGTTTCTCTACAAAGCCTATTTTTAAAATTTTTTATTGTTGCACTTTGTGGCATTTACAAAAGATGTGCTAGACAGGAGGATAAAACTCAGTTCAAAAATATTCATAGATAAAGCCAAAATCATTATCAGTATGAAAAGAATATTGGGCTATCTGTTTAAAATCCAAAATGACCAGCAAGAGCAAGAGTTACATCTGGATGAGTGTGCAGCTGAGATGAAAAGGATTCTGATTCCAAGTCAATGAGGGAAAAATGTTTGCAAGATCTAGTGAAAAGGCAATTGAGCAAAGTTTTCTCCCTGTGGCCTTTTTTAGGCCCCACAGCAGTCACATGATTGCACGTCCTACCTTATCCAATCATTTTAATCCAACAACATTGTATCTCATAATCTCTCAAATGGAAAAACATGACACTGGTTGCTTACCATTTCTAACCATTTTAAGAGATTTAAATCTACTTCTGATCTTTATTCATATGTATTTAGTAAGAAGAAAGACCAATAGAAAAATATAGAGAAGTTAAAAGTGGATCAATGATAAACACAAAACACATAAGTTAAAAAAAAAAACAAACAGATTTGGAGAAAAGTGCAGAACAGGTTCTGCCTGGAAGGGAGGGGGGATGGAGGAAGGGTGGGGTGGGGGCAGGAGGGAGAAATGACCCAAACAATGTATGCATATGTGAATAAATGAATAATAATAAAAAAGAAATAATCCCCAAATATTTTCCAAGTCATTAAAAACTGTAAACCTACAAATCTAAGAATTTCAATGAATTTAAAGTAAACATTCCCCCTACACACACAACAAATAAGTAAACAAGCATAAAGAAACCTATATCCAGGGTTAAGTAAAAAAATCTTGAAGAGAGGAAATTTCTCAGACTTATTGTCAGAAGCAAGGCAAGCTGGAAGACAATGGAATGGTATATTTTAAGTACTAGAAAAAAGTATATTAGCAGAGATCTCCATATTCTTGGAAAATATCCTTCAAAAATAAAGACAAGGACATTTTCAGATATATGAGTTGAAAGAATGCATTACCCATAGAACATTATTGCAAATAATATTAGGTAAGTTTTCTATCAGAGGAAAATGATACCAGACAGAAATCTGGATCAACACAGGATTGAAAGACTATAAGAAATTATAAACATATGCTTAAATATAAGACATTCATTATTTTTCAGCTCACATGAAAAGCCAGGAGAGATAAATGGATGTATATTGCCACAAATATATACTATTATATATTTATATACTATAAACAACCCTAAATGAACTAATAAATTAATAGAACAAAAATGTATAACTAGCCAGGAGCTGGAGGAAAAGAAAGAGATGACTAGGTGGAACATGGGGAACTTTTAGGGCAGTGAAATTATTCTGTAATATAATGGCAGATACCTGTCATTATACAATCAGTCAAAACTTGTAGAATGTGTAGTGCCAAAAGTGAACCCTACTGTAAACCATAAAGTTCAGTAAATAGCAACTTTAAGTATTAGCTCACCACTTTTACACTGACACACAAGGTGATAGAGGGGAATCTGCTCAAGGGAGTGGCTCCGGGATATTTTCCACTCACTTTTTCTGTAAACTCAAAACTGATCTACTAAACCTACTGGTTTTCCCCTCTTTTTTAAATCATTGTTCTGGGTGGGGGTAAATTGTGACATTTACAAAAGTGCCTACAATATATCAAATATATCATACTTGAATTCACCCCCTTTCCATTTTTCTGTATTCCCCTCCCCCATTCCTGAAACAGTTTTAACAGGTATCATTTTTCCATTTATATACATGTGTACACAGTTGGATTATATTCAACCTCCCATGCCTTTCCCCCCCCTCTCCCCGCCTCCCACTGGTACCATCCCCCCAGGCAGGACCTTTCTACCCTACTGTTCTCTGATTTTGTAAAAGAAAAAAGTGACATTTTTGTTTGCTTAAGATAGGTACACAGGGAATCTCCTTGTGATATTTCCATGTAGATATGCATTATAACCCAAATTAGTTCATCACCTCTATTTTTCTTCTTTCTACCTTCATCCCCTTCTTATGGTAAGCCTACTGATTTTTAAAAGGTTTGCACCTTGCCATGATTCCGGGAGAAGTGTTCAGGAAAGGAGCATTTCCCTCTTCTCTCCTTGCAGCCCAATGAGTTCTTGATTGCTAATTTAAGCCTACTGTCAGAGCTAATGATCCCTCAAGTTTTCTCAAGAACTCTCTACCCTCACATATTTCGAACTCTTTATGGTCATGATTTGAATCTGCTTTTATTGAGTCTGCTCTAACCAAGCTCTTTTTTATTTGTTACTTGATTAGTCATGGGTAAGAAGAGCAGGTGTTCTATGTTGAAATGCCCAGATCTGTTCCATTCCTCTTATAGTGAACTTCCCACAGATGGGCGTCCTTATGGAGCCTTGTTACATTTGGTTCTAATTAGGAAATTTAGAGACTACTTGACATTTAGCCACAGCAACAATGTGCTCAGCAGTTGATGTAGCTAGTAACACTTGTTCCCCTGTATTTATGGTTCCACTTATCAACTATTTTGTAATTAGTTGTTTTATGTTTTGCATTCATTTCCATAAAATGCTGCCAATCATGTGGGTAGGTGGGACACAGATATTTAAAATGCCAGTTTAATATCATGGGTAATTCACACAAAGCCCTAGGCTCAGCATGCTACATGCTGTGGCATGTGATGTACATGTGCAGTGATGCACAAGGTATCCAATCTCCCTCTTCTTGCCTTTTCTAAAACTCATCTTAATAACATCAGACAAGACACTGATTTGTAGAGATTGCCAAGGCTTTTTGAGAAGCAAGGATAATGCATTTTGTAAACAGTTGCAATAGCTCTAACTGCCACATGAAAACAATCTTACATCGTGTCAAACACACTTAGAGAAAGGATCCCTGAATAAAAGCAATCTGCAAAGTAAATTAGGGGCTACTTAGTTGCTAGCAGAGATCACTGGAGAAAATTGACAGAGTGACCTCCCCAAGCCACTTCCTCTATGTAAGTGAGTATGTTGCTCCACTTTGGTGAAATTCTCTACCAAAGATCAGTGCTCCAGTTATGGGCACATTTCAGAGCTGGGAGAACATAAAAGCTATGGAATTTGTACAAAGCATCATCACATCACCTCTCTCTCTACCTCTGACTCTTCTGCCTCCCTCTTAGAACTATTGGGATAACTCAGGCAAATTGTATTTATAATGGCCCAAATGTGCATCAACCATGAATAAACAACATACATCTTCAAATAGTGAATGCAACCAAAAAGGATTTAATATCTGATATTTCCAAAGCATGGGTTCATCTCACAAACATCATACCAAATGAAAAAAAAATGCCAAAGAATCCAAACAGAGTAGTTCATTCATATGAAACTCCAGTTTAGGCAAAACTAATCTGTAGTGAGAGAAATCAGATAAGTGATTTCTTAGAGCAGGTTTTCTCCAAAGGTACATATGAGAATTTGGGAGGAAAGAAATTTGATTTTTCTTTTGGTGGTACTGGTACTGGGGTTTGAACTCAGGGCCTTATGCTTGGTGGGTAGTTTTGTTCCACTTGAGCTCTTTGCCTTAGTTATTTTTCAGGTAGCATCTCACATTTTTTTGCCCTAATGAGCCTGGACCACCAACCTCCTATTTAACCCTGTACCTATCCCTTCTACATGGGTGGGATGACAGGCATGTACCACAATGTCAAGCTTATTGTTATTGTTGTAACATGGGAATTCACTAACTTTTTTTGTATGGGTTAGTCTCAAATCCTGATTCTCCCAATCTCTGCTTCCTGAGTAGCTTGAATTATTCCCAATCTAGGAACTTGATATTTAATTAAGCAAACATACATATGTTTGATCAAAGGTAATTAAACTGTATTATCAAGAGTATGAGTTTTATTGAATGCAAAGTATAACTCACTTACATGGAGAAAAAACAAATTAATAGGTATATTCAACTCTCCCCCACTCTTTTTTTGTGCCTATCACTAGCAGACTAAAAAGAGGAAAATATTTCAGCTGAGTGGATGAAACTCCATAAACCCTGGGATCTGTGCTTCCTACATGGAAAGATGTCTTATTCTGAATTCTTGTGTATGTCAACAACAGTTCTAATTATCTGGTTCTGATTGAGGATAGCATCTTTCCCTGACAACAATGAAGGTGACTCTAATTTAGCTTTCCAAGGACCTAGGTTATGGTAAGCAGGACAACACTAGTCCACAAATCAAAATGAAATGTCAAAAGCTCTTCTTGTTGATCATGTTGGATGCTTTTTTTATTCGTAGGACATGAATCACATATGGTGCACAGACTCTGCACCTCTTGGAAGGTCAGTGTCCTCTGACCTTTAATTCATTGAGAAGGGTGATGAAGAGTAGGAAAAAAAACAGCCTCCTTGTTGTATCTAGACTCCTTGACCAAGCTGCTGGTCTTCCTTAGTCAAAAGGTGGTGTTGGGTGAGACCAGGCTGCTCTATGGAACTCATTCTTACCACTACAGTGTTCTGGATTACTTGGTATCCAGGAATTCACTGGGATAATCCCATTAATATTCAGTTTGGGGAAAATGACAGTTTTTACACTAGTGTGTAAATGCAGTCAAGTCTCCATTACAGTGAGATAAACTAAAGTCTTAATTATTCTTCCATGAGGGAGAAAGAGGCTTCTGAGCCAGAAGTAGAGGGAATACTAATGGTTTGAGGACCTCTAGAATGTGCTCATGTCCTATTAAATTGACAACAATTTTTTTGACCAGGTATTATAACTCCACTCTGGTTACAGCCAAGATGTTTATTACACCCACATTTTCATCTTCCTCACAGCTACTCTATATCCTTATACATTACCTTGAGAGTTCTCAGAAGTACTTCCAAGAGGCCAGATGAGCTGTCTTCCTCAGTCCAAGAAAAGATCAGCTTATCCTGAGCATCAACTGAAAGGAGACTATTCTCCTTTGGGCTGTAGATCTTCAGGGAAGAGGAACAACAATGTGTCTGGGAGATAAGGAAGCTATTGATCAGGATTTGGGAAGGGAAACTATAGAATTCTAAAACTGTGTTATCCACTCCTATCTTCTTTGTAAAAAAGGAGTTCGGTCAAGAGGAATAAGACAGTTGTTCTTCCTTTTTCAGTGTCTTGCCCTTCTTGTCTGTTGTCAGAATGGAAGAAAGGATCCTGGTCACTAGATTTGCCTTTGCGGCCAACATCACTATCAGTAACTGGTATGGTGTAGGTGTCATTTGAGTGACCCTCAGGACCTATTGTTACTGAAGGTGTGGTCTATAGAGTGGCAGTGTTGGAAAGAACCTTTAAGAGGTAGGGCCTAGTGGGAGGTCCTTATATCTTTGGGGATGTACTCTTGTGAGGTAGCTCTGGTAGGACTATTTGGTAGTTCTTGTAAGAGGGTTGTTATAAAAAGTCTGAATTTGGTACCACTCAGCTCCCACCAACAGTGATTGAGGTTTCCTTTTCCATGTGTCCTCACCAGCATTTGTTGTTGTTTGTTTTCTTGATAATGGTCAATCTGACTAGGGTAAGATGGAATCTTAGTATAATTTTGATTTGTATTTCCTTTAAGGCTAAGGATATTGGATAGTTCTTCATGAATTTATTAGTCATTTGGATCTCTTCTTCTGAGAATGATTTGTTTAATTCATTTGCTCAATTGTTAATTAGATTATTTGTTCTTTTTGCTGTTTATTTTGGATAGTAACCCCTTATCTGTTGAATAGCTAGTGAAGATTTTCTCCTATTCTATGGGTTGTGTTTTTATTCCCATAACTATTTCTTTTGATGTATAGAAACTTTTTAATTTAAGGTAGTCCCATTTATCAATTCTTACTCTTATTCCTTGGGCAATTGGAGTCCTAGTCAGAAAAAAATTACCTATGCCTCTATTGTAAAGAGTTTTCTGTATTTTATCCTGTAGTAGTTTCAAAGTTTCATGTCTTATATTAAGACCTTTGAGCAATTTGGATTTGATTTTTATAAAGGGTAAGACATAAGGGTCTGATTCTTGCTATTTATACCTCTTATTCAAACCTGTGCTTAAAGTTCTAGCCTTATAATAAGGCAAGGAAAGAAATAAAAGGCCAACAGATAAGAAAGGAGAAATGAAACTGTCTATATTTGCAAATGACATTATTCCTTCAATAGAAAATCACAAAGAATAAAAAAAAAAAAGACCATGTCAAAAGAAATAAAAGCTGCAGGCTGAGAAAATACGGTGTAGTCTCCATCTTGAATGTCCCCTCAAAGGCTCATGTGATAAAGGGTTGGTCCCCAAGGTGCATGCTGTTGGGATGTGGTGGAACCTTTAAGAAGTGGGGCCTAGTGAAAGGACTTAAGTTATTGGGAGTGTGCCTGGGAAGGGACTATGGGAGCCCAGGCTGCTCCTCACTCTCTTTGCTTCCTGGTCATGAGGTAAGTAGTTTTGTTTCCACACAAATTCCCACTATAATGTGCTGCTGCCAATCTATCATGAATGCAGCTTCCAAAACCATGAGCTAAAATACACCTTTTATTTTTATAAGTTGATTATCTTGGATATTTTGTTATAGTAATAGAAAACTTACTAACACATCACATACATAAGAAAGCACTGATGGAGCTCAGTGTGGCAGTTCATGCCTATAATTCCACCTATTCAAGAAGTGGAGATCAATCAGAAGGATCATGGGTCAACGACAGCTCAGGAAAAAATTTAGTGAGACCTCATCTCAACAAATAAGTTGGGGACAGATATTTATATCTACGATCTCAGCTATAAAGGAGGCATAGGTAGGAGGATAGCAGTCCCAGGCCAGCCCAGGTAAAAAGTGAGACCATATCTGAAAATAAATAATCTGAAGCAAAAAAAATAGCTGTGGGTGTGGCTCAAGTGATAGAGTGCTTCCCTAGTAAGTACAAGTTCGAATCCTGTACAATCAGAAAAGGTAGATCTGCGTATGTGACTCAGTGGTAGAGTGGTTGGTTAACATGTGAGGCCTGAGTTCAATCCCTAACACTTGAAAGAAAAAAAAAAACAGTGAAAACCAGAACCATTTGATTAACCAGGAGCAAAAGACATGAAGAGAGATTTCATTGAAGAGGAACTGCAGATGAAAAAATAAGCACATGAAAAGATATTCATTATAAGTAGACATCATAGAAACACAAATTATTAAGATTATAATAAAATATCACCACACGCCTATTAGAACCAATAGTAAAGATAAGGCCAATACCTAATGCTGGTAAGGATGTGGAGATACTGAACTCTCACATTGCCAATGGGAATATAACATGGTATTCTGGAAAAGAGTTGGGAATTGGAGAAAAACTATTATATACTTACTGGATAACCCAGAAATTGTACACCAGGTCCAAACCTTGAAAATATGTCCACATAAAAACCCATGTAAAATTATTTACATTAGACTAATTTGTAATTGCTACAAACTACAGATAACCCAAATCCCTGTAATAAGTAAAATCTTTATTTTTTAATTTTTATTTTATTCGTATGTGCATACAATGTTTTGGTCATTTCTCCCCCTTCTCCCCACCCTCTCCCTTACCTCCTACCCCGCTCGTTCCCTTACCCCCCCTTACTCCTCGCAACTAGGCAGAAACTATTTTGACCTTATCTCTAATTTTGTTCAAGAGAGAGTATAAGAAATAGTAGGAAGGAACAAGGGTTTTTGCTAATTAAGACTAGCTATATAGGAAGTTGACATGCATTGATTTCCTGTACATGTGTGTTACCTTCTAAGTTAATTCTTCTCAAACTAACCTTTTCTCTAGTTCCTGGTCCCCTTCTCCTATTGGCCTCAGTTGCTTTAAAGTGTCTGCTTTAGTTTCTCTGCATTGAGGGCAACAAATACTATCTAGTTTTTTGGATGTCTTACCTATCCTCGTATCTTCCTTGTGTGTTCTTCCTTTATCATGTGATCAAAGTCCAATTCCCTTGTTGTGTTTGCCCTTGATCTAATATCCACATATGAGGGAGAATATATGATTTTTGACCTGAGGGAGGCTAACCTCACTCAGAATAAAAACATTTTGTTCTTCTTCATGGCTGCATAAAATTCCATTGTGTATAAATACCACATTTTCTTAATCCATTCATCAGTAGTGGGGCATCTTGGCTGTTTCTATGACTTGGCTATTGTGAATAGTGCTGCAATAAACATGGGTGTACAGGTGCCTCTGGAGTAACCTGTGTCACATTCTTTTGGGTATATCCCCAAGAGTGGTATTGCTGGATCATATGGTAGATCAATGTTTAGATTTTTAAGCAGCTTCCAAATTTTTTTCCAGAGTGGTTGTACCAGCAGTGAAAGGGGGTTCCTTTTTCCCCGCATACTCACCAACACCTGTTGTTAGTGGTGTTTCTAATGATGGCTATTCTAACAGGGGTGAGGTGGAATCTTAATGTGGTTTTAATTTGCATTTCCTTTATTGCTAGGGATGGTGAGAATTTTTTCATGTGTTTTTTGGCCATTTGAATTTCTTCTTTTGAGAAAGATCTGTTCAGTTCACTTGCCCATTTCTTTATTGGTTCATTAATTTTGGGAGAATTTACTTTTTTGAGTTCCCTATATATTCTGGTTATCAGTCCTTTGTCTAATGTGTAGTTGCAAAATATTTTTTCCCATTCTGTGGGTGTTCTCTTCAGTTTAGAGACCATTTTTTTTTAATGTTTTATTATTCATATGTGTATACAAGGCTTGGGTCATTTCTCCCCCCTGCCCCCACCCCCTCCCTTACCACCCACTCTGCCCCCTCCCTCTCCCCCTCCACCCCCTCAATACCCAGCAGAAACTATTTTGCCCTTATTTCTAATTTTGTTGTAGAGAGAGTATAAGCAATAATAGGAAGGAACAGGGTTTTTGCTGGTTGAGATAAGGATAGCTATACAGGGCATTGACTCACATTGATTTCCTGTGCGTGTGTGTTACCTTCTAAGTTAATTCTTTTTGATCTCACCTTTTCTCTAGTTCCTGCTCCCCTTCTCCTATTGGCCTCAGTTGCTTTTAAGGTATCTGCTTTAGTTTCTCTGCGTTGAGGGCAACAAATGCTATCTAGTTTTTAGGTGTCTTACCTATCCTCACCCCTCCCTTGTGTGCTCTTGCTTTTATCATGTACTCATAGTCCAATCCCCTTGTTGTGTTTGCCCTTGATCTAATGTCCACATATGAGGGAGAACATACGATTTTTGGTCTTCTGGGCCAGGCTAACCTCACTCAGAATGATGTTCTCCAGTTCCACCTATTTACCAGCGAATGATAACATTTCGTTCTTCTTCATGGCTGCATAAAATTCCATTGTGTATAGACACCACATTTTCTTGATCCATTCGTCAGTGGTGGGGCATCTTGGCTGTTTCCATAACTTGGCTATTGTGAATAGTGCTGCAATAAACATGGGTGTGCAGGTGCCTCTGGAGTAACCTGTGTCACAGTCTTTTGGGTATATCCCCAAGAGTGGTATTGCTGGATCAAATGGTAGATCAATGTTTAGCTTTCTAAGTAGCCTCCAAATTTTTTTCCAGAGTGGTTGTACTAGTCTACATTCCCACCAACAGTGTAAGAGGGTTCCTTTTTCCCCGCATCCTTGCCAACACCTGTTGTTCATGGTGTTGCTGATGATGGCTATTCTAACAGGGGTGAGGTGGGATCTTAGTGTGGTTTTAATTTGCATTTCCTTTATTGCTAGAGATGGTGAGCATTTTTTCATGTGCTTTTTGGCCATTTGAATTTCTTCTTTTGAGAAAGTTCTGTTTAGTTCACTTGCCCATTTCTTTATTGGTTCATTAGTTTTAGAAGAATTTAGTTTTTTAAGTTCCCTATATATTCTGGTTATCAGTCCTATGTCTGATGTGTAGCTAGCAAATATTTTCTCCCACTCTGTGGGTGTTCTCTTCAGTTTAGAGACCATTTCTTTTGATGAACAGAAGCTTTTTAGCTTTATGAGGTCCCATTTATCTATGCTATCTCTTAGTTGCTGTGCTGCTGGAGTTTTGTTGAGAAAGTTCTTACCTATACCTACTAACTCAGAGTATTTCCTACTCTTTCCTGTATCAACGTTAGAGTTTGTGGCCTGATTTAGATCCTTGATCAATTTTGAGTTAATATTGGTATAGGGTAACATACATGGATCTAATTTCAGTTTTTTGCAGACTGCTAACCAGTTTTCCCAGCAGTTTTTTTTTCCCAGCTCCTTTGTCAAAGACAAGTTGGTTACAGTTGTGTGGCTTCATATCTGGGTCCTCTATTCTGTTCCACAGGTCTTCATGTCTGTTTTTGTGCCAGTACCATGCTGTTTTTATTGTTATTGCTTTGTAATATAGTTTGAAGTCAGGTATTGTGATACCTCCTGCATTGTTCTTTTGACTGAGTATTGCCTTGGCTATTCGTGGCTTCCTGTGTTTCCATATAAATTTAGCAGTAGATTTTTTGATCTCTTTAATGAATGTCATTGGAATTTTAATGGGAATTGCATTAAACATGTAGATTACATTTGGGGGTATCGACATTTTTGCTATGTTGATTCTACCAAGCCATGAGCATGGGAGATCTCTCTACTTTCTATAGTCTTCCTCAATCTCTTTCTTCAGAAGTGTATAGTTTTCCTTGTAGAGGTCATTCACATCTTTTGTTAGGTTTACACCTAGGTATTTGATTTTTTTTTGAGGCTATTGTAAATGGAATTGTTTTCATACATTCTTTTTCAGTTTGCTCATTGTTAGTGTATAGAAATGCTAATGATTTTTCCATGTAGATTTTATATCCTGCTACCTTACTAAGGCTATTGATGATGTCTAGAAGCTTCTGAGCAGAGTTTTTTGGGTCTTTAAGGTATAGGATCATGTCATCTGCAAATAGGGATATTTTGACAGTTTCTTTACCTATTTGTATTCCTTTTATTCCTTCTTCTTGCCTAATTGCTCTGGCTAGGAATTCCAGTACTATGTTGAATAGGAGTGGAGATAGTGGGCATCCTTGTCTGGTTCCTGATTTTAGAGGGAATGTTTTCAGTTTTTCTCCATTAAGTATAATGCTGGCTGTAGGTTTGTCATATATACCTTTTATAATGCTGAGGTACTTCTATTACTAGTTTCTTAGAGCAGTTATCATGAAATGGTGTTGGATCTTATCAAAGTCTTTTTCTGCATCTATTGAGATGATCAAGTAGTTTTTGTCTTTGCTTATGTTAATGTGGTTTATTACATTTATTGGTTTTCATATGTTGAACCACCCTGCATCCCTGGGATAAAGCCTACTTGATCGTGGTGAATAATCTTTTTGATGTGTTGTTGAATTCAGTTTGCCATTATTTTATTGAGGATTTTTGCATCAATGTTCATTAAGGAGATTGGCCTATAGTTTTCCTTTTTGGAGGTGTCTGCCTGGTTTTGGGATAAGTGTAATACTGGCTTCATAAAATGTGTTAGGCAGTTTTCCTTCCCTTTCTATTTCATGGAACACTTTAAGGAGGGTTGATATCAGTTCTTCTTTAAAGGTCTGATAGAATTCAGCAGAGAATCCATCAGGTCCTGGACTTTTCTTTTTGGAGAGACTCTTGATTGCTGCTTCAATTTCATTTTGTGTTATAGATCTATTCAGGTGATTAATTTCCTCTTGGTTCAGTTTTGGATGATCATATGTATCTAGAAATCTGTCCATTTCTTTAAGATTTTCAAATTTATTTGAATATAGGTTCTTGAAGTAGTCTCTGATGATTTCCTGGACTTCCATGGTGTTTGTTGTTATCTCCCCTTTTGCATTCCTGATTCTACTAATTTGGGTTTTTTCTCTCCTCATTTTAGTCAGGTTTGCCAGGGGTCTATCGATCTTGTTTATTTTTTCAAAGAAACAACTTTCTCTTTAATTAATTCTTTGTATGGTTTTTTTGGTTGCTATTTCATTGATTTCAGCTCTTATATTTATTATTTCTCTCCTTCTATTTGTTTTGGGATTTGCTTGTTCTTGTTTTTCTAGGAGTTTGAGATGTATTATTAGGTCATTGATTTGGGATCATTCAGTCTTTTTAATACATGCACTCATGGCTATAAACTTTCCTCTCTGACTGCCTTAGCTGTGTCCCATAGGTTCCAGTGGGTTGTGTTTTCATTTTCATTGACTTCCAGGAACTTTTGAATTTCCTCTTTTATTTCATCAATGATCCATTGTTCATTAAGTAATGAGTTATTTAGTTTCCAGCTGTTTGCATGTTTTTTGTCTTTACTTTTGTTGTTGAGTTCTACTTTTACTGCATTGTGATCAGATAGTATGCACGGCATAATTTCTATTTTCTTATATTTGCTGAGACTTGCTTTGTGCCCTAGAATATGATCTATTTTGGAGAAGGTTCCATGGGCTGCTGAGAAGAATGTATATTGTGTAGAAGTTGGATGAAATGTTCTGTAGACATCTACTAGGTCCATTTGATATTTCATATTTTAGATCTTGGATTTCTTTATTGATTTTTTGTTTGGATGACCTATCTATTGATTATAATGGGGTGTTAAAGTCTCCCACAACCACTGTATTGGCGTTTATATATGCTTTTATGTCTTTCAGGGTATGTTTGATGAAATTGGGTGCATACAGGTTGATAATTATTATTTCCTTTTGGTCTATTTCCCCTTTTATTAGTATGGAATGTCCTTCTTTTCTCATTTGATCAATGTAGGTTTGAAGTCTACTTTGTCAGAGATAAGTATTGCTACTCCTGCCTGTTTTTGGGGGCCATTGTCTTAGTAAATCTTCTTCCAGCCCTTCATCCTAAGCCTATACTTATTTCTGTTAGTGAGATGGGTCTCCTGTAAACAATAAATTGTTGGATCTTCCTTTTTAATCCATTTTGTCAAGCAGTACCTTTTGATGGGTGAATTAAGTCCATTAACATTAAGCATTAGTACTGATAGGTATGTGGTGATTCCTGTCATTTAGTTGCCTTAGTTGTTTGAAGGTTTGATTGTGTGTACCTAAGTTGAGGTTACTCTCTACTGTCTTGCTTTTTCTTTTCCTGTGGTTTGGTGCTGCCTGTCTTTTCATGGTTATGTTGGGTGTCACTTTCTGTGTGCAGAATCCCTTGAAGAATCTTTTGTAGTGGTGGCTTTGTGGTCACATATTGTTTTAGTTTCTGCTTATCATGGAAGACTTTTATTGCTCCTTCTATTTTGAATGATAGTTTTGCTGGGTAGAGTATCCTGGGGTTGAAGTTATTTTCATTCAATGCCCAGAAGATCTCATCCCATGCTCTTCTTGCTTTTAATGTTTCTGTTGAGAAGTCTGCTGTGATTTTGATGGGTTTACCTCTGTATGTTATTTGTTTTTTCTCTCTTAAAGCCTTCAATATTCTTTCCTTAGTTTCTGAACTTGTTGTGTTAATGATGATATGTCGTGGAGTAGTTCTATTTTGATCTGGTCTGTTTGGTGTCCTGGAGGCCTCTTGCATCTGTATGGGAATATCTTTCTCTAGATTTGGGAAATTTTCTGTTATTATTTTGTTGAATATATTACACATGCCCTTTTCTTGCACCTCTTCTCCTTCTTTGATGCCCATGATTCTCAAGTTTGGTCTTTTGATGGAGTCTGTGAGTTCTTGCATTTTCTTTTCACACATCTTGAGTTGTTTAATTAATAGTTCTTCTGTTTTTCCTTTAATTACCATTTCATCTTCAAGTTCTGAGATTCTGTCTTCTGTTTGTTCTATTCTGCTGGATTGGCCTTCCATTTTGTTTTGCAGTTCTGTTTCCTTCTTTTTTCTGAGGTTTTCCATATCCTGGGTGGTTTCCTCTTTAATATTGTCTATTTTTGTCCTGAGTTCATTTATCTGTTGATTCATCATGTTCTCTGTTTCACTTTGGTGTTTATACAGTGCTTCTATGGTTTCCTTTATTTCTTCTTTTGCTTTTTCAAATTCTCTATTTTTGTTGTCTTGGAATTTCTTGAGTGTCTCCTGTACATTTTGGTTGACCCTATCCAGTATCATCTCTATAAAATTCTCATTGAGTACCTGTAGTATGTCTTCTTTTAAATTATTCTTGTGGGCTTCATTGGGTCCTTTGTCATAGTTTATCTTCATTTTGTTGGAGTCTGGATCTGAGTATCTGTTTTCTTCATTCCCCTCTGGTTCCTGTACTAATTTTTTGCTGTGGGGAAACTGGTTTCCCTGTTTTTTCTGTCTTCCCATCATTGTCTTTGGTGTTGTTACTGTCCCTGTACTGTGTGCAATTAAGTATTTTCTAGCTTGTAATAATAACAATGGTAATATTTAGCATGGAAGGGTGAGCTGGGATGGAAAGCAAGAAGTTAAAGAAATGGGAAAAACAAATACACAGACTGGAAGGAGAAAACAGAACAAGGTATCAGACAAGAAGGTTTCAAAGGTATAAACAGGGAGCTTTAGTGTACTAATAGACAGTAAGCTGAACAGACATTAGAGAGACAGAGAGAGGATTGAAAATCAAAAATTAAAAAAAAGATAAGAGTAAAAATAAAAAATAAGTAAATGAAAGAAAAATCTATATAAAAATGTATTAAAATAAAATGAAAAAAATAGAAAATTTAAAAAAAACAAAAAACCTTCAAGTTCAAATGTAATGAAGTTTCAGTCTTAATAATTTGGGTGTCCATCTCAGTCTCCAATCCTGGAGATGGTGACTCAGATGTTGTTCTGTAGTTGTCTCATCAAGAGGATGAATAAAGTAGAACAAAACTGCACAAAAAAAAAACAAAACCCACAGAGTCCCAAGTTCAAATGCAATACAGTTTCAGTAAGTTTTTCTGCATGCATATGTAGTTCGGGTGTTCTCTCATCAAAGGTAGGGAGAGAGAAGAGAAAAAAAAAGAGTCTGGAGACAGTTCTGTGAACGGTATCTACAGCTGTGGCTTGCCTGCCAGCTGCTGTCAGGCTGCTGTTGCTGGAGGCATTATTTATGCTGACCTCAGGGGTGAGCTTAACACTCACCTGGCCCTGCAGGCTTTGTTTACTCAGAGTTCTCCTGTGGGAGCCTCTGCTACAGGCTTTCCCCTTTCTGAGCACACTGGGGGAGGTGACACTGCACCCACTTTCTCAGGCCTGTGTGTTTGTTTACAGCTCACGTGGGAAGTGGGTCTTCCCCCTCTCCTGTGGAGTTTTCCTCCCACTGCCACTTTTACAAGCTTTCCCACTCCTGATTGCTGGGTTTGTGCTGCTGCTCCTGCCTGCCAGCGTGCTTGTTTACAGCTCACATTGGATGTGGGTCTTCCCCCGCTCCTGTGGAGTTTTCCCTCCTCCGCCATTCTCACACACTTTCCCTCTCCTGGTTGCTAGGCGCACGCCCCTGCTCCCACCAGAGCCCCTCCAGCCAGCTCAGCTTGTTTATTTACAGTTCCGGGAAGGATTCCCTTCCCCCAATCTTTGGCACTCAGTGAGCCCCAACCTCTATTGTTCTTATTGCTTATTACTCAGTTTCTCTTTTTTCCCTGGGTGGAGGTCGGTCTGTCCAGGGGGCTATGCTGCTCTGGCCCAGGGTTGTCTGTGGGAGTACCACGGTACTGCTAAGCTCACCTTGTCTGCATCTTCCCAAACTGTCTAGGCACGGGCAACTGGTGGCCCGGGGGCCCTCCTGGTTTCTCCATTTAATGTGAAGTGGAAATGCTCTGTGCCAGCTGGAGGTGTGAAGGGGTCAAAGTTTTGCCTCTTCTCAGTGGTTCTGCCTACAGGGTGTTTCTCCAGCGTCTGTCCAAGATTTCACTATAGGAGGCACGCTTTCTGCTTCCTCCCTCTAGCCACCATCTTGGAATCTCGAGACCATTTCTTTTGTTGAGCAGAAGCTTTTTAGTTTTATGAAGTCCCATTTATCTATGCTATCTCTTAGTTGCTGAGCTGCTGGGGTTCCATTGAGAAAATTCTTGCCTATACCTATTAATTCCAGAGTATTTCCTACTCTTTCCTGTACCAACTTTAGAGTTTGTGGTCTGATATTAAGGTACTTATTCCATTTTGAGCTAATACCGGTATAGGGTAATAAACATGGATCTAGTTTCAGTTTTTTGCAGACTGCTAGTCAGTTTTCCCAGCAGTTTTTGTTGAAGAGGCTGTCTTTTCTCCATCGTATATTTTTAGCGCCTTTGTCAAAGACAAGTTGGTTACAGTTGTGTGGCTTCATATCCAGGTCGTCTATTCTGTTCCACTGGTCTTCATGTCTGTTTTTGTGCCAGTACCATGCTGTTTTTATTGTTATTGCTTTGTAATATAGTTTGAAGTCAGGTATTGTGATACCTCCTGTATTGTTCTTTTGACTGAGTATTGCCTAGGCTATTCATGGCCTCTTGTGTTTCCATATAAATTTAACGGTAGATTTTCCAATCTCTTTGATGAACGTCATTGAGATTTTGATGGGAATTGCATTAAACATGTAGATTACTTTTGGGAGTATAGACATTTTTACTATGTTGATTCTACCAATCCATGAGCATGGGAGATCGCTCCACTTTCTATATTCTTCCTCAATCTCTTCCTTCAGAAATTTATCGTTTTCCTTGTGGCAGTTGTTCACATCCTTTGTTAAGTTTACACCTAGGTATTTGACTTTTTTTTGAGGCTGTTATAAATGGAATTGTTTTCATACATTCTTTTTCAGTTTGTTCATTATTAGTGTATACAAATGCTAATGATTTTTCTATGTTGATTTTATATCCTGCTACCTTGCTATAGCTATTGATGGTGTCTAGGAGATTTTGAGTAGAGTTTTTTGGGTCTTTAAGGTATAGGATCATATCATCTGCAAATAGGAATATTTTGACAGTTTCTTTACCTATTTGTATTCCTTTTATTCCTTCTTCTTGCCTAATTGCTCTGGCTAGGAATTCCAGTACTATGTTGAATAGGAGTGGAGATAGTGGGCATCCTTGTCTAGTTCCTGATTTTAAAGGGAATTGCTTCAGTTTTTCTCCATTAAGTATAATGCTGGCTGTAGGCTTGCCATATATAGCTTGTATGATGTTGAGTTACTTTCCTTCTACTCCTAGTTTTCTTAGAGTTTTTATCATGAAATGGTGTTGGATCTTATCAAAGTCTTTTTCTGCATCTATTGAGATGATCAAGTAGTTTTTGTCTTTGCTTCTGTTAATGTGGTTTATTACATTTATTGATTTTCATATGTTGAACCACCCCTGTATTCCTGGGATGAAGTCTTTATGGTCGTGGTGAATAATCTTTTTGATATGTTGTTGAATTCGGTTTGCCATTATTTTATTGAGGATTTTTGCATCAATGTTCATTAAGGAGATTGGCCTATAGTTTTCCTTTTTGGAGGTGTCTTTGCCTGGTTTTGGGATAAGTGTGATACTGGCTTCATAAAATGTGTTAGGCAGTTTTCCTTCCCTTTCTATTTCATGAAACAGTTTAAGGAGGGTTGATATCAGTTCTTCTTTAAAAGTCTGATAGAATTCAGCAGAGAATCCATGAGGTCCTGGACTTTTCTTTTTGGGGAGACTCTTGATTGCTGCTTCAATTTCATTTTGTGTTATAGATCTATTCAGGTGATTAATATCCCCTTGGTTCAGTTTTGGATGATCATATTTATCTAGAAATCTGTCCATTTCTTTAAGATTTTCAAATTTATTTGGATATAGGTTCCCGAGTAGTCTCAAGTAAATTCTTAAAAACAAAAGTTCTGGTTGCCCATCCATCCATCTATCCATCCATCCCATGGAACCTACTGAGGAATGAAAAGGACCAAACCACTGATACACAGGCCCATTGTGGTTCCATACAAGGGTGCTGTGCTCAGCAACTAGATGTCAACCTCTAAAGGGTACATACTGCCCAATTTCATTTGTATAAAATTTTTGAAACTACCAATTCATAGATATTGGGAAAAATTAATAGTTTACAGGGATTATGGGTTGGGAGTGAGGAACAGCAGGCCATGTATGGCCCTAATGGAATAAAACAAGAGACATTTTGTGAGGATGGGACAAACCTGTGTCTTGGTTGAGTGGTGATTACACAAATCTACACAGGTGGTAAGTTGACAGACTCATATTTTTCCAGTTTCAATTTCTTCATTTTGATATTGTACAAAACAACCTTTGAATGAGATATGGACCTCACCCTATATTGTTTTGCCACTTCCTATGACTATAATCATATGGAAAACAATCTTGGCACATGCCTATATTCCTAACTACTCAGAAGGCAGAGATCAGGAGAATAGTGGTTTGAAACCATCCCAGGCAAATAGTTCATGAAACTCGATCTCAAAAAAAAAACCATCACCAAAAAAAAAAAGGACTGGTAGAGTGGCTCAAGATGTAGGCCCTAATTCAAACCTCAGTACTGCAAAAATATTCCTCCACAAATTTTGTTATTCCATGAGTCTCCAGGAGACTAACATTGGCACAAAGAGTAGATGTCTCTGGTCTAATTGTCTTCAGTGCACCTCCCTAAACTCTAAAGCCCCTCAGAATGGCACCAAAGTCTTCACAGCATCCTTCAGTGAGGAGCAGTGTATCCCAGGCACCTGAGAAGTGTAATTCACATTGGCCCTGGCCTTGACAGGGATAGACTACAGCACAACCTCCACACCTTGGGGAAGCTGGGTCACTACACAAGAACAGGCAGGCTGGAGTTTGTGGAACTGAAGGACTATGCAATGTGCTTGTGCTCAGGATAATGGGAAGGACTTATTCATAGGGTGTTGTATAACTCAGTAAGGTACAGAAAGGATATAGACTGTTCAAATTGAAAACACAAGTAAACACTAGGCACTGAGAAAAAGGTTTTATCAGAAAAGTGATATCAGGGTGTGTGGGGTGGGGAGGAGGCACAGACACAAGAAGACAAATGTTCTCATACCTAGGCTTCTCTTTGTATTTATAGATAGCTAATGAATTCATGAGTCATCACCATGTGTATTCAGATTGTGAATTTCTCAAGATCATAGTGCTGCAGTTGAGTTCATCTGGTTTGATCCACTCTTTTTTATTAGTATAAGTTAATTGCACAGAGGAAAGGGTTTCATTGTGGCATTTCCACACACACACTTTGTTCAAATTCACCTATCTATTCCTTTCTTAGCCCCCTCTATTACAGTTTATAGTGAGTTACATTGTGCTGTTTTCATATACGCATGTAATATATTTCTATCATATTCAATCCCTCTTTTGAGGGCATAATGAAGGTCATATGGCCGAGATGAAAGCTGCTCTGTCCCTTGCTTCCTTCTCCCCTCCCACCATTCCCCACCATTTCTACCTCCTTTTCTCTGCTCCATTTCTTTCTCATCCTTCTTTCTCTCCTCTATCACTACCTTTCTCTTCATCCTCATTCCTTCTCCCTCCCTCCTCCTCCTTTTCTCTGACTCTCCTTACTTGCTGAGTTGCCCATTCTCTGGCTGTCTGAATGTTCTTCTGCCTGATTACATAGTAAAGATGGTCTCCATGCTCCTATATCCCCTTATAACTCTATACACAGGGCAAGTGGGCCTCTGAAAAACCCCAAGAGAAATCAAAAGTTAAAGGGATTTCTGAGATGTTGCTTCTATCAAGACCTCCTGGGATCCTCTAGGCTGGTGGATTATTTATTACTTTACAAAATGATTACTGACTTCTTTGCAGTTGTTTAGGTCACATCCATTGCTTATCAGAGGACAATACCATAGGCAGGTGATGGGGGTTTGGGGGTAAAAGTGATGCTTTTGTGATCACTTTTTTTTTTTTTTTTTGTGATGCTTGGCTGCTAGCAGCTCCCAAGTTATCATTTTCCCCATCACCCATCCAGGCAAACAAAATGTGTATAAGAACAGCATCTAATTCTTCTGTTTCTCACATTATGGCTGCAGCTGTTTGTACTGTCACTGCCCAGACCTTGCAGAGAAGCCAGGGTCAGCCCTGGAGGCAGAGCCAGCTTCCCTCACTCTGCACCCAAGCCACCATAGGCAGGAGTGTGGACACAGCTCTCTTTGGCTGCTCTGAGATTCACACAACCTTTTTTCTGAGAAGTGCAGTCTTCCAGCACTGAGTCCCCCAGGTGTCAGTTCTAGGCCTAGCATCTACACAGACTTCAGCCCTTTTCCTAGTATCTGAGCCCCAAGAAATGACAGGCAGCACAGGCTGCACTCTCATTTCCTATTGTGACTAGATAGACACATGTTCACAGACACACAGGGCCATTGCCCAGGGCTTCTGGGATCCTGGGACCAAATTAGGTCTGACTAGTAGATCTTATGATTAATATTTTAACCTGTGAAATTCTTGTATGGTACAAGTAATTAATAAGGCTCTACAAGGGGATGCAAGTGCCCCCATCAGAGGACAGGGAGAGCTGAAACATTTCCCAGTATTCTGAAAGTCAGACCACACTAATGGCTGTTTCAATTCTCTCATGTACAATCAAGGATGCTCAAGCCCTGAAAGCCACAGAGATTTGTCCAAAGCCATCAGGCAAGGGAGTGGACTGGTTAGGAATGATCAGGGCTCCTATGTTTTGGTCAGAGCTTCCTTCCACCACACCATGGTAGAATGAGCATGATGCTGCTCATTTCTTTACTTCACAAGCAGAAAACAAATGAAGACAGATAGCTGTCATTTGTGGGAGGTTGCATAACGGACCAGACCTGGATGCTGTCCTGCTTTGACTGGGCAGAGGAGTGGCTTCCCTGGAGAGCAACTAGAAGTCTGAGCTCTGAAGAGTGAGAAGGAAAAGTGGAGGGGGTGAGAAGGGGCCTATCTGGCAGAGAGACCAGCAGATTTCAAGTCCCTGCAGCAGGACAGCTCTGCATCTACAAGAAACTGAGATCAGACTACTGTGGCCAAGGTCAGTCAGCAGGAGAGGGAGGACAGCAGGGGTACAACAGGACAAGCCACAGGAACCATGTCCATCAGGTTGGGGATCTGGGACATTCTGTGAAACACAGTAGGAAGATACTAACAATCTTAAGCAGAAAAGCAAATATCGTCTAATATATATTGTTAAAGGTCACTCTGTATTTTCTATGGAGATGAATCTGAGGGAGGCAAGAAAGGAGACATGGAGAGCAGGGAAGAGACTGTTTTATGTTATTGGCAAGAGAGCTGTGGCCTTGCCCTCTAATGGTCTCTTCCTGATAAGGCTGTGAAGGCAGTGGCATAGGGAGACTGTAGATGGGTTTTGAAGTTAGAAATGACAGGAATTACTTGCAGATTGGAAGTGAGGCGTAAGGAAAAGGAGGTGTCAAAATGACTCTCACATTTCTGCTGAGCGATTGGCTTGATCGCTTACATTTTTGTCTTGGTGTTATCTTCTTAGATAATGAAGGCTGAAGTGGAAAGTCTCAAGAGAGAAGGATCAAGGTTTCTATTTGTATATTTTACCCTTGGGATCCAGTTAGCTTTCTGCTGAGGCTACCACACAGAGTCTGAAGCTCAGAAGAGAGGTGAGGCTGGCAATGAGGAGCTGAGTACTGCTGGTGTGTAGGTGGTGTCCAAGATCTGTGAGGTCACCAGTGGGAGGTGCTGAGGGATATGCTCCCATGCTACCTCTGGATCATGCTACAGAGCCCGAGCTCTCCCTCTGCAAGCTGACTTGCCCTCTGCCTCTCCAGCTCTTCATGAACTCACCCATAGCCTCAGGTCTTGAGGGCTGATTGTAGGACTTGCTGACCCTGTCAGCCTTTCTGTCTGTAGGAGAGTAAAGAGGCAGGAACACGATGAAATGGGATCATTAATATCAATGCTAATGACCTACACCTGGGCCCAACAATCATTTTATTTAGAAAGGAAAATTTGAAAAAAAAAAAAAAAAACAGATTCCACAGAGGCTTGGTGTGTGGATGTGTTAATCACATTTGCATATGGTGCTCTAGTTCAGATGACTTGAACGTGCTAACTCGGAGCAATCCATATTTATGATTTGGAAATTGCTGACAGAATAATTACACATTAAGTAACTTCTGTTTCCTTGTATGTTATTGTTTCTAATTAGTAAGGGAGGAAAATAAAGTCATCATTATTTATGGATACAGTTTAGGCTTGGCATGTACGCTGAGCTGGCTGGTTTCACATCAGCTGACTGCCACGCCTGGATTCCTTCATCTGGCCTCACAAAACTGGCCAGCCCTGGGCAGAAGGTTCCACAACCCCGTCTCTCCTACTTTGTGTACATTCAGACAGACCCCAAGTCTTATCCCATGTGACTTCCCACCTAGCACCCTCTTTATAGCCTTCAAGTAGGGCTTTCTGTGCCATAAAAAGAAAATGTCCTAATCCTAAAATCATAACACACTGTGACTTGTGATGTGAAACTTTTGCTTTTTTAGTGAACTAATATCTTTGGGTTAGTTATTTCTGTTATGACATTCATGGCTGAAATATTTTCTATGTGGACCTAATTGCTTTTCTAATTGCTACCCTTTGGATCTATGCATATTTAATGATAAGCATTAATTAAAATATAGCATTTATTTTCTTAATTGCAAAAAAAGACAAGCCAGGGGGACTCATCCCACCACCCCTTGCATCAAACATGGCTGCAGAAATCCCATGCTGAGGCAGCTTGTCAGTCCCACTCTCCTTCCTGTAACTGCTAGGTTGTGGGTCCTCTCTCTCCAAGCTTCATAACCCCAGAGGCAATGGCAGAAGATTTACAGCAAGAAGTTCCAATTCCTCTACCTCTCTCACACAGCAGCCAACCCATGTGGTTATTGTATAATACACTTTATCTCCTGGAGTCTCAGTTTTCACTTAAGTAAAATAAAAGTTCAGCCGAATCAACTGGTATTCACATAGCATTTGCTTCAGATTCAACAATGACATTTTGTGTGTGAGCGGGGGATGAGTGACACAGGGGCCTCAAGCTCACTAGGCAGAAGCTTAATAACTTGAGCCACATCCCCAGTCCTGTGTACTTTAGTTTATTTTTCAGATACAGTCTCACCCTTCTGTCCAGGCTGGTCTTGGATCTCAATCCTCCTACCTCCACCTTCTCTGTAGCTAGGATTACAGGCATGGACCGTCATGCCTGGCCCTCAATAATGACATTTTTAATGAAGCACAATTGATGTGGCCTCACCACCAAAAGCAGTACTGGGTGAGCCTGAGTGGGTCCTCCACAATAAGCTGACTACAAACTTTCAAGACAGATCCTTGCTAAGGTGAGAGACTAGTAGTCTAGAATATTCTCAAGCTTGGCTTCAAAATAGAATCTCCAGGAGGTAGGGAGAGGCTATTCCCCAAACTACTGAAACAGACTCATTGAGCCTGGGATGCACATTGCTGTTTTTGTTTTGTTTTCTGGGAGGTTTCCAAGTGCAAGAAATGTTTAGACTCACTGATCAACTCTCAAGATTCCTACAATCGTACTAATACAATCAGACTAGTTTTTAAAGAAAAAAATACCAAATAAGATTTGTCTGGTGGCAAGCACTAAGTTTGCAGGGTTGAAAAGGTAGTTGGAAGGCTGTACAGCCTTTGGCTTTGGTCCACAAAATCTCCATCTAGCAAGTGAGAATTCCCCATGAATTCCATCTTGTACATGTGAATTCAGACTTGCTAACAAAGTTCCAGCTAATAAAGCAATGTCACTCTATTTCTGCCACTGTAAACTTGTGTATATATTTCCTTTAGAGAACTCACTGCAGGAACTAAAGGTAAAACAAAGTGTTTAATACATTTCTACATCACTGGACAAGACACCATGATGACAGCAGCAAGAGAGATGACATCAGATGACAGAAAAGGGATGTGGGCACTATTCACAATAGCCAAGTTATGGAAACAGCCAAGATGTCCCACCACTGACAAATGGATTAAGAAAATGTGGTATCTATACACAATGGAATTTTATGCAGCCATGAAGAAGAACGAAATGTTATCATTCGCTGGTAAATGGATGGAATTGGAGAACATCATTCTGAGTGAGGTTAGCCTGGTTCAAAAAACCAAAAATCGTATGTTCTCCCTCATATGTGGACATTAGATCAAGGGCAAACACAACAAGGGGATTGGACTATGAGCACATGATAAAAGCGAGAGCACACAAGGGAGGGGTGAGGATAGGTAAGACACCTAAAAAACTAGCTAGCATTTGTTGCCCTTAACGCAGAGAAACTAAAGCAGATACCTTAAAGCAACTGAGGCCAATAGGAAAAGGGGAACAGGTACTAGAGAAAAGGTTAGATCAAAAAGAATTAACCTAGAAGGTAACACCCCCGCACAGGAAATCAATGTGAGTCAATGCCCTGTATAGCTATCCTTATCTCAACCAGCAAAAACCCTTGTTCCTTCCTATTATTGCTTATACTCTCTCTACAACAAAATTAGAAATAAGGGCAAAATAGTTTCTGCTGGGTATTGAGGGGGGGAGAGGGAGGGGGCGGAGTGGGTGGTAAGGGAGGGGGTGGGGGCAGTGGGGAGAAATGAACCAATCCTTGTATGCACATATGAATAATAAAAGAAAAATGAAAAAAAAAAAAGAAAAAGAAAAGGGATGTGGGTGGGGGCGAAGAGCAAGTCTGGATCTCACCCACAGTCTCATGCAAGAACTTCTTACAAATGACCTCTGCCTGTGCTTCCCTCCACCTGCACTCCCCTGATGCATCCAGGGAGGGAGAGGGGCAGCTGTCTAGTTAGAAGCCTAAGATAACGTGATAATAAGCAGGCAGCACATCTGAGGTGTAGCAGTAGAGTGTGTTTATTGGATTTATGAGAAAAAGATAATAATATTCAAACAGGCTGTGCCTCTCATATTCTGTTCAAAGGATCATTCTCCTCTAAAATATGTCTAGACACTGGAAAGGAGGGAAGATAATATCACAAAGAGGCAGCTGTGAAGTGTAAGAGATTCATATGACCATGCTGGAAAGCAGGCAGGGCAGGAGGGTGAGAACCATACTGACTTTGTTCTGGAAGGACCATAAAGAGCCTGGTTTTTTATTGAGTGGATGAGGAAGAGGCCAACTTTGACCTGAGAGGGTGAGGAAATATAGCTGCAGGGCAAAGTCATACCTCACATTGGCTCTGTCTCTGCAGGACAGATGAGCCCACAGCCAGCACCTCCATCCAACAGTTTGGAGGGGTGACAGTAACAACCATGTCCCTCTGAAGTGGCTGCCAGCTTCAGAGGGCAGACAATATAATGGTGCTCTACCAGAGCCCAAATGTCCTTCACATGGACACACAGGGTTGTGTCCTCTGCAACACCCCTGGGCACACAGGACAGTCAGAGGGATAGCGGAACTGTAGAAAGCTATGCCTCTGTCTGAACCACCAGGTGCACAGGCGGGCTGGAGGATAAGGATTCCTGGGCAGGAGTCAGTTGCCCTGCCCCAACACCTGGTGTGAGCAGAAGGTGGAATCCTCCTGGCAATCAAATACCTCCAAAAAGTAAGCAAATTTTAGTGCTTACCAAAAAAAATCTAATGATGATAATTTCTGAAAAAACAGACATCACCAATGCACAGGTTCAATGATTTTTGCAATGAATGTGTAGTGTTGCTTTGTTTTATACCAGTGATACAGTATGGTACATGAGCTAGAGTTAACTCTTCTACTCAGAAAGATACCTGTGTTCACTGGGAGAGAAGGGGGTCTTGGTGTGTTAAAAGTGCAAATCACTGGACTTCCTATTTATTCAAGTAGTGATCTGGAATCATACCTGTCTTGGTTAGGGTTTGTTCTCCTTTGTTCTTCAGATTAAGCTCATTCATCAAAACCCCAAGTTGTGTCTTCTTATTGACAACTTGGCAGCCATCTCTGCTGTGGCAAATGGACATATAATGCCCAACTGGGAGGAAGAGGAGCCTGTGCCCTCGCACTCTTGTGAGCATTCCCTAGACCATTACAGAGGCACCAGAAGCTGAATGGCATCCACTGGTCAATCTTGAGCACCTATGCTGGGGTGGCTCACTGGCAATGAAGACTTGCAAGGGCTGCCCATCCCCGTATGTCTACCACGTGCCACTTCTCCAAAACTCCTATCTCACCTTCAATATGGTTTTGTATTACTCAGTTTTGATTATTTTCTAATAAGATAACTCTTCATTCTGATGAATTGTTTGCAAGCACATTGTTCTAGGGGCCAGTGGAGAGTCTGAGGAAAGGCTAAAAGCAGAGACAAAAGCAGAGGGCACAAACTCACCTGTCTGAGGACCCAAGAGCTATGCCTATCTCTTAAAGTGACAGGTCTACCTTGCAGGAAAAGCAATTAATTTATGTTCTATACAAATGAACTAACGTCATCTGAAAAACTGACCAATAAGGATACAACTTCAGGCTAGATTTATAATATTATAAGCCATGCTAATTCCACCCTGAATTGCAACTCAGCAGGTGGGAAGGTGGTTCAGGATCATGAGGACCCCAGCTCTCCAAGTTTAGCATGGGAAGAAAAAACAGCTTAGCTGACAATGTCAGCAAAGGAACATCACCTCCCAGTCCAGAAATGGATAGCCTCAGTGCCTGCCCTGTCCTCCCCTGGCAGAGCAGGTTACACAACCTCCCTTGTAAGAATTGTAGCAGTGCAACCTCCTTCACATGTCCCTATCCCCTAACATTTCAAGCCTTAATCCAGTCAGGTTCAGTACCAGGGCCAGATTACCTTGTACTCAGGAAGTGCACATGCATTGAATTGATTTGCTTAAAGGAAAAAATCTGGAACTTATTTCTGCTACCCTGCAAGTTACTCATATGCAGTTCACAGTATACCTAAATCGGAATGTGGGATACATATCAGCTCATGAGTTGGCTTATTGGAACAGTCTGGATAACTGTCATGTGTACACACTGAGATCAGTCCTCAAACTACATGTGCCCTACACCACCCTGCCATGTGCCCCTATACACACAAGAATAATAATATGGAAATACGCATTAGAGTGAAATTCAATCATATACTGGGAACCAACCTGAGAACCCAATCCAGCCTAATCACTGGGTAAGTGAGCAAGGCTGTAACCCAAAGAAGCCAAGCTCTCCTCTAATGCCTTGAAGCAACCCTGAGGATGAGATCAGATACTGAGTGCTGTGATCCACACCAGAACCCCACAAGGGGTGGAGGTGACCTTAGACCCTTAATCCATTTCCATGTTTTATGGGAATGCAATACCGAGTGCTGCCTGAGGCTGCTACACTTGTGAGCACCAACATGGAAAATCAGAGCAAGGAAAGAGAAGTCAGGGAGAAAACTGGAGTGAAAAGGGACCAATGGAAGTGAAATAGAAGGGGACAGATGGCATGAGTGGGGTTGGAATATACCATCCAAAGTCAGAGTGGAGGGGAGGGGCATCACCTCTGCTCCTGGACACTGAAAAGAATTAGGGAAAGGAAGTAAGGGGTTCCATGGAAAGACTGCCCTGAAAGCAGACCAGAATGTACTTGGACACTGCTAAGCAGCAACCAGGAAAGTTAGAGGTGCAGTTCTCACAAAGGACCTCAAGGGGACAAAATGTCCAATTTACTTAACCTACTCCTGTTTCACAGACTACAGCTTTGCTCTCAACTTCCTGCTGGGAAGGTCATTCCTCCACAGCATGAGATACTGCCACAGGCAGATGGGGTGGCCCCACGACATGCTCACCCCCCCTTACCCACAGACACCAGTCCCTGAGGAATGGACAGAAGAGGTGGGTCCTTGGGCACAGAAGCAATGATCTATGTTCTCAGCATGGTTCTCTTGCTCTGCTTGGACAATCCAGGCTTACCTGAGGATGCACCAGGGTGGTCAGCATTCAGCAAGCTCTTCCTTAGAGAACTAAGCCTGTGAATTCTGGAAAGGAGACAGGATGCAGAGTCCAGAATCAGGTAGAACCAAGGTCTGGAAACCAGTGGCCAGGTGTTTCAACTGGTAAATCCAGTTACAGAACAGTTGCCTGGCCTCAGGCCATCAGCGGTGATACCAAGGATGAAGCCAGCAACCCCATTGCCTACCGTACTTTTTCATCAAGACTTCTTATTACTGGAGGAGTGAGGGAATTCCCACAGCTTCCCAGTTTCCATGCAAAATCACAGGTACTTAATATCCATGTGTGCAAAGCATTTTAAGATGTCTCGCAAGAAGGAGAGTTTCACAGGTGAAAGTTTTAGCAATGATTTATTTTACCATAACAGGATAAAGTAGAGAGAAGTAGAAGAAAAAAGGAGAAACATTTCCTGTTCCCTAGAAAAGTAATGACTCAAAATGGTGGATCCTATCTGTGGTCTTATACTTCCTGAGCTCAGGGAATACACACGCTCAAGTTAACATCTAGTAACCATAACCTAGACTGAATATAGATCTGGATGGCTAAGATGAGTGCTAAAACATGGAGATGTCATCTAGGCCCACCCAAAACACAGGGGCAGTAGGGGAGTTTTAGGACTTCCCTTTGTGAGACATGCCTTTCATTCTTTCTTCCCTCTACCCATTCAAGGAGCTTTGCTGCTTGGTAACATCTCAAAGAGGAAGGCAGAGGCAGATAGCCCCATTCTAGCAACTTATCTAAAAGGAGATGGGTAGAGGGCTATCTGCTCTGGCTTTTTAGTTTTTACTTCCTCTTTCCAATGTCAGAGTCTGTCCCTATTAATATGTTAAAAAACAATATAATTTCCCCATCTTCTCATCTATCTACACTCCCTCATTCTGAGCCTAGAAGATCAACTTCTCAGACTGGCCAAGGAGGTGATGTGGCACCAAGACTTGTAACTCATCTTTACAACAGGCAATTTCCCTGTTATAAAGGTTCAGGCTTTTCCTGAATCATTGACATTATTCACATTCCACAACCTAATCACTTAGTCAAGTATTTTATGGTCTTTAAATATTTCTCTTAAAGATACAGTATCCAACTGAAATAGTAAAAATGTGAGTTTAAAAATTACTTTCCCCTAAAATTCTTTAAAATATATGTAAAATATATAGCAAAATTAGGATATTGGACTTACAGTTTATAAGTATTTAGATGTGAACATGGAACAATTATAACAGAATGGGAACATACCCTGGCTATGCTCTATAACACTTAGACAGGCAGGACCAAATGACAAGCACTTCCCTCAACATGCAATGTTTACTAATTCCAAAAAAAACCCAGAAATAAAATAACACACGCACAGGATATGCTTTTTTAAAAATCATGTTGGAACTTGAGCAAAGAAATCACTGACACCAGATCTAAGAGGGTAAATTAGGCCCACACTATCCTAATAATGTAAGGCTCCTGTGAATTGCTTGTGTAGAGGAGAGGTAATGGACCATTGGCATGTGTGAACTTGTTCCTGTGACGGTATCAATATTATTTTAGTTGAAAAATCATGATTATATGCTTTAATAGGGTACAATGGAATGTTTTGATATCAGTAAATGATATGGAATGATTAAATCAAGCTATTTAATATATCTGTCACCTTGCTTGCTTGTTTTTTTGTGGTGAGTTTTTTGAAATTTACTCATTTAGTTATTTTGAACTATGCTATGCAAGAGATATCAAGGCTCCTATCTCCTGTCTATCTGAAACTTCATATCCTTTGATTAACAACACCCAACTCTCTCTCTTGCTCTCTCTCCACCCCTATCCCCAGCCTCTCTACTTCTATGAGTTCAATTTTATTATATTTCTTATATAAATGAGATTGTGTGGTATTTGTTGATCTACTCCTGGCTTATGTCACTTCCTATACTAGCCTTCAGGTTCACCCACATTGTCAAATATGACAGAATTTCCTTCTTTTTTAAGACTGAATAGTGTTCCATTGTGTGTATATATTTTCTTTTTCCATCATGTGTGGATGGACATGAAAAATGCTTAACATCACCAATCATTAAGGAAATGCAAATTAAAATTACAATGAGATATCAACTCACACCTGTTAGAATGACTTTTTATTAAAAAGTTGAAAGATAACAAAAGTTGGTAAGATTTGGAGAAAGGGGAACCCTTGACCATTGTTGGTAGGAATATATTAATACAAACACTGTGGGAAATGGTGTGGAAGTTCCTCAAACAACTAGGCATAAAATACCTGTGTGATGTGGCAATGCCAAGTTTGGGTATATATGCAAAGTAAATGAAACGTTGAGGGGATATCGGCCCTCTTGTGCTCATTTCATCAATATTCACAGTAGCCAGGATATAGAATTAAACTAAGTATCCATCAACTCTAAGAATATTCATAGGAAGCAACAAGTCAATTTAAATTTAGCTTTGATTATTTCTCTAGGCAGAATATAGTGCTCAAATATTCATAATGCAGATATTCTACATGAAGAACACAATAGTAATCTTTATCAGGTGTCAGTAAAGCAAGCTTAAATACCTCTCTTCACTTGATAGCACTCTTTCAGAAAATTTAGGCAATTCATCCAAGTCATGGATAAAGATAAGCAAAAATGGGAAGTTAATACATGAATTTGTTCCCCACAGTGCTGTCTGCTGCAGAGAACAGAGTGACCATGGCATCGGTCACGGCTGCTACCCTTGCTATCGATGTTATCAGTACTAGTTATTACACGCTCTACCTGTGTGCTGCTTCAGGGTGTGCAAAAGCTCAATGTCAAAACATAGGTTGGTCGTGACTGACAGTAAATGCAGACACATTCAGCTCAGCAGTACAGGGAATTCAACATCTCCTGGGGCTACCATGCACAAGTGTCCTGCCTCCTGTCCTTCTGATATACAGTCCTGGGTGGTTTTCCTAAACTTCTCAGGAGCTTTTTACAGTGAAGACCCCATCATTAGGGAACACCCTTGTTTTCTTTTTAAGGCAAGTTAATTTGGTTATGACTTGAATCAAATTAATTAGATGCATTCATTTTATGCATACCACTTGATGTAGCCAGATGATGTTCACCCTTGCATAACCATCACCAGGCACAGAATATTTTCATCTCCTGCAGGAGTTTCCTTATGCCCTTTCAGTCCATTTTTCTCTCTCTATTCCTTATGCCCAATCTGGGTAACCACTTACTTGGTTTTTTTATATTATAGTTTAGTTTTCAAGTTCTAGAATTTCACACTAACAAATCAGACAATATGAACTACCAAATTCATGAATCCCAGTATAATGTTTTGAGCATGCATTGATGTTGATCTGTCCTTTGTAGTATTTCCAAGTAATATTTCATTGTACAAATATATCACTTTTTTAAAAACTGTTTACCTGATCATGGATACTTGAGCCATTCCTAAGTTTGGTTATTATGAGTAAAGCTGCTGTGAATATACATCCTTGGTGAAGCACCTAGATGTGGATTCTTTCACTGCCTTATTCTTCTGTATCCTCATTCCTGCTTCCTCCAAACCAATCACCAGGACACAGGTCCTCATCTCTGGCTCTGATTTTAAGAATATCCAAAATAAAATGGCTCACCATTTGATGCTATTCTTCACAAGAGGCAGCATTGTAATTCTTGGTCACCTCTAGATGTCCTGGGATTATTTCATACATGCAGATCTCCTCAACCTGGTTATAAACCCTTGGGGGACAAAACATTCATCTTAGTTACATTGTATTCTATCACAGCAAGGAGAGTTCTTCTGAGATTTTAAAAATATCACCCTGTGTGGCCTGGATCAACCTCTTTGAACCTCAGATTTTTCAGTTTCTAAAGGGCATTAGATAATTATAAGAAGTACACTTCAGTAATATTATGAACATTTAATAAAATCTGGTGCTCTACATATTCATGATCTGGTCTACGAATTTCTTTTCCCACCAAGAGAAGTCTTTAAGAATCAACAGATTCCAGGGCTTGGTAAGAGATGTACAACTGTCTGCAACCTGTTACTGTGAGAGAAAGAGGAAATACAAATAAGATTGCAGGGTCACATGACAAAAACACAGGCACACCTTTAACATTTTTCAAAATAAAATGTTTGAAAACAAAAAGACACTGTCATTTGTTGACAAAACTGATACTAATCAAGATATAGTAATTTGGGCATGCAAGATCACATGAAACACATCAAACTTAGACATATACAAATTCCTGAACTCTCAGGCAATTTTTAAATGTTTAATACAACTCTATTATAAAATCAATACATAAATATAAAATTTGAAAGGTAAATGAAAACAAAATTTATTTCATAATAAGTTTTAGTTTTAATTATAATAAATAACAAATCATTGTTATTTCAAAGTAGCCAGAGTTGATGAGGAAAAAAATTCTTTCCTTTTGGAAAGAACTCTGTTTTGGAGATTTACAGATTGTGGATACAGAAATAAAGGAAAAATTGGAAACTTCTGTAAAATAGTAGACCAGGTAATGTTCACTGATTGTTATAAAAACTATTAGTGGAAAAAAATGGAAGGTAAATTTTATAATAAAGGGATCAGCCAGATACCAATTGATGTCTTCTTTTTATCTTTTCCTTTTTGTGTACTTATACTTTCTTTTTAACAGTTCAATCTTTCAGACATCAAAAATGACATAGGCCAATAGTGTGTGCCTCGGGGTTGAGAGAGGAAGTTTCTTTTTTTTTTTCTATTCATCTAAAACTTTATGAAGCATTTTGTATACAATTCAATCAATATTTACAGACTACCTACCACTTCAATAAGGAAGTAATAAACTGAAATCCCATTCTCATAGACATGTGAATTTAAATTAAATGAAATGTTTGCTTTTTTGTTTTGTTTTTGTATAAATTCTCATCCTCATGTAATTTTTCATTTCCTGACTTCTGGTTCCTTATTTCTTGTGGCTGCCATTGTTTATTTTCTTTACATCAATTTTCATGAGCTCTTCATGTAAAACAGGTATTGTCTTTAAGAAATGTATTTCTTCATTACTTAATGAAGAATGGATCATCGATGCAATAAAAGAGGAAATTAAAAAGTTCCTAGAAGTCAATGAAAATGAAAACACAACCTACCGGAACCTATGGGACACAGCTAAGGCAGTCTTGAGAGGAAAGTTTATAGCCATGAGTGCATGTATTAAAAAGATTGAAAGATCCCAAATCAATGACCTAATGATACACCTCAAACTCCTAGAAAAACAAGAACAAGCAAATCCCAAAACAAATAGAAGGAGAGAAATAATAAAAATAAGAGCTGAAATCAACGAAATAGAAACCAAAAAAACCATACAAAGAATTAATGAAACAAAAAGTTGGTTCTTTGAAAAAATAAACAAGATCGATAGACCCCTGGCAAACCTGACTAAAATGAGGAGAGAAAAAACCCAAATTAGTAGAATTAGGAATGCAAAAGGGGAGATAACAACAAACACCATGGAAGTCCAGGAAATCATCAGAGACTACTTTGAGAACCTATATTCAAATAAATTTGAAAATCTAAAAGAAATGGACAGATTTCTAGATACATATGATCATCCAAAACTGAACCAAGAGGAAATTAATCACCTGAATAGACCTATAACACAAAATGAAATTGAAGCAGCAATCAAGAGTCTCCCCAAAAAGAAAAGTCCAGGACCTGATGGATTCTCTGCTGAATTCTATCAGACCTTTAAAGAAGAACTGATACCAACCCTCCTTAAACTGTTCCATGAAATAGAAAGGGAAGGAAAACTGCCAAACACATTTTATGAAGTCAGTATTACACTTATCCCAAAACCAGGCAAAGACACCTCCAAAAAGGAGAACTATAGGCCAATCTCCTTAATGAACATTGATGCAAAAATCCTCAACAAAATAATGGCAAATCGAATTCAGCAACACATCAAAAAGATTATTCACCACAACCAGGTAGGCTTCATCCCAGGGATGCAGGGGTGGTTCAACATACGAAAATCAATAAACGTAATAAACCACATTAACAGAAGCAAAGACAAAAACCACTTGATCATCTCAATAGATGCAGAAAAAGCCTTTGATAAGATCCAACATCATTTCATGATAAAAGCGCTAAGAAAACTAGGAATAGAAGGAAAGTTCCTCAACATTATAAAAGCTATATATGACAAACCTACAGCCAGCATTATACTTAACGGAGAAAAATTAAAACCATTCCCTCTAAAATCAGGAACCAGACAAGGATGCCCACTATCTCCACTCCTATTCAACATAGTACTGGAATTCCTAGCCAGAGCAATTAGGCAAGAAGAAGGAATAAAAGGAATACAAATAGGTAAAGAAACTGTCAAAATATCCCTATTTGCAGACGACATGATCCTATACCTTAAAGACCCAAAAAACTCTACTCAGAAGCTTCTAGACATCATCAATAGCTATAGCAAGGTAGCAGGATATAAAATCAACATAGAAAAATCATTAGCATTTCTATACACTAACAATGAGCAAATGGAAAAAGAATGTATGAAAACAATTCCATTTACAATAGCCTCAAAAAAAATCAAATACCTAGGTGTAAACCTAACAAAAGATGTGAAAGACCTCTACAAGGAAAACTATACACTTCTGAAGAAAGAGATTGAGGAAGACTATAGAAAGTGGAGAGATCTCCCATGCTCATGGATTGGTAGAATCAACATAGTAAAAATGTCGATACTCCCCAAAGTAATCTACATGTTTAATGCAATTCCCATCAAAATTCCAATGATATTCATTAAAGAGATTGAAAAATCTACTGTGAAATTTATATGGAAACACAAGAGGCCACGAATAGCCAAGGCAATACTCAGTCAAAAGAACAATGCAGGAGGTATCACAATACCTGACTTGAAACTATATTACAAAGCAATAACAATAAAAACAGCATGGTACTGGCACAAAAACAGACATGAAGACCAGTGGAACAGAATAGAGGATCCAGATATGAAGCCACACAACTATGAGCAACTTATCTTTGACAAAGGAGCTAAAAATATACGATGGAGAAATAGCAGCCTCTTCAACAAAAACTGCTGGGAAAACTGGTTAGCAGTCTGCAAAAAACTGAAATTAGATCCATGTATATCACCCTATACCAAGATTAACTCAAAATGGATCAAGGATCTTAATATCAGACCCCAAACTCTTAAGTTGATACAGGAAAGAATAGGAAATACTCTGGAGTTAGTAGGTATAGGTAAGAACTTTCTCAATGAAACCCCAGCAGCACAGCAACTAAGAGATAGCATAGATAAATGGGACCTCATAAAACTAAAAAGCTTCTGTTCATCAAAAGAAATGGTCTCTAAACTGAAGAGAACACCCACAGAGTGGGAGAAAATATTTGCCAACTCTACATCAGACAAAGGACTGATAACCAGAATATACAGGGACTTAAAAAACTAAATTCTCCCAAAACTAATGAACCAATAAAGAAATGGGCATGTGAACTAAACAGAACTTTCTCAAAAGAAGAAATTCAAATGGCCAGAAAACACATGAAAAAATGCTCACCATCTCTAGCAATAAAGGAAGTGCAAATTAAAACCACGCTAAGATTCCACCTCACCCCTGTTAGAAGAGCCATCATGAGCAACACCACCAACAACAGGTGTTGGCGAGGATGCGGGGAAAAAGGAACCCTCTTACACTGTTGGTGGGAATGTAGACTAGTACAACCACTCTGGAAAAAAATTTGGAGGCTACTTAAAAAGCTGGACATCGATCTACCAGAGCAACACCACCAACAACAGGTGTTGGCGAGGATGCGGGGAAAAAGGAACCCTCTTACACTGTTGGTGGGAATGTAGACTAGTACAACCACTCTGGAAAAAAATTTGGAGGCTACTTAAAAAGCTGGACATCGATCTACCATTTGATCAAGCAATACCACTCTTGGGGATATACCCAAAGACTGTTACTCCAGAGGCACCTGCACATCCATGTTTATTGCGGCACTATTCACAATAGCCAAGTTATGGAAACAGCCAAGATGCCCCAGCACTGACGAATGGATTAAGAAAATGTGGTATCTATACACAATGGAATTTTATGCAGCCATGAAGAAGAACGAAATGTTATCATTCGCTGGTAAATGGATGGAATTGGAGAACATCATTCTGAGTGAGGTTAGCCTGGCCCAAAAGACCAAAAATCGTATGTTCTCCCTCATATGTGGACATTAGATCAAGGGCAAACACAACAAGGGGATTGGACTATGAGCACATGATAAAAGCGAGAGCACACAAGGGAGGGGTGAGGATAGGTAAGACACCTAAAAAACTAGCTAGCATTTGTTGCCCTTAACGCAGAGAAACTAAAGCAGATACCTTAAAGCAACTGAGGCCAATAGGAAAAGGGGACCAGGAACTAGAGAAAAGGTTAGATCAAAAAGAATTAACCTAGAAGGTAACACCCATGCACAGGAAATCAATGTGAGTCAATGCCCTGTATAGCTATCCTTGTCTCAACCAGCAAAACCCCTTGTTCCTTCCTATTATTGCTTATACTCTCTCTACAACAAAATTAGAGATAAGGGCAAAATAGTTTCTGCTGGGTATTGGGGGGGGGAGCGGGAGGGGGTGGAGTGGGTGGTAAGGGAGGGGGTGGGGGCAGGGGGGAGAAATGAACCAAGCCTTGTATGCACATATGAATAATAAAAGAAAAATGAAAAAAAAAAAGAATATTGAAAAAAATCAAAAAAAAAAAAAAAGAAATGTATTTCTGATGAAGTAACTAATTTTAGGTTTAACATACAATCAATAAATACAATTTACCATTGCAGGACATTCAACTGAATATTTTGCAGTTTAACAACAAGGGGATTGGACTTCGATCACATGATAAAGGAGAGCACACTTGGGAGGTATGAGGATAGGGAAGACACCCAAAAAACTGGATAGTATTTGTTGCCCTCAATGCAGAGAAACTAATGCAGATACTTTAAAGCAACAGAGGCCAGTAGTACAAGGGGACCAGGAACTAGAGAAAAGATTAGTTCGAGAAGAATTAATTTAGAAGGTAACACACATGCACAGGAAAGTAATGCAAGTCAACTCCCTGTATAGCTATCCTTATCTCAACCAGCAAAAACCCTTGGTCTTTCCTATTATTACTTGTACTCTGTCTTCAACAAAATTAGAGATAAGGGCAAAATAGTTTCTGCCTGGTAGCGAGGGAGTAGGGGTTAGAAGGAGGGAGCAGGGGAGGTAAGGAAGGGGGTGGGAGAGGGGAAGGGGGAGAAATGACCCAAACATTGTATGCACATATAAATAAAAGAAAAAAGAAGATTTTGCAGTTTGGATTCAATAGGTCAGCTTCCCAGAATCTCACATTCCCTTCCATCATTTTCCTGCTAACTGGTGTTCCTGGGCTGGAACCTGGTTCTCCATTCCTTTCTGCTTTCTCTATGCAACTGCCCTCTCCTGGAACAGTCTGATTCTCTCCTTCATTGTCACTCAGCCTAGCCTCCATGAGCCCATGTATTATTTCCTGTCCATGCTGTCCACCATTGACCTTGGGTCATCCATACCCACTGTGGCCCATGTTGGCTATATTCTGGTTCAATGCCAGAGAGATCAGCTTCAATGCACAATGGCATTCTTGTCCTTAAAAATGGAACCCAAGTCTAAGTCAACTACTTGTGGTTATTGGTTCAAAATAACCACAGGGCTAGAGAGACAAGTTAGGAGGCTATACAACAAAGAACACCACCAGTCCAGTGTTTGTGATGCTCTCCACAGAAAATGACTGAGTGTTCCACAAAGCAATGGCAAAGAAAAAAAGAGAGGAGGGGGAGGGAGACAGGCAGAGGTGTATGAGACATGACAGTCCTTTCAAGTGGGCTTTGGATTCTGGTTTGAACAAGTCAACTGCAGGTCAGCACAGATGAGACAATTTTGGGGAAATTCGAATATAAGCTGAGTATTAGATGTCAGTCATATGAAAACTATTATTAAAATCTTTAGGTGCTATAAAGGAAAGGACTTCCTGGGTGAAATACTCTAATTAGCTGCAGATACATGGTGATATATTTACAGAGTAAAGAATATGTTTGAGGATTTGCTTTCCAATACTCCAGAAAAAGGAAAATGAGGTAGCAATCCAACAGGATTGGGAAATATGTCAATAATTGTTAAAACTGTGTGATTGGTACCAGGAGATTCATTTTTCTGTACTTTCTCCTTTTGTGTATTTCTTAAATCTTACAAAAGTATAAAATTTTAAATAAAATAAAAGCTTGTAATGAGTGCACTTTCCTGAGCATGGCATACTGCTATTTAGAACACTGAGAACTGGGGACCTCTACCCTTGACATCCTCCCAAGCAGATGCAGCTGAAGTACCCTGGCTAGAGGAATCCATCCCCATTCTTGCTGCTCCCTACAGACAATGCCAGTTCTGGGTAGCAGTGCATTAAACCTCCATGCCCTATGCTACCAACTGTCCAGTCTGAGTGTGTCGGGTTGTGCTAGTGCCACAGTATTTTTGAGCTCCCTGCAGCAGCGAGTTTAAGGTAAGTTTGGAGCAGGGTGATCAAAAGCAAGCACTAATAGCAATGAAGAACTTTCTTGTGGAAATCCTTCTGATTGTAACTATTTTGTGCTGCCCCTCCCAGTACATCCCCCTCCTCTCCTCTTCCTCAGTGACAACTCTGTGGTATCCTTTTCAAAAAATTTTATTATCATAAATTAATTGTACAAACAAGTTTCATTATGATATTTACATACATATATACAAAATACTTTGATCAAATTCACCTTGTCTATATTCTCTTTCTTGACCTCTTCTTCTCCCCACTCCTTTTTAATAGTTTTTAGTGGTTCTTTATGCTATTTTAATTCATATATATGTGTGTATGTATACATTTGTGTGTGTATATATATATATATATATATATATGTATGTGTGTATATATATATGTATATAGAGAGAGTACTTTGGTCATATCCTCTTCTTAATTGAAAGATTTAATGCTGTCCAGGGTTTAGATATTTGGCCTGGCAGCTCACCCCAGCTTGCGATTGCAGATGGAAACTGAGTGATTACTTCCTGTAGCCTCTCTCTCAGAGGAGCCAGAGGGAGTAACCAAAAGCCTTGGGAATGCAGCTGGGCACACCTGAGAGCCTCCAGGGCCCAGAGGACCAGGATCCATGCAGCTGTTGGCATGAGCCCCCTGGGTGCACGATGAGACATATGCAAGTGTGGCAGAGCAGGCTGTAGTCTGACTGTGAGGCACAGCCAATTCCAGCTCACAGCTCCACAGTCCTGGGGACTGGGACCAGTCCTGGAGTCTAAGTCTCTGGCTGCTACTGCTTCCAGAAGCTGCCATGCCTGTTTGAAGAGTCCCAAGAGTGGCTCACATGTCATCTGCTAAAGGACTCAGGGGGCAGTCAGAGCTCATAACCGCCCAGACCAGAGTGGCTGTGAGAGCCAGTGTAGTATGTGAATGGAGGTGGGGGTGCTGCCACTGAAGAGGCACTTGGGATAGGCTGCAGTGGAGCCTGCAAGTCCTTCTCTAGAAGCCAGCTGTCCCTAGCTGATGGGCCTGACAATGGTCTCTGTATTGTCTGATACCATCTCATCAAGCCACAAACCTATGTGTGTATATATGTTTGTGTGGTGTGTGTGTGTGTGTGTTTGTGTGTATGTGTGTGTTTGTATGTGTGCATGGTATGTATGTGCATGGGTGCTTGTGTGTGTTTGTGATGTTACCTGACAATCACAAAGTCTTCATTGTTTTATTTTATGATTTTTATCTTTTATATTTTATGATGTTATAATAAACTCCAGTATTCCATATACCCAGCTCTGATCATGATTAGTGCATGGCTTACTTCAACTACATAGATTATTTTCAAGCATTCACACCATTTTGTTTCAACATGTTTTAATATGAATCTCTAAAAGAATATTTTTCCTAATTATTATCAAAAATTAAAGTACACACATGCTTTTCTGAATTGTCTGAAAGCAACAAATATTAGGACAATTCACCCCTAAGTACTTCTGCATCCATCTCCTAAAACTAGGGCATTCTGCTATATAACCACACTTCAGGTTCCATTTAGGACATTTAACACTGATCATTACATAGAATCCATGTCCAGTTTTCCCCAACTGGTCCAAAAATGTAAATAAGGACTCATTTTATAAACATAATTATAATACCACTCCTACATCTAAAATTGTTAGCAATAATTTCTTAAATCACCAATTACCTACTAAATTTAATATCTCCCCTCGACACAAACCCCTACCTTACTCTCCAGCTCTCAGATTATTTGTAGAACAAACCTAGAAAACTGACCTATAGAGTCTTCCAAGTATTTTGGTGAGTATTTTCTTGTGGCCTGTTTTTAAAGTCTATTTTTCCATCTCTGTATTTTCTGTTTCTTGTTTTTTCCCATGCGGAGACTCCAATCCAAGGCATCTCTGTATTTTCAATAAATTGCTAGATATTCTAAGATGCTTGAAAAGCAATCAGATTTTCCTCCTTCTCAGGTGCATTGGTCAGGTGGCATACAATGTCTAATTGTCCTTCCTTGGGAATCTTACCTAGATCCACTAATTAGAGGGAGCTTGAAAAATAATAACATTCTACATGTTCAATTTCTTTTATTTATTTATTTATTTTTAAGTTTTTGGGCAGTACTTAGATTTGAACTCAGGATCTCATGCTTGCTAGGCAGGTGCTCTACAACTTCAATCAGGCCTCAGTCCTCATTTCATGGTAATCTATTTATAAAACTTTTAGAAATTTTTTTTATAATTTCTTATCTAGCAAGTTACTATTTTAGCTCCCTGTACTTTGGTTTTTGTAGGAAAGTAAGAAACTTATCAGTTTCCAAAATAGTGAGTTTGTCCACAAACATCTTCCACTGATGACAGTTACTTTTCCTAACATTATTTTTTAGTGTTTTGTTATGAAATTATGATTTTAAATATATTTGATGGGGTTTATTCATTATGACTATGTAACTTATTGGTTCTTTAATTGCCCCTTTCAGTTAGTGAGACACTCAGCACATAGTCTCTGAGTCTTTCTGACATGATTTTATTATTCTTTGGTTGCTTCCTTACTTTCTAGTGACACAAAATGTACCAGGCTCAAATTGTGCATTTCCAGCCACAGACCTATAATCAGCCATTTTTCCAAGAAGCCTTGGCTCCTTTTAGTGATGAATGACATATAATGACTACAATTTGGGTGTTACAAGTTTTCATTGCTACCAAACTCTCCATTGTTTCTAAGCTTCCCTGAAGATGGAGATAGATAATATGCATTTATAAATTATAAGGTTTTTACCTAACCTCATCAATCTTACAGCTGTTTTGTCTTTATACTATACTGAAAATCCTGGTTGTCAATGACACCACTTTAATTAATCCTTTTTATCACAGCAGTCACAGTCTTAAATTAACAGTACTAATATTAAGAACAAATCTGATTGCTGACGACAGGTGACAATTTGTCTCCAGTTCCTTTCTTCCTGTGTTATATTGACTAGAGATATACAGCAGAAATGCTGAGTCTTGAAGCCACATGGAATGACTCCTCTTTTGTGCTGCTGTCTTCCTGTTTGTGCAATACTACCTTCCCCACCAGCCAACCCAAAGCTCATTAAGAGAACCACAGAGAGGAGAATAGCTGTGTATTTTCCCAGTCAAAATCACAAAGCGAAAACCATGACCATCTGTTTGTTCTGTGAGCATCAATGCTGAGATAAGCTAATGGGACTGGGAGCTGTTGGTAAGCTGTTACTTTCAGAGTTCCCAGTTCCAGGTAGGTGGCAGCCCTTTATGGGTCAGAGCACCTATCAATGCTCATCTGTAAACTACATATGATAGAGGAAATACTTTGCATATTTCTTAGCTGATATAATTGAAGGTTTTTGTTCAGCGAAATGTCACAAAAAACAGAACACTAGTTTGTCAGAGGTGAGTTCTGAATTCAAGAAGCAAAAAATGGAAATATTTGCTCTTTTTCTGGTAACTTAGTCCATTTTCTGTTATTATAGCAAAACATTGGATGGTGCATACTTTATGAATTAGAAAGGTTTATTTGGCTCATGATTGTGGTGACTGGAGGATGCAAACACATGGCACTGGCACTGGCACTGGCACTGGCACTGGCACTGGCTAGATGCATCACAACATAGTGGAGAGAAAGAAAAGGAAACAGCCACATGCAGTAGGGGCCAAGCATGAGAGTTGGCCTTGCTTTATAACAGACTCTTGCAAGAACTCACTCCCAGAAATTAGCATTAATCTTTCCATGACTGGAGCCCTATGATCTAGTTAATTTTGCACTAGGCCTCACCTTTTAAAGGTTCCAACACCTCAACATGGCCACACTGGGACCAAGCTTCCAATATATGAACCATAGAGGGACACACTCAAACCATATCCAAACACTGCACCAAGGCTGAGGACCAGACTCCTGTACTTGACCAGACAGAGATAGGTTTGGTAACCAAGCTAAAAGACTGTAATTCATCCTTGTGATGATCTAGGGATCACATTCTTTGGTGGTGGTGAGGGAGCTTTTCCTTGTTGTGCCTAAGAGCTGCAGGTCTGGGGAAAAGCAGGGAGAAGGCTAAGATTGCAGGGACTATCTAGAGAGCATCAAGGTGACAGCAGAAATGGCCAGAGATAAACAGGAAGAACTGTGCAGCAAGGGCTCCCTGGGCATTGTGATGTGATGAAGGGGAATGCAAAGGAAAGGACAAGGGAAAAGCATGTGTTTCATGACCTGTGCTGGAGTGCTCAGAAAGACCTGCAGGCAAACTTCTTGAGTCTGCAAAGCTTCGCTTACTTTGGTTAGAGATGAGGAACTTCCAAAGTTTGCAGGAAAGGGAAGGACTAGGGGGTCAGATGAAGTATCAGGACAGGAAGCTGGCAAGGTGAGATGCTAGAGGAAAGCAAGACTTTGTAGAGGTCCACACAGATCCACCTCTGTCTGACATGGAATCCCCAAGCACAGGAAGAGGTGCCCTTTTCCTCATCGTAGCAAGGGGCCTGCATTCAGCAGAGGCTAAGTCAAGCACAGCTCCTCATTTATTGCCCCCAAATGGGCCAGAATGAAAACTTTTATAGAGCACAACTCTCAAGAGCCTGCTTCAATCTTAGAGAAATCAACTGACAAGCAACACTCAAGGAAGTGAGTAAGCAATGCAGCTGGCTCCACCACAGGCTTGCTGTCAAGAAACATGGACCTCAGGCTGCCCCTCCTTCCAACAGGACTAATCCAGCAGACAAGTGAGGAATGGGGTATATGGAAATGGAATAGTTCTCTCTTTATACCCTTCTCAGACACTCGGTTTACATAGGACCTCCTGTGCAAGTAGAATGACAAAAGCAACAATGGCAACATCAATCAATGATAACAAAACATATTGATTTGATGTCTGAAGGCACATGCCCTAATCCTGGTGTTCCTTCTCTGTAGTCCCATCTTTGGGGTTTGAATACTGGCTCTGCTATTATTTGTGTTTATTTATCTCTTTAGACCTCAGTACCTGTATTTCGAAAATAGAGATAGTTATAACACCTACCTCAATATTCCATTTAAGTGGTAAATATAAAGAGCTATAAAATATGTTCTCAGTGTCCTACACATAGCATTCAAGGATCTGTAGATTTTGTGAGAATCACTATGTCTTAGATGCCAGACGGAAAAGTCAGAAACCAGCACCATTTCTGCTTCCAGTAGTCTTCTACTTGTTTTGTGAGGAGGTGATGGCACTAAGGCCAGGGATTTCAGCAACAGGGAGCCTTTTTTTTTTTTTTGCAGTACTGGGGTTTGAACTCAGGGCCTTCACCTTGAGCCACTCCACCAGCCCTATTTTCTGTGATGGGTTTTTTTTGAGCTAAGATCTCATAAACTGTTTGCCTGGGCTGACTTTGAGCTGTGATCCTCCTGATCTCTGCCTTCTGAGTAGCTAGTATTATAGGCATGAGCCACCTGCACCCAGTGGACTCTGGGTTTCTAAACTCCTTACCTACTTAAGGAGTTCAAGCTGAGTTTTGGGTTCAAGAGATCCAAATACTAAAAAATATATAAATAAAAAAAATCCACTCCCCCTCCCTTTGCCTCTCAGAGAAAACTGAAAAAATCTGATACTTTAGAAACTGAAAGTTTCCTTCCAAACATCTATTAAAAAGGCCATAAGACTCTATTCTATTCAGGGAATTCATTAGCATTGCTTAGAAGAAATTAAAATGGATATTCAAGAGCTCCTTTTAGACTTGCAAGAATTTTAAGACAGTGTAAACATCAATGGGAAGATTATATTAGTGAGTGCTCACATTGAATACATTTGCATTTTATGAATGGAAAGTGTTTCCTGAAATTACCATCAAACTGAAACACTAAGCAAGATAAACTGGCAGTCAGGGAAGGCAGAAGAAGGAAGAAGTGGCAGAGAGGAAGTCCTGGTGCTCTTGAGACATTTCTTTCCTCCCTCCTGGCTATACAAGAGGTCAAAGAGGTATGAGCCCCTGCTGGGGCTAGGAGAGGATGATAATATGTGAGAAAGGGAGCTAATAAAACATAAGGCCTTTCTCTTACCCAGAAACTTGGCTTTAACTGATGGTTGTGGGAGAAAGAAAAAAATGTGTGATTCTAGAGGTCATTCATTTATTCAATAGTTGGATAATGTCAGCCTATATCAACCAGTTCTTCTTTCCCTCCCTCTTGTGTATACCCTTCCTCCTTGAAGCTGCAGCCATTAGACCCACTGGAGACACTGTCTTCACACTTCTCGTTGGTGTTAGCACTATTGTGCTGACTTCCCCCAACCCTACACACTAACCACATCTTCTCCAACCCAAATGCAGCTGCTGTCCTCAGGTTTCTCCCTTGGCATGATGCATGAGCACCTGGTTCCCTCATACCTTAACTACCTATCTTCAGAAATCTTTTCTTCCATCACTTGATGGCATAACCTATTCTGTCACCAAGTACTGCTTTTGTCCTAAAATGAAGTCACATAGCTTACTTGAAATACAACCACAAATCCACTTCCTCATGGAACTTGATTATAATAGCTCTTCATCCTCATCAGAATCTCCAGTCCATCAATCCCACAACTTCTCTTCTATTTGTTCAAGGTAATCTAGTGTTTATTTTCTTCATTATTTTCATTCAATCAGTGGTCACCATTATGCCTGTTTCCTTTTAATCTCAATTCCCCTGCTCCACTCTCAGCCCCTTGGCAGCTATTTTTCAAAACTTCAAATCGTGGAAGAGCCTGGCTGTGAGTCTTCTTCATGACTACATGTGTTCCAATGGGTGCTATTACAGAGAAAGATAGGACAGCCCCAGATAGCCATCACCAGAACAAAATGGCCTGGCCATGTTGCTGCCTGTGCCACTTATACCACTTAAGCTCATTCTTCCATTCCTGTCCATGTCCATGCCATATAGTCTCCACTTTATTCAAATCTCCCATGTTACAACCAGGTCCCCACTTCTAGGATTAATTCATCATATTGCTTCAAAACTCTTGGGAGAATAAAATTGGTCAGTAAAGAATTCCCTCAATGTGTCAAAGGGGAAAACAACTTCAAATTTTAAAAATATTTCTTACCCTGAATAAATATAGGAAGTACATGACTCCTCCTTTTAGAGGTAGTAAGCATTTAGGCCTCTGTGGTATGCCAGGCTCTAATGTCAGCCCTTGGTTTATCTCATTAAGTCATTATAAGAGTAGGCAGATACTTCTGTCATTGTCATCGTTACCATCATTATCATTCACTCTGGAGAAAACTGTTGCACAGAGGATCTAAATGATTTGCTCAGGCCAAATATTAGTAGTTCTCTTGGCTGGAAGGACCAGGACTTAAGTCACATTGTCCCCAATCTAAGGGTCTCCTATTCAAGTCCTGACCTGAAGGGGGAGAAATACACATACAGAGAGAATAAAGTATAAAGAAGAAAATATATATTTAGAGAAAAAGTCATCTCCAGAAGAATATGTATATATATATATATATAGAGAGAGAGAGAGAGAGAGAGGGAGAGAGACAGAGAGAGAGAATATGTGTATACATACACACACACACACACACACACACACATCTCTTCATTGCCTCTAAGCAGTTTTTTCACTCTAGGCATTTGCTTCACTTTGCCACAAAGAAGACAGAAGAAAAAGCAATAGTGCACAGCAAATTCACAGCCAGTGCAGCAAATGCAAAGAGTACAGCCCTCCCAAGCTTAGGGCAGTATGAGCCCCTGAACCTAGGAAAGCAGACAGGAAGAAAGGGAGAATCTAATACTTAATTGTGTCATATTTTTCCAAAGAAAATAAAAATAGTTTATTTAATTGTAAGAATTTCAGCAAACTCTCAAAGCCCAAGGAAATTTCAAACATTCTGACTATAAGTAAGAACTAGATTGGTGGGATAGAGAGGTGAGAATCATGACAGTCTCCAATAAACCCAGGCTCTGTCACAAGCCATCAGCTCAAGCCCTTTACTCACCAAGCTTGAGGGCAGGGCCTCTCTCAGTGCCCCAGGCAGCAGGAATTGAGCTCATTCTTTGTACCCATTTATTTCCTGATCTTGCTACTGATGAGAAACAGAGATCAAAGATAGTGTTACAAGCTAGTAATGAGAAAGACTGGAAGCATGCCCTGATACCCTGGAAGTCTCCAGAGATCATTCGATTCACCTTTTTCATCTTACAGGAAAATAAATTAATCCAGAGAGTTGTATAGTTATCCAAGGGTGCACAGGGCAAAGGTAGCCCTTGTTCCAGATGTCACAGTCACTGTTACCCTTCAACCCTGGTTCAGGTTTTTGCTAAGGACTCTGCTGAACATACTTATAAAATTCCCTCTTGTACACGTGGAAACTGGGCTTCCTACATGCAGAGCAAGCCACTGATGAAGGCAATTGGACACACTCAGTCTTGATTTTTTTGTCATTGCTCCTTGACAAATGAGCCCCAGAGAAAAAAGAGCAGATGTGCATAAGAGTGCAGAATGCTAAGGACTGGGACATGCACCTTTCACCTACACTGAATATAGTACCTTTCTAACAGGAGGGACTACTTGGCAAGAATGTCTGTTTCTCAGTTCTCCTGGGAATAGATTATCCAGGAAGGTAAGAGAACTTCTACTCTTGAGATTCATCACTAAAATGAGACTCCAGCCTCCACTCTCACCTCTGCCTGGGGAAGGTAGATGACCAATCTTAAAAATTCTGGAGGCCAAAGTCACTCTCCAGACAAAGTAGCTGATAGGGCCTTCCTGAAGAAGGGTCCTGCAAGCACAGCTGGGCCTGCTGCTGAGCCAGGAGCTCAGGACATGCAATCACTCCGACATTTCCAAGGAAGTTGATGCCCAATGAGAGCTCTGTCTCACAATATCATTGGCTGCCCTTGAGTGATTTATGTTATTTTTCTGTACCTTTGGCAGCAGTCTCTAAGAATACTATTGCTGTCTTCCCTGGAGGGTCCACAAATCTGGGCATGCTCCTTAAAGTATCTGGAGTGAGGAACACCTAATTAGCAGAGATGAATTGACAGACTTATCTCCCTGCTATCTTCCACCTGAAGTGTTGACTTATACCAGCAGGGGAGCAAGTCCCCTGAGCTCATTCTCTATCCTCAGGAGATTTTGGCAGTGAGCTGGTCAAGTCTTGGCCTGGCTCTGCAAGCAGAGAAGAAAAAGGAAAGAAGAGGACTGAAAGTATGATTCCTACATCCTGGAATCAATGTGGCTTCTGCACTGACCACAGCACAGCTGTGGCTTCAAGTTCCTGCCACAATGTTCTCAGCCCTGGTTAATAGACTAACATATTGGTGTTATAGAAAGAGCCTATTCTGTACAGAATAGTTTGCCTTGATTTTAAGATGATTTCTCTAGACAAAGAAGAAAAGTTCCAATGCACTGAGATTTCGTATTCACAGAGAAGGAGACATTCTTATCAGAACCACCAGAGTTTTGGACTTCAGTCAACAGACAATCACTTTTCCCTACTTACTTTGAAAACTCAATGTGAGGAATAAGTGAGACATATATAAGAAAAGATTTGAAAATTTCATTAGTTTTTTTTTCATTCTGAGTATAAGAAAAATTAATGAAAAAAATCACTCCTGAAGCAATTTTCATCAATGTCATTTCCAGTTTTCTTTGATTTGCCTGAGTGTGGGAGGGGAATGAATCAATTCCTGAGCAGAGGATCAATAAAATTAGAATGGCAGGCCAAGACTGCAGTCAGAGCCCAGAGCACTGCATTCCTTTCAGTGGCGATATTATGTGTCTGTGTAACCTGGGGAGTTCCTCAAAAGACTTATAAGCCCTCTGTGGGGGAGGGGAGAACCTGATTTTTTTAAATTTCTAGCAAGGTCACAGATATTGCCAATCTGTAGATTCAGGAATCTCATTTTGAGTAGTAAGGACAGAGAAGTCTGATTTTGCAAATGTCTTAAGCTTACCTCCAATGCATAAGAAATCACCCAAAGAAGGAGAAGGAGAAAGAGGAGAGGGGAAGGAAGAGAAGGAGGTGTGGGGGAGGGTTTGAAAAGAAAGGGAAGGAGCAAAAGGAGGAGCAGCAAAAAGAGGAGAAAGGGAAAGGCCAAAGAGGGGGACCACCTGAATCTAGTCAACTTCTAAGGGTTTCCCTTGCAATATCTCATTTAATCTTCAAACTAATCAGCCTGAGCTATTATTATTCTGATTTCACAAATGACACACACTGAAACTTGAGAAAAAAAAAAGATCAAACTCAATCCATTCATGTAAAGAAGATTCAGGATTTACCTTCGGCAGTCTGAACCCGAGCCCCCAGGTTATTGTTCATTTTATTACATTTCTAAAGAGAAAAAGTTCTCAAATAAAATAAGAGAAGTGAGTATTTGATGATTTGACTGCTCCAAATGTGAAAAGCAGCACCAGTTAATTTGAGGACCTGCTAATTTTCAGCTATGATCAGACAGGCATGAAATCTTGAGCCTGGTTGCTCCCACACCAGCACCACCTCATAGCTGACACACAAATTATCCACTGCCAAATGCAATCACACCCTGCTGTCCTTCTCCCGCCCCATCTCTGCCACACACACACACACACACACACACACACACACACACGCACACACACACACACACACCAGCTACTATTTGCTCTGGAAACTTGTTTTATCCTGCAAAAACAGTCAGACACAAATTGCCCACAATTCTGCCAAATGAACTTCATCTCCCCTTTACTAAGCTTCTTCAAATATATTACAATTCTTTTACTTTTTGGTGGTGCAAAAGTGTTACTACTTCATGCCTTGAATTTCTATCTTTTTCCAGGTTAAGGAGACATGGGTTCAGTCCTGGCTCCAGGTGCTGGCAGTAAGTGACCTCAACTCCCAGCCAGCCACAGGATCAGGAAGGGAACCTAGGGCACTCTGCAGAGTGCTCTGCCACAGAGTCCTGGTGTTTGGTAGGCAGGTGTATTTTCAGTTTACCATGGGGTCCTTGGGAACTAACCCCATCGCAATTCCAGGAGCGTCTATACTTTCCTTCTGGGAAATCCATTTCTCTTCTGTGGCAAGGACATTGCTCCTTTGCATCTTGGGAAACTGTCTATCCAACTTCATCCAGCTTCCCACAGAGCAAAGCTGTACTGACAGCCACAAATCTCATTCTCCTTGAACAATTACTGTGTATCCTGAGCACGGTTACTTGGCTGCTAAAACCACATCACTGTCAACATCACAAATTTATAGTTTCTAGTTGTTTCTGTGTTTTACCCAGAATACTGAGGCACTTGTGACATTTGACTCCACTCCTGGAAAGCTTAGCTCTGTGTTTCTTCTTGCCCTCTACAGTACTGAGCTCCATTTTCTTCTTCCCTGATGTGAATTTTTACCAGCACATATTTTTATTGTGATAAAATTTACAAACATAAGATTTATCATTTTAACCATTGTAAGTGGTAAATCAGTGGCATTAAGTACATTCAGAGCTGGGCGCCGACAGCTCACACCTATAATACTAGTTACTTGGGAGGCTGAGATTTGGAGGATCAAAATTTGAGGCCAACCCAGGCAAATAGTTTGAGAGATCTTCCCCACACTCCATTTCCAAAATAACCTCAACAAAATGGACTGGAGGTGTGGCTCAAGTGGTAGAGCACCTACTTTGCAAGTGTGAGACCCTGAGTTCAAACCCCAATCCAATCAAAAAAATAAAAATAAAAATTACATTCACAATGACCATAATCACTACTCATTTCTAGAACTTCCTCATCATCCTAACACAGAAAGTCCATACTCATAATATACTAACCCCAGCTAAAGAAAACTTTCAGGAGATCCCTGCTTTCAACTGAGCCCCTGCCGAGGCCCCACAGATCCATACCACCCAGCTGAAACTAAGTTGTTTTTCTTACTTTCTGAGAAACCATGAAAGAGATCATTGCCAAATCCCCAAACAGGACAGCTTTAGCTGACATGATAAGAAGTCCCCCTGCTTTAACCCTTTGGAAGAAAGTCACTTTATAATAACTTAGCTGATTTTGTTCCTATTTCCGGTTGCCTCAGCCCCTTTCTTTCTAAAGCCAACTTTCTCTGCTCAGCTCACTAATACACTCTATTTTACAGAATAATGAGGGGTCGCTTGATTCTAGAATCACAAATAAAAACCCCATTATATTTTTAAACCAAATCTGTTGCAATCTTGTCTTTTGTCACCTCCTCCACCCTAAATAACATTAAACAACGTCATGTCTTTGCCCTCAGCCCTTAGTACTCTTCACTCTGCACTCATTGAGAATATTTCCATGTGCTATCTTTTCTGGAAAAGTGTTTTTGGTTGTCATTTTGTTGAATTGGGCTTTATTGTTATGAATTCTAAGAGCTCTTTAAATGTTAATGGCTATTAGTGCCTTAGTAGGTGCATGACTTGCAATGTCTTCCTCCATTTTGTGGGCTGTCTTTTCACTCTATTGATGGTGTCCTTGATTCACAAGTTTTTAATTTTGGTGAAGTTCAGTTTGTATTCCTTTGTTTACTGCGCTTTTGTTGTCATAACCATGACATTTCCAATGTCATTTCCAATATATTCTTCCGTTTTCTTCTAAGAATATTATATTTTGAACTCTTACTTTTAGGACCTCGATCAATTTTAAGTTAAATTTTGTATATGGTATAAGATAAGGGTCCATCTTCATTATTTTGCATTTGACTATTCAGTTTTATCAGCATAATTTATTGAAAAAATGATCATGACTACACCAAATGATTTTGGCCAAAAATTAATTGACTATAGCTGGACATAGTGCCACACTCCTGTAGTCTCAACTACTCAAGAGTCTGAGACAGGAGGATATCTTGAGCCCAGGAGTTCAAGACCAATCTGTGTAACATAGCAAGACCTCACCTAAAAATTAATTGATCATATATGCACTGTTTATTTCTGGAAGCTCTGTTCTATCCTATTTTTCTATGTGTCTATATGTGTGTCAATAGCACATTATTTTTTATTAGTGTAGCTTTGCAGTAAGTTTTGAATTCAGGATGTTTCAATTTTCCAACTTTGTTCTTTTCAGCAATTACAATTAAAGCTGCAAAAAATATTTGTGTACTATTTTGCTTAGATGTAAATTATTTGTGCTTTTGAGTATATATCAAAGAATATGATTGCTGGCTTATATTGTAAGAGTATATCAAGATTTATAACAAACTGCCACACTACCTTCCATAATGGCTGTAACATTTTTGCATTCCCACCAGCAATGAATGAGTGTTCTCATTGTTCCGTGTTCTCACAACATTTGGTGGTGTCAGCATTTTGGATTTTAGCCACTTTAATAGATGGATTGTCTTAATCCATTTTGCAATGACAAAATTCCCAGGATTGGATAATTGAGTAAGAATGGAATTTATTGCTCATAGTTATGGAGGCTGAGCTAATCAAGATCAAGGTGCTGGTGGGCTGAGTTGTCTAGTGAAGAGGGTTCTCTGTTTCCAATATGGAGTATAGTTGCTGCATCCTCCAGAAGGGAGCAATACTATGTCCTCACATATCAGAGACAGAAAGCCAATAAACAAATAAAAGAGGACTCCTTATGACCTAATTACCTCTTGAAGTCCTCACCTTTTAATAGCATCATATTGACTATTAAGCTTCAACACCTAAATTTTGGAAGGGACATAGTCAAACCATAGATGTGTAGAAATATATCATTGTTGTTTTAATTAGCAATTCCCTAACAACTTATGACATCTTTTGCTGTGGTTATTTTTCATCTGTGTATCTTCTCTGAAGAAGTCTTCTCAGATTTGCCCATCTCTTAATTTGGGCTGTTTGTTAACTTATTGTTCACTTTTAAGCATTCTTTAAATATTTTTGATAGCAAACATTTACCAGAGATGTGTTTTGCAAGGCTTTTTATCCTAGTGTGTGACTCATTTCATGTACCTTTTGACTACTAATATATCCTATTTGTGAAGTGTCATTGAAACATTGAAATAATTTGCTCAAATTTACCGGGTTGTTTATTATTGACTTGTAGAAGTTCTTTAACTAGCAACTCTTTTGTTAGTCATATATTTTGTGACTATTCATTGAGTTTCTTAATAGTTTCCCTTAATAGGCATTTTTAAAATTTAATTAAGTCAAATTTATTATTTTAATATGGTTTTCATTGCTTAACAATGTGAATACATTCTAAGAAACTTGTCTGTAATGTCATTGTACAAATAGCATAAAATGTCATTACCCAATACTTAGATGGTGCAGCTTTGCTCACACCTGGGCTATATGCTCTGTGTGTATATGTGTGTGGGTGTATGTGTGTATGTGATGAACAAAACAGCACAAGATTAAAGCAAGTACAAAAAAATGATGTGATCAAGGACTTGATGAACATAAACATAACTGTGTGAGGCAAAATGCAGCATACTGTTTTACAATAAACTTGTGTTTTCATACGTAGAAAGCATACACTCTCAAATAAATGTGGCCCATTGCTGGCTGAGACACCACATGTTAGGTGGTCTATAAATATATATTTTTTTCGTGTTCTGCCCAAGAAATATTTTGCTATCACTTCTTGAAAATATTCTCACATGTTTTGCTCTAAAAGTTGCATGACTTAGCATAGTGCTTAGGACAGCGATCTCAGATTAATTTTTGTGAAAGTGTGAGGTAGGTGAGCAAGAAAATAAAAGCATAAATCTTGGAGTGACTGGATTGTAATCCAGGGATGGTTAAGGTTCAGCTGGGACGGGAGGAATGACTGAGAGGTCATCTCATGAAAGTAACTCAAGCTGAATCCTTGAGATTAAAAACTGTTTGATGGGCAGATCACAGGGAATGGCATTTCAGGAGAAAACACTATGTGCAAACACAGCAAGAGATAATACTATGTTGTAGTCAAGGAACTTCCAATAGCTTAGTAAGCCAAAGTGTCTGTGGTTGAGTGGGGCAGGGAGGGCTGTTTGAGGTAGTATTGGAAAAGGTAGACTCTCAGGGCTTGTCCTCCTCCCTTCACTAAGCACCCATGTCCTTCCTATGCAAATCTTTTATCTCCAGTCCCATCTCTCTGAGAGGAATTTATCATTATAGCTCATCTCTGGCAGGAATAGTTTCAGGTCAGGTCAGTCCCCTCACTTGCTCATGACTTCATCCACTGCCCTTCTTTCCTCCCTGAGACTGGCAGCGGATGATGAGGTTCAGTGGTTCCCAGAAAGGTTCTAGGCACGAAATTCTCCATCTGGTTCCCAAGACCAGCATTGCCAAAGATCTCACCCCACTCATCTCAGAATCATTGTCAACTGGTATCAGAAGGCAGTAAATATATTCACAGTAAATACAATGTCTTCCCAGATTAATCAGCTGTGTAAACAAAATTGAGTGTGTTTTTTTTTTTGTTTCTGGTAGGGCACAGCAGAAGTGGAGGAAACTCTGTGTGTGCAAAAAACAGACAAGGTATTCCAAAGTCTCTTAATTTGCAGAGCTTTTAAGAAAACATGCACAGGTCTTAATTAGATTCACCCACTCCATGGTTCTCCCTCATCCTCCCTCCCCAACTTCTTAGAACTATTTCAATAATACAAAATACATCCACCACCTTCACCCTCCTTCACCCTTTCCTTATACCCTCCCTTCTTCCACTGGTCATGGGAAGGACCTGTTTTACCTTCCTGTCTTTCATTTTTTCTAAGTGTACATTTATAGTCAAAGGGGGTTTCACCTTGGCATTTCAGACATGTATATATCATACTTTAATCAGATTACCTTCTCTATTACTTATTCTTTCTCTATGACCCTGCTTCCCTATGATTCAACAGTTTACAGTGCACTGTTTTATATTTTCCTCATACATAGATGCAGTGTTTCAATATTATTCACTCGCTAACATTCTTTTTCCCTCTCTTGCCTCCCATAGACCTCTCAGGCATACCCTCTTACAGTTATGTTCTCTTTCTCCCTCTCCATCTCTCTCTAATATATATATAAATGAATGTGTAAATACCTATACATATATATAAGCATGAATATAAAAATCATATATATATTTATGTGTACATTCATCTTATAGGGCTAGCTTCCAATATGAGGGAAAATATGCAGCCTTTGACCTTTTGAGCCTGGCTTATATTACTTAACATGGTGTTCTCCAGTTTCATCCATTTACCTGCAAACAAAATAAATTCATTCTTCTTTATGGCTGTTGTGTATATATACCACTTTCTTAGAGTAGAATACCAATTAATAAATATGAAAAATAAAAAAAAAAAAAAGAAAACATGCACAGGGACAGAAAGTGTGTGTTCTATGTGCTGCCAGCAGATCTAGTATTCATTTTGAGTGATTTGTGTGAAATTCAAGACTTTATTGGAAATTTTTCATAATTTATTTCATTAAGTAGCTTTTTACTTGCACTAAATGTATTCATATTCAAGCAATAAGATCAGCAGAGAAGCTGTTTTGTAATATGCAAGATAGATTTCTTTTATAAATTCTCATGACAGTTCAAGAGACAGAGCAGTGAAGGATAGAGAAGGCAGCAGAAAGTGGGAAAAAGCCAGCAGAACTGCAAGAGGTAAGAGGATGTCTAGGGCCTGGCAATGGCTGTCTGAGGGAAAAGGGATGAAAATTTGCAGGGAGATGGTAAGTTGGCTGACAATGGGAAGCCTGGTTTTTGTTTGTTTTGCAGGTTGCTTTCCAGTGTCAGGCATTGTTTGTGCAAAGTAACTGTTTGACTTAATTGAGCTCACGAGAAAGAAGGTAAGGCAGAGCTGGAGCCCAAGCCAAGGAAGAATCACAGGGAAATGATATGGAATGAGGAGCAGAAAGGGTATGGAAATAAAGTAGGAAAGGAAGCAACAGACATAAAGGGAGGCAAGAAGGGGAAAGGAGGAAAATCCAAGTCAGGTGTTTGGTGGCATCCTCTACAGATGAGGCTGCAGTCAGGCACCAGACACCATCATAAGCCACCTCACTGTGAAGTACTAACCTCATTCATAGATGCATGACCCATAGAGGCCTGGAACTCCCACCTGCTCTGTCATGGGAAGCCAGATGATCTCTATAAACTCCAAATCTACAGGTACCACAAACCACTGCAGGGAGATGTCCTATCAGGCAGGTCCCCGAGGGCATGCAGCTGGCTCTTGAGGGCGGTGTCCCATCACCAACCCAGCAAAGTAAATGAATAAGCAAATCTCAGGATCAAGGAGTGTGCTCAGTGCAACAAGGAAGAGAGGAAAGCAGGAGAAAAGACCCTCCGTTACCTCTAGTATGTACAGGTAGAAGATTAAACAAGTGTTAAAAGTCAGACATGTAGCAAACACTGTTCTAGGTGTTTCAGCATGTCATCTAATCAGCAGAACTGCATAAAACAGATAATATTATCCCTATTTTTGCAAATGGGCAAACAAAATCTCAGAAATTATATATAATACCCAAACCAGAAGTGATAGAGCACAAATTAAGACAAGTACCTAGGACTGGGGCATAGCTCAAGTAGTAGAGCATTTGGCTAGCAAGTGTGAGGTTCTGAGTTCAATCCCCAGTACTGCCCCTGCTAAAAGACAAGTACCTAAGTGTCTCATCATTCTTTGTGAGCTATTTTCCACTAAGATGCCTGAAATATTAAAATATGCTCAGTAAATTTTTACTGAATGAGTGAGTGAAGTAAGGGAAAGTGCTTACAGTACACTAAAGTGAAGAAGATTGGATTTGGTTATGGAAAACCAAAAGCAATTGCATAGAATTGGTGACATGAGAAGCCTTTTAAGGACCTATAGACTGTGAAGAGAAAGGATAATACAGAAGCAGAGAGAAAGGAGATTTTAGGTATAAGAAGGACCCAAATTTATCTCCAAGAAAAGTCTCCACTGCCAAGTGCCTATTTTGTCCAGGTCAATCTCATTTGTCTTCCCTAAATACCTGACAGATGACATTTATCAGGCCTGTTCTGTGTAACCTATTTCAAACAGATAAACACAGGATGAATATAAAGCATGCACATTTATTTAATTGTGGATGACATAGCCTGTTACAGGTCACTAATAGATTGGATCACAAAATAAGAATTCAAAAATAATTCAAAAAAGATGGGCCAAAGCCAATAAAACTGACATTTACAGAGATAAATATAGAGTCTTTTATCCAATAAACATTGTGGAGGGGACCCAGGTTTCAGGAACTGGGCTAGTTCCTATGAGTCCAGAGGAGCTGATATTTTAGCTGAATTTTCAAGAAATGAGTAGGAAGTTTTTAGAAAAAGAACACAGAATGAAGCACTCATGAGCCAAATCCTAGAGGCACAGAAATCTCACTGTAGGAGAGAAGGCTGCACTGTTCTTTGTTGTATAAATGTGTACTAAATATCAACATGAGCCAGGCAAGGAGTCAGTGCTGGGAAACACAGCCCTGAATGAGGTCACCCCCCTACCATGGGATGATGCAGCAAGAAGACCCTCACCAGAAACAGCCCTTCGATGCTGGACTTCCCAGTTTCCAAAATGCTGAGAAGCAAATTTCTTTATAAATTACCTAGTCTCAGACATTCTGTTGCATAAACATTTAATGGACTAAGTGGGCTAAGGCAGCAACCAATGCCCTGGGCTTCTGGGGTGCTCCTTTTTAGCTCTGGAAGTCCAGTGGCCCAGTGAACAAGGACAACTATTCACCCTAGCTGGAAAGACTTCACAGAGCAGATGACAAGTAAACAGGGCAGTCATCCAGGATAGAAGGTCACTTTCCAAAGACCTGCACATAGTTTCACTGGCTAAGAGTGAGTGGGCAAATCTTTCAGGTGCTTCTCCATCATGATTCTTATCGCGCTCTACCCCTCTCTTGAACCCCAGATTCACCCCTGTAGCCTTGAGAACAACAGCAGCTGGTCTGGCCAACCTGCACAGGGGTGGCATAAGACCCAAATGAAGCAAAGTTTGGAGTAGACAGAGCTGCTCCCAACACAGCTCTCAGGAGAAGGAAGACTCCAAGAGGCAGAATGCCCAACAATTCTTTCCCTTCCCCACACCTTCTCTGGAGGTCTGAGTCACACCACATTTTTCTCCCTGAAGACACTAGTAGAGTCCTGAGAACTGTGCTTTCTCTCCAACTAACAACTGCTCATACACCACCACTGCATCACCTCTTGTGCCCTCTCATTTTCTACACTGCACAGGATGTGATCCTGACAACTGACCTTAAAGCTGGACTAAAACAAAGCTGCATAGCCCTTTCTTATAATCATCACCATCACCATCATCCAGATAAAACCTGCCTATGATACATCCCATTTATGCTCCTCCAAAATTTCTCAGTTGCTTGCACGATCATTCTGGCCATTTCCTACATTACTAGCCTCGGTTTTCCATTTGCTACCTGACATCTTCCCTCTGTCTGAACTCACAGACCATCTTTGCAATTGTACACCTCTAATACGCTGATCCTTACACAGGAAATTCCTTCTTGTCCTCCTCCCTCTGCAGGCCAACTCCTCTTTTACCAGGGATCATTCTATTCCCCTCCTAGAGATGCCTTTCCTGACTCTGAAAGTCTGCACTGTAGGGTTCATGGCAGCACCCGGTGGATCCTCCACCAGAGCACCTCCCAGAAGAGAGTATGTTCTACATCTTATTTACCTCTTCAGCCCTGGTGCTGCACACATTAAAGCAGGAAGTGAATGCTCAGAAAATGCTGGCCAAGTGATTGAACACTCTTCCATAATTGAGGGGCTCTTTTCCTCCTCCTCTTCCTTTGGCAAGTGTCCCTCCTATGCTCCCTGTTCACATTCTCTTTCACAGATCTCTCCTAACCCTTCTCCCCTCCCCTGGAGGGATTTGAAACCAGTTCGTCCTTCCTCTGCTGCTATAGAAATTTTCCCCTAGTGTGTTTGTAGCGTGTGTGTTTCTCCTCCATGGGAGGAGAACTCTGTGAGCTCTTCCAGGGAAGGGGCCAGCTTGCAGCTCATCTTTGCAGCTCAGCTCTGCACTCAGGCCTTTCCAAGGATCGGGCACTCCATGAGGTCCCATGAATAGTTGAGTGAATAGAAAGAATTCTGTGCAAGCAGCCAAGCATCACCCTCCTCAAGAAAGAAGAAAACCCTTCCTTTTGCTCAGAATGAAGACAAAAATACCAAGCTTTAAAAACTAGGTATAGACACAAAAAAAAAATAAGAAAAATGACTCATTTTTCCGACACTTTTATTTTCTGGCACTGTAAAAACAAAAATAACACATAATAAATGTTTTTGAAACTAGAATTTTTGAATAATGCATTACTAACACAGACCTCTTCTACTCTGATGCCTGCAAAGGATCACACCTATATGGGTAAAACTTGTGGGGCTCAGGGGGTTGCTGGTTAGAGTAAATTTCAATCCAGCTTACTTCTTGACTAGAAGCAAGGCCAAAAAAAAAAGTAGCATGCATGCCCCAGTTTGAATTAGAGATTTCCTGTAGAAAATATTGCATGTACTGGAAGAAATTGCCTTACCTGTTACTGCATGGATTTGTTCAGGGGTAGGGAGATGGTCAAGGACCAGAGAACCTGTCTGTGGATTCTGAGCACCTTTGGAGCTCAAAGATTAATGCAACTGAGCTGAGCAGTGGCTGGATGAACATTTCAAATTCCATCTGGGTTTGGCTTCTGTGTCCAGGAGGAAAGATGTATCAGAGAAGATGCTTCTCTCTATAATCTTCATTTCCTTTCTTGAGGCCAATTCTCAGAGCTCTAATGTGTGGCTTTAACAGAAAAACCCTAAGGGCTCTCCCTTCTTGACCTTCAGCAGCATGGTTCTGGGCCAGCACACTCTGGGATTCTACCCCCACCCTGCAAAGAACCCTGTCCATAGGTGCAATTCTGTGAAATGTGAGAGGCTCCACAGGAGAGACATGTGCCCTCCTCTGGCCCCTCCGTTCCGAGACTGTGTCCCAAAGAGAGGAGCTGACACCTTGGCCAGAAGAGGAAGCCCCACAGCATTGTCCTCTGTGCCAACCAACATTCTTCCAGCCCTGAATTTTGTGCTCAGGGATGTCTGCAGGAGAATGAAACTACACTGAGATGACACAAGGCCAGCGATGGGAGGGGAGAGTTACTGAGACATTACTGACTTCATGCACTGTGCTAAGTGATTTAATTTGATTTAATCCTCAGAACAATCTAATAAAGTAGGTACCATTCTTATCCTTATTTTATGTATGAAGAAGCTGAATCCTGAAAAGTTCTATAGCTTTCTGAGAGCTGTACATCTCTTAGAGGGTTCTGGGTAGGATTTGGATTTCAGGTCCACCTGTTCCTGAACAACCCAATATATGAGGATGAACCTTGAGGTGCCAAAAGACCAAAGAAAGAGACAGACAAATCCAGAATTGCACAGAGTGCAATTTACTTAAGGACTTACTGATGGAAGCATGCTCCTGGACAGTAGCAAGACCAGCTGTAGCCTGTAATTTGGGTCGTAACGTGTGTATATTTTGGTCAGGGCAAAAGTGTCTTCATCCAAACTAGACTGTAGCTGGTTTATATTAAGTTAATATCAAAGAGTCAGTCACATGACAGAAGCCAGGGTCTGGGTTGTAAACCATTTGTCCTATTTATAGGACAAGGTAACTGTGTAGGGTAACTATGTAGAGAAAAGCAGAGTTACTCTGGGATACTCATGGAGTTATGACTCAAGATGGCTATAATCACATCAAGCTAAATCTGAAACCCATGCAAAAACCTTCACTCATGTGTCACTGGCAGAGGACAGTGGCACTGGGAGTGCCTGGCATTCTGGCCTCTTCTACTCTGATGCCTGCAAAGGATCACACCTGTATGGGTAACACTAGGGTTGCTGGCTCTTCAGTGTGTCCATTATGAGGCATAGAATGCTCAGGATGCTTTTTAATTCCTTTTCACAAAAGGTCTCCAGTAACATTTAGCTAGTACTGTGGCATACCGAGAGCTTGTGCAATTCCCCTGGGTCTTATCTCTCCAGGGGAGAAGTTTCTTAAAGACTGGCTGGGGCCTGATATAAGTGAAATCTGACTCTTCCAGATCTCAGACTCTGACATTCATTCACTCAACAAATATTTATTGATTAACTAGTAGGTTCTAGGCCAGAGAACTGCTGATTCATACAAGGCAAGAGGCTTCCAGTAGTGATGTCTAAGTGACATGGAAACATTAATCGAAGCAGAGAGAGCAGGACCCACTAATTATTGCATTGCTCTGCCAGTCAGGCTCTACTGTCAGGTCAGCTTGACTGTGCATCTGGCAGAAGCTGGGGACATTTAAATAGACTGGCTAGAATAAGTACCAATTAAAGCATTAGCATGGCTCAGTGCTGGCAGCTTCTGGCTTGCCTGTTCCCAGGGCGAGTATTGAGTTAGGCATTGCTGCCAAAATACAACACCCAAGCAAGAGTTCCCTGCACTGGAGAGCAGGGAACAGGGACCTGCCTTTCAGAGAAAGGCCAGACCACAGGGGAATCCACAGGAAAGAAAGTGGCTTTCTTGCTTTCCAGAATCACCATCCAAGGTAGGGAACTTATTTTAGACCCAAGTGTTTTACTTAGGTTAGCTTAACTATTCTATCAAATAACTAGAATATTCCAGTGGTTTTATATAATACCATACAAATTTATTAGTCACCCCCATGTTAGTTTCCTATTGCTCCTATAACAAGAGCCACAAATTTACTCCATTAAAACAAATCCATTATCATAGTTGTGGAGGACAAAAGTCAAACATGGTTCACACTGGACTTAAATTGAGGTGTCTGCAGGGCTGGTTCCTTTTGGGGATCCTGGAGAAAATTCATTTCCCTGCCTTTTCTAGCTTCTGGGTGATGTCCACATTCCTTGGCTTATGGGCATCTCTCTCACCTTCAGTCAGTAATCCAACCTCTTCTTCTGCCATCATATTTCCACTTACTCTGAGCTCTCTATCTTCCTCTTTCCTCATAAGCACCCTTGAGCTTACATTGAGCCCACCTGTATATTTAAGAATAATCTTCCCACCTTGTGATCCTTAATAAAATCACATTGGCAAAGTCCATCTTGTCATAAAATCTAATGGTGCTGGGGGTTCAGGTTGTGGATGACTTTAAGGGTTGTTTTCTGCCAATGACATTCCCAAAGCATCCAGTTGTATGTCTCCTTTATGGTCATTTCTAGACTGAGGCTCTTTCCCTGTCAGGATACCACTGAAGTCCCCTTTCAGCCGGCATAAGAGTGAAGAAGTTAAAGATAGGCCACCCAAAATATGCTGATTGATTATTGGATGCTGAAAGCACTTGAGAGACAGCAGTCTCAGAAAGAGGGACTTCAACTTCCCTTTCTTACTTGTGGTGGGCCACAAAATTCCTGTGAGAAAGATGCCTTCTCTGATCCCAAACAAGAAAATAACCCTCATCACAGAGGCTGAGAATTCCCTCTGCAACAGATCTGACAAGTAAACTGTCCCAGGTACCCTTTGTTTTCTGCTAACTGAATTCCTAGGCTCTCTGCACCCTTGCCTCATCATTTCCTCACAAATTTATCATCCTTTGTCCAAAAGGAATAAAAGCCATTTCTTTGGGTCTTCACTCTTGTGAGGGTCCTCATGTACATGTACAGGCATATGCAAAAATAAAACCTGTATGCTTTTCTCCTGTTAATCTGTCTGTGTCTTTTTGGTTCCTAAACCCAGACAATGATCCCAGTTAAGAGCTAAAATAGGTAGGGGTAGCATTAGCTTATGTTGCAAGGAAAAGGTGTGTGGGGAGGGAAGAGCTCATAAATGCATATTTTTACATATTAATACTAGGTAAAAATAGAAGAGTACCACGCCCTATCACCCCCAGCCCACTTATCAAGGCTTTTACTTCCTATTCCCAAAACTTCAGCTCTGCTGGGTTAGAGACCTTGGATCCAGAGGGAGGATTGCTTCCCCTATGAGACACAGCCATGATTCGGAAGCAGGAAAATAAGGACATGTAAGTTGGCCAAGAAGGGGTAAATGGGTGCTAATCCAAATTCTGCCTTAGGACATGCCCCAAGTCCTATCTAGGACACACCCCCTTCAGGAAGCAACTGGTTGGTAGTGTCCTTAAAACCCCCTTTTTTGTGGTCCGCTCTGTGGCTGTTTTATCATGATAAGGTAAGATGTTTGCACAGAGAGGAAAAGTCCCAGAAGTAGCACATGTGCTGAGGGATGGGGAACCTGTCCTCAGATGACCTTTTGAGACACGCTCCTCCTTCTTAAAGTTTCACACATATAGCCTGCATCTCACGCATGTAATTATAACAGTTTGCATTATGGGTAAGGTCATGCATAGTCAAAATATCCTTCTGTCAATCAAAACTATCAATCAGGGCACCCTCTCTTGGGACCCCTTCCCCCAACTCTGGGGGCTCAATTCTTCCACTTTAAACTTTTCTTTTCTATCTCTATAAACTCTACACTTAACATAAAATCAAAAACCTGTCAGTCATAAGAGCCACATAAGTTCCCTCTCAACTCACTTTCAGCCCCAGCTTTGGCCATAAATCTTAATACAAAAAGGAGTCAGGGTCTTTGAGCTTCTTCATTCAGACACTACTCCCTTCTTTTTGGGAGTGCCTTTCTGCTTTCAAGAAATTTGCACTTTGCTTGCTACTTCTGTGTGTTTTGTCCAATTATTTGTTCAATTCACCAAGAACATGAATCACTCACACCTACATGGTGCCTGGATTCCCTGGACAGTATCAGTTCCACTGAGCTACAAGTTAAGACTCCCCACAGGTCACTTGGGCATGTCGTGCTTCTGAACTAATGGGCAAAGAAGGAGTTACCATGCTGATTGGTAATTGGTCCTGATCACCGAGTAAAGTGGACTGTTCCTCCATGATGGAGGAAGGAAGATTATGTCATCCCTTCTGGGATGTCTCTTAAGATACCATGCCTTGTGATTAAACTTGATGGAAAACTACAACAACCCAATTCAGTTAGGACTATCAATGGACCAGACTCTTGAGGAATGAAGGTGTGGGTCACCCCACAGGGAAAGAACCACAAACAGCTGACCCTGGGATGGGTCCAGGACTCTGAGGCTTGAGATTTTTACAGTAGGAGAAGGAATTCTTAAGAAAAAAATGAAGGAAAAGGAGGGGGGAGGGAGAAATAATTTTATAAATATGAAAGCAGTTTGGTAACAGTATAAATGTAAGAAAATTAGGCAAGGTACAGTGGCTTATACCTGAAATCCCATCTACCTCGAAGGAGGCAAATATGTGAGACCCTATATGAAAATTATAGCAAAAGATGAGTGGTGAAGTGTGTGACTCCAGTGCCTAGCAAATGTGACGTGCTGAGTTCAAATCCTAGTCTTGCCAAAATAAAACCCCAGAAAAATAGCTAAGAAAAGCCACAAAATCTAGAAAAATTTTAAATTAATTAAATGACCAACATCCTTCTATAATTGCTTTTTCTATACTTTTTTGGGTGAAGGTAAATTATCTTTAATTAATTGTGTAGCAATGATTTTGAAATGTAACTTTCTACAACAAATACAGAAAGGTAATTCTAATCCTGTCCTTGCTCAAGAATGGTTGGGTATGTTTGAAGTCTAGTAATATTACTATTACTGACATTATATACTTTTTTTGGCTTGTTGTGAATTAGGGAAAGCCTCTACTAAGAGTTCTGTATCATAACTGGTTCATATCCTCTTTGAGTTGATGGCACACACTAACCAGTTTGTCATGGTTGTCCCCTTACTGTTTTATTGTTTTAATGACGGTGCCCTTTCCAGTGAACTCAGAAAGATCTTTATACTTTTTCCAATGTGTTTATATGTTCCACTGCTCCTCATTAATTATCTCACAATGCAAGAGCTTATCGATCATTTGTGTTACATGTGTACATCTTCACCATGTAAATGACTGTAAATCTTGTAAATCCCTCACCGTGTGCTTCACTATAGAATGCCATCTGTGTGGCAACAGGGCCCAGGTAGACCCACCTGCCTCCTCTGAGTGTCTAGCCAACTCTACCTCCTGTGACAGAAGAAATATCCATTCCTAGAGCCTCAAATTTGGGGATCAGGATTTGTGTCTACCCTGAGCTCGTGGGTCTCTGAACCTTGGGCACATTCCATGGGGCTAATTGAGCTGAGGTCCACAACCCATGGTGTCCAAACAGAAAAGAATTTGTTCACTGTGGAGAGAAAACAGGAAGCTTTCCATGTCCTGGAGGACATTGCTTCATCTTTTAAAAATTATCTTTGGCTCTAGTAGGGATAGTTTTTCCAAGGAAACATGCCTCTAGGCAGAAATAGAACTGTGAATGAAGATGTTGCTGCCACTCAGCTTCTGAAAAGGAGCAGCAGCAGCAGGGTACCCAGGGGCAAACAGCGTCTCCCACGGGAGAAACGGGGCAGGGAAGGAGGGCTAAATTAAATGGAGCTCCATTCACACACTGCATTTCATGTGGCAGCATTGCTGTCACTGGAGGAAGCTGGTAGCATTAATCCTTCCAAACCATGGCAAAAAGGGCCAGGTTAGAAGAAAGGGGAACCCAGACTCAATCCTTGGCTAGCCTGAGATATCCTCACCCTGGTCCAATCATGGTACTGAGCAGGGTTTCCATCACAGTGTTGCTACCACAAGCCTCTGGCTCCTGTGGTACATCAGAGACAGAAAGAGACAAAGAGAAACAGAGAGAGAGAGAGAGAGAGAGAGAGAGAGAGAGAGAACATCCAGGGCTTCTTCCACACACTAAGCACACTACACACTCTTACACTGAATTAAACCCTGGGTCTCCTTCCCCCACAAAACTTTTCTAGATGTTGCTTAAACTGAGACTTAAAAGAGTGGGTTTCAGCAACTCTGTAGCAGTAAAGTGCTCCATGAACCATGACCTCTGCTAAGCTGTGGAAATGTGCCAGTCTGAGAGATTAACCCAAACTTTAAGGACAGAGTTGAAAAGGGCAAAGGTAACTCTGGCTCTGTTCCAGTTCTTGGACCCTGAAGTTAGTCCTTAAGGCTCAGTTGTACCCCAGGCTTCACCAAGCTTTGTTTACCTAAGATAACAAATAAACACCTTCATAAATGGTCACCTTTTTAAAAATAATTTTTATTAAGATATATTCATTATATCGGGGACTAATAGTGACAATTCAATTAGACTTATATTATACATCATTTATATTACCCCCATCATTTTCCCCCCCTTAGCCCCTCCCCACCCCACTTAGAGCATTTTCAAGAGGTTTCTTAGTTCTGTTTCATATAGGTATATGAAGTCCCTCTGCCATATACCATCACCTTAATCTCCTTCATTCATGCTGTCCCTTCACACTAGTATCCCCCCACACACACACAGTGTGGGACTGTACCTATTTTACAGTCCTGGTTTTCATTATTAATATTTAAGTTGATGTTCAAAGGGGTGTCTCAGTGTATGTCCACTGTGAGTGTACTTTACTTTGGTCAGTTCAACCCCTTCCATTACTCTCCCTTTCTCCTTTACCTCCCACCTCCCCGTTTTTCAACAGTTTTCAATACGCATCCTTATATCCTAATGATAGAGCATAAGTAATGTCTCATAACCTAATATGTGAAGGTAAAGGATAAATGATCATCTTGATTTGGGTTACAGGTACTTGGCAATCAAAAATTGTCCTGAAGTAGCTGTGAACTAAGCAGGCCCTCAATTTTTAGAAAGGAGAGTAGTAAGGACTCCAAGGGCCCTCACTGAAGGTGGGAAAGTGGCTGGGAGGGGTGCTGAGCTCACCCTGGCATTGGCTCAGGATGGGGCAGCTGGCTGTGGTTTTTCTTGAATGAGTAAATTATGTGGGTTATAATAGGAACCACTCTCTGGGATGCAGAGGCACCACCATCACTCACAAAGCAATGAAACATGGGGCTGAGGGTGCTTTTTTAATCCACAGATTCCTGTGATTCCATGAAGTAAATGGCCAGAGTCACTAGGAGAGGGGAAGGAGAGGCCTCCAGCACAAGGGGATCACTTTCCTGGTCTCCAGGAGCCTTCCCCAGGTAGCAGCCTCAGAGCCCAGGGCCCCTCCCCACCAGTAGGGTCTCTTGAAGGACAGGCTTAGACCACAGTTAGGCATGAACTTACAGGGCTGCATGCAAAACAGGTTCTGTTAGGAAGTTGTTCCCTCCTGTAATCTGAGCAACTGAATCTCTTTCCTATGCAGCTTGTGGTTACAAGGTTCTGGTTTTTACAGACAGCAGTGACAAGAGTTTCAGGCATCAACCACCCACGGCTGGCAGGGGTCATGGTGGTCCTGCAAGGTGAGCATTGCATCTCCATGGTATAGACATTGAAGCTGAGAGGCTAGTGATGTAACCAATGTCATCCCACTGGTAGAGGGCAGAGGTCAGACTTAAACATGAATCTTCTGACTCCAAATCCAGCAGAAGCTGGAGTTCCTTCCACTTCCAATATCCATGGACTCCCAGTGTCCATGAGTAAATGATTATAGCAGCAACTCTAGATCGCTGGGAATGCAATTGCCTTGCTCACAACCACAGAGAGACAGGTGACTCCAGCCCACTCCCAACTTCTCCCTGAACTCATGTCCTCCCCAGTCCTGGGGCCACTTTCTCACTTGAAAGACACATATCACTCTGCATTCTCAGACTGTGACCTTTCTTGGGAAGCAAGGAGACAGCAAGAGGGAACATTATATCACCCTGCAGAAGCATGCCAAGACCAAAGACACTGGTAGTCTCTGGCCCTGGCAACACATGTCATGGACACCCAGGCCTTAGGTATTGTCTTTTAGTGCACACTCAGAACATCCCACCTCTCCTCTGGTGTTGCCCTCACACTCCTAGACTGGCTTCCACCTCCCAGACCTAGGCTCTGAGAACTCTGAGAACAGGACCTATGAGAGATATTTTGTGACAGCACAAAGACTTGGGAGCCTGGGGTTGGGGCTGGCCCAAGAGCAGGGATGAAGGAAATCCCACCTTATTCTCACCTTGACTATCTAAGTGGGTTAGATGCTCAGAGACACATGGTGTCTCTGAGCTGACAGACATGAGGGGCCATCAGAAGATGGAGAAAAGCAAGACACCACCAGTCTGTCTCCAGTCTTTAGTTAGACTCCTTCCCGTTGTCAGCCTTGGTCAGTTCCCTTTGCAGACTCTTGTTTGTCTTTTTTATCTCTTCTCTCAGGGTAATTTTTCTTCTGACTCATTGAATCATTTTCTTTGATCTCTTACTCATCTCAAGTCTTCTCCCCACCACACACACTGGATTCTTTTCTTCTCCTTCCTTCCTCAGACCTTTAGCTTCCTTCCTTGCCCCCTTGCTGTTCTTTGTGTCCCTCCACCATGGTATCCCCCACATGCTATTTTCATCTTTTCTTTCCAAATCCATTCCTTATCCCTTGCCTCTCTTATCTGGGTAAGAGTATCCCAGTGATAACCATCCAGAACCCTCACTCAACCAGGAAGTCTACAAGGAACCACAGAAAATTCTCAAATGAGAAGACACACAGGAAGGAAAGAGGACTCATTCTCATTCCAAACACGAGCTCTTCAGTTTGCCTGAACACCTCAGTCCTTGCATGTCCCAAACACTTCCCCATGAAGCCTGATACACTCCCATAGAAAGAAGAGAAAAAAAACAACACACTGGACCACTGAACTGACGCTGCCCTGGAAGGAAGTCAGGCAGATATTTGGATATGATCAAGTCCAGTTCCTCATGATACAACGGTGGTCAAAGCCAGGGCACTTTGGGGAGACCCCTGTGCTTTATGGGATTTTCTGCTACCAACACTGCTTCTGGGCAGGCATATGTACCTGATGTTTATTTGGAACCATAACAAGACCATCTTGTCTCCACATTTGATAATGAGCCATACATCCCAGAGGAAGCATGGCCAACCTCCTCTTCAGATTTAGGTAGTGATGGGCAAACCTCCAAAGGCAGAAGTGAGAATTAAAGATATTTTTATTTCAGTAACAAGAATTGAAGATGTTCTGGCACTTTGAAAAGATTCTATCAAGTATGGTGGAAGACTGTGATCCAATGAGAATGGCCCTGGTCTGTTGTGGCCTGAATCTGAAAGGGGTGGGCCCCTCCATGCTGGCTTCACTCCCATTGCTCTCCCCAGACATCACTTACTGTTCTCTGAGAAGTACAGTGCTCTCTAGCCCCTCCTTCCCTGCCCCGTTTCTCCCGTGGGAGACGCTGTTTGCCCCTGGGTACCCTGCTGCTGCTGCTCCTTTTCAGAAGCTGAGTGGCAGCAACATCTTCATTCACAGTTCTATTTCTGCCTAGAGGCATGTTTCCTTGGAAAAACTATCCCTACTAGAGCCAAAGATAATTTTTAAAAGATGAAGCAATGTCCTCCAGGACATGGAAAGCTTCCTGTTTTCTCTCCACAGTGAACAAATTCTTTTCTGTTTGGACACCATGGGTTGTGGACCTCAGCTCAATTAGCCCCATGGAATGTGCCCAAGGTTCAGAGACCCACGAGCTCAGGGTAGACACAAATCCTGATCCCCAAATTTGAGGCTCTAGGAATGGATATTTCTTCTGTCACAAGAGGTAGAGTTGGCTAGACACTCAGAGGAGGCAGGTGGGTCTACCTGGGCCCTGTTGCCACACAGATGGCATTCTATAGTGAAGCACATGGTGAGGGATTTACAAGATTTACAGTCATTTACATGGTGAAGATGTACACATGTAACACAAATGATCGATAAGCTCTTGCATTGTGAGATAATTAATGAGGAGCAGTGGAACATATAAACACATTGGAAAAAGTATAAAGATCTTTCTGAGTTCACTGGAAAGGGCACCGTCATTAAAACAATAAAACAGTACATTATAAGGGAACACAAATGTCCAATAGTGAAGCAGAGTACCAGGCCATGGCAGGAAGCAATTTCTAGAGCATATAAAACAACACCCAGGGCCATGCACAGGAAAGTCTTGTCATGTGTGTGGCAATGGCCTTGGGTCAAGGGATGTATTTTCCCAAAGAGTATGTCCTTAAAGGTATTATGTGGGAACAAATATAGAATTCGGAGCCTAAGATCTCTAGTTGCAGACAAGAGTGTGGTCTTGGGATAACTTGGAAAGTCATGTTTTGCATCCCTAACAACCTATTATTTAGTCGATCCCAAGTTTTCAAAACTGTCCCCTGCCCTTTCCCTCAGTTGGATATCAGAGTTCTCAGGACAAGGACATTGATGTATCCCCAGTACTTCACATGGCACGGAAAACATGGTAAACACCCAACACTCTTTTGATTGTTATCCTTTAAAATGATATTTTCAAAATTTTTTTTATTCATTTACTCACATGTATATATATTGTTTGGGTCATTTCTCCCCCTGCCCCCTGCCCCCTCCCTCTTTGCCCCACCCCCCCACACTCCAGGCAGAACCTGTTCTGCCCCTTTCTCCAATTTTGTTGAAGAGAGGACACAATCATAATAAGAAAGACAAAGTGTTTTTGCTAGTTGAGACAAAGATAGCTATACAGAGAGATTCCTAGCATTGCTTCCATGCACAAGTGTGTCACAACCCAAATTGATTCACCTCTAACTGACCTTTTCACTAGTTCCTGATCCCCTTCCTGTATTGGCCTCTGTCACTTTAAGGTTTCTGTATCAGCTCCTCTGCGGTGGGACATTAAACACTTTCAAGTTTTGGGGTTCCTACCTATCCCCATACTTCCCGTATGTGCTCTCCCCTTAGCGTGTGACCCAAGTCCAACAACATTGCTGTATTTGCCCTAGATCTAAAGTCAGCATATGAGGGAGAACATATGAGTTTTTGTCTTCTGAGCCTGGCTAATCTCTCTCAGAATGATGTTCTCCAGTTCCATCCACTTACTTGAGAATGGTAAGATTTCATTCTTCTTCAGCGCTGAGTAAAATGCAATTGTGTATAAATACTACATTTTCTTAATCCATTCGTCAGTAGTGGGGCATCTTGGTTGTTTCCATAACTTGGCTATTGTGAATAGCACTGCAATAAATGTGGGTGTGCAAGTGCGTTTGGAGTAACCTGTGTCACATTCTTTTGGGTATATCCCCAGGAGTGGGATTGCTGGATCACATCGCAGATCTATGTTTACAGTTTTAAGAAGCCTCCATACTTTTTTCCAGAATTGTTGCACAAGCTTACATTCCCACAAGCGGTATACAAGGGTTCCTTTTTCCCCACATACTCACCAACACCTGTTGTTGGAGGTATTTTTGATGATAGCTATTCTAACAGGGGTGAGGTGGAATCTTAGTGTGGTTTTGATTTGCATTTCTTTTATGGCCAGAGATGGTGAGCACTTTTTCATGTGTTTTTTGACCATTTGAATTTCTTCTTTTGAGAAGGTTCTGTTTAGTTCAGTTGCCCATTTCTTTATTGGTTCATTGACTTTGGGAGAGTTTAGTTTTTTAAGTTCCCTGTATATTCTCGTTATCAGTCCTTTGTCTGTCATATAGCTCACAAATATTTTCGCCCACTCTGTGGGTGGTCTCTTCAGTTTAGAGAACATTTCTTTTGTTGTGCAGAAGCTTTTTAATTTTATGAAGTCCCATTTGTCCATCCTTTCTCTTAGCTGCTGAGCTGCTGGGGTTCTATTGAGGAAGTCTTTTCCTATACCTATTACTTCCAGAGTATTCCTTGCTCTTTCCTGTACTAACTTCAAAGTTTCAGGTCTGATATTAAAGTTCTTGACCCATTTTGAGTTGATACTAGTACAGGGTGAGAAACATGGATCTAGTTTCAGATTTTTGCAGAGAGATAACCACTTTTCCAAGCAACATTTGTTGAAGAGGTTGTCTTTTCTCCATCATATGTTTTTGGAATCTTTGTCAAAAATAACGTGGGCATAGCTGTGTGGATTTGTATCTGGGTCCTCTATTCTGTTCCACTGGTCTTCATGTCTGTTTTTGCGCCAGTACCATGCTGTTTTTATTGCTATTGCTTTATAATATAGTTTGAAGTCAGGTATTGTGATACCTCCAGCATTGCTCTTTTTGCTGAGTATTGCCTTGGCTATTCGAGGTCTCTTGTGTTTCCAAATGAACTTTAGGGTAGATTTTTCAATCTCTGTGATGAATGTTATTGGAATTTTAAAGGGAATTGCATTGAACAATTAGATTGCCTTTAGTAGTATAGCCATTTTTACTATACTGATTCTACCAATCCATGAGCACAGGAGATCTTTCCACATTTTGTTGTCTTCTACAATCTCTTCCTTCAGGGTTTTGTAGTTCTCCTTATAGAGGTCATTCACATGTTTTGTTAAGTTTACTCCTAGGTATTTGAATTTTTTTTGAGGCTATTGTAAATGGAATTGTTTCCATATATTCTTTCTCAGTTTGTTCGTTATTGGTGTATAGAAAAGCTAATGATTTTTGTAACTTGATTTTGTATCCTGCCACTTTGCTGTAGCTGCTTATGCTGTCTAGTTTTGGGTACAGTTTTTTGGGTCTCTAAGGTATAGGATCATGTTGTCTGCAAATAGGGATATTCGGACAGCTTTTTTACCTATTTGTATTCCTTTTATTCCTTCTTCTTGCCTAATTGCTCTGGCTAGGAATTCCAATAATATGTTGAATAGTAGTGGGGATAGTGTACAGCCTTGTCTTGTTCCTGATTTTAGGGGAAATGGTTTTAGTTTTTCTCCATTAAGTATTATGTTGGCTAATAGGTTTGTCATATATAACCTTTACAATGCTGAGGTACTTTTCTTTTGTTCCTAGTTTTCTTACAGCTTTTATCATGAAGTGGTGTTGGATCTTGTCAAAGACTTTTCTGCAACTATTGGGATGATCAAGTGGTTTTTGTCTTTGCTTCTATTAATGTGCTGTATTACATTTATTGATTTTCGTATGTTGAACCACCCCTGCATCCCTGGGATGAAACCAACTTGGTTGTGGTGAATGATCTTTCTGATATGTTGTTGGATTTGGTTTGCCATTATTTTATTGAGGATTTTTGTACTGATGTCCATTTAGGAGATTGGCCTACAGTTTTGGAGCCGTCTTTGCTTTGTTTGGGGATGAGTGTAATACTGGCTTCATAAAATGAGTTAGGCGGTGTTCCTTTCCTTTCTATTTTGTAGTTGGTATTAGTTCTTATTTAAAGGTCTGATAGAATTCAGCAGAGAATCCATCAGGTCCTGGACTTTTTTTTTGGCGGGGGAGACTCTTGATTGCTGCTTCAATTTCATTGTGTTTTATAGATCTATTCAGGTGATTAATACCCTCTTGATTCAATTTTGGATGGTCATAAGTATCTAGAAATTTGTTCATTTCTTCAAGATTTTCAAATTTATTATAATACAGGTTCTCAAAGTAGTCTCTGATGATTTCCTGGTGTTTGTTCTTTTCTCCCCTTTTGTATTTCTGATTTTACTGATTTGGGTTTTTTCTCTCCTCATTTTAGCCAGGCTTGCCAGGGGTCTGTCAATCTTACTTATTTTTTTTAAAGAACCGGCTTTTTTGTTTCATTGATTCTTTATTTTTTGTTTGTTTCTTTCTTTCTGTTTCATTAATTTTGGCCCTTATTTTTATTATTTCTCTCCTTCTGCTTGTTTTGAGACTGGCTTGCTAGTGTTTCTAGGATTTGATATTTAGCATTACATCACTGATTTTTCTGTCCTTTTAATATATGCACTCATTGCTATAGACTTTTCTCTTAGGACTGCCTTTGCTATGTTCCATAGGTACTAGTAGGTCATGTTTTCATTTTCATTAACTTCCAGGAACCTTCTAATTTCCTCTTTTATTTCATCAATGACCCATTGATCATTGAGCAGTGTGTATTTCAGCTTCCAATTGTTTGCATGTTTTTTTCTGTTGTTTTTGTTGTTGAGTTCTAGTTTTAATGCATTGTGATCAGATAGAATGCATGGGATTATTTCTCTTTTATTATATTTGCTGAGGCTTGCTTTGTGACCTAAGATATGGTCAATTTTGGAGAAGTTTCCATGGGCTGCTGAGAAAAATGTATATCATGCAGATGTTGGATGAAATATTCTGCAGACAACAGTTAGGTCCATTTCATCTATGGTGTGATTTAGTTCTAGAATTTCTTTATTGATTTTTTTTGTTTGGATGACCTCTCTATTGGTCATAGCGGGGTATTACTACTACCACTGTGTTGGAATCTATATGTGCTTTTAAGTCCTTTAGAGTATGTTTGATGAAATTGGGTGCACTGACATTGAGTGCACATAGGTTGATAATTGTTATTTCCTCTTGGTGTATTTCACCTTTTATTGGTATGAAGTGTCCTTCTTTATCTTGTTTGATCAATGTAAGTTTGAAGTCTACTTTTTCCAAGGTAAGTATTGCTACTCCTGCCTGTTTACGGGGGTCATTGGCTTGGCAAATCTTCTTCCAGCCTTGCACTTTTAAGCCAGTGTTTGTTTCTGTCAATGAGACAGGTCTCCTGTAAACAAAAGATTGTTGGATCTTACTTTTTATTACAGTTTGCCAAACAGTGTCTTTGATGGGGGGAGTTGAGTCCACTGACATTCAATGTTAATATTGATAGGTATGTGGTGAATCCTGCCATTTAGTTGTTTTTGTTGTTTAAGGGTTTGATTGTGTGCAGCTGAATCAATGCTACTCTCTGATTCCTTGTCTTTTCTTCTCCTGTGATTTGATATTTCCCATCCTTTTGTGGTTTTGTTTGCTTTCATTTTCTGTGTACAGAAGTCTTCGGAGAATCTTTTGTAGTGGTTACTTGGTAGTCATATATTGTTTTAGTTTGTGCTTATCATGGAAGATTTTTATTGCTCCATCTGTTTTGAATGATAGTTTTGCTGGGTAGAGTATCCTAGGGTTGAAGTTATTTTCATTCAGTGCCTGGAATACCTCACTCCATGCCCTGTTTGCTTTTAAGGTTTCTGTTGAGAAATCTGCTGTGATTTTGATGGGTTTACCTTTAAATGTTATTTTTTTCTCTCTTACAGACTTCAGTATTCTTTCTCTATTCTCCATGCTTGTTGTTTTAATGATAATATGCTGTGGGGAGGTTCTATTTTGTTCAAGTCTATTTGGTGTCCTGGAGGCTTCCTGTACCTGAATGGGCAAAACTTTCTCGAGATGGGAATTTTTCTGTTATTATTTTATTGAATGTATTACAAATCCCTTTTGCTTGGACCTCTTCTCCTTCTTCAATGCCCATGATTCTCATGTTTGGTCTTTTGATGAAGTCAGTGAGTTCTTGCATATTGCTTTCACAGCTCTTCAGTTGTTTGACTAATTGCTCTTCAGTTTTTCCTTGAATTTCCACTTCACTTTCAAGTTCTAAGATTCTGTCTTCTGCCTGTTCTAGTCTGCTGGAGTGACCTTCCATTGTGTTTTCTATTCCTGTTTCATTCTTTTTTCTGAGGTTTCCATATCATGGGTCACTTCCTCTTTAATATTGTCAATTTTCCTCCTTAATTCATTTATCTCTGTTTTTATAGTGTTCTCTGTTTCACTTTGGTGTTTATTTAGGTCTTCTATAACTTCATTTATTCATTTTTGTGTCTTCTCATAGTTTTATTTTTTTATTGTTGTCTTGGAATTTCATGAGTGCCTCTTGTACATTTTGTTTGACCATGTCTAGTAACATCTCCATGAAATTTTCAGTGATTACTTGCAGGATTTCTTCTTTCAGAGTGTTTTTGTGGGCTTTGTTGGGTTCCTTAGCAAAGTTTATCTTTATTTTGTTGGCATCTGGAACTGAGTATCCATTTCTTCATTTCCCTCTGAATCCTGTATTAATTTATTTTGGAGAGGGAGAATGGTTTCCATCCCTTTTCATTTTCCCTTCACTCCACTTAGTACTGTGTAACTATGTTATTGATAGCTATTGGTGGTTTTAGGCACCTGTTTTCTTCCCTTGTTTTAATTTTGTTTTGTGGGTGTGTTGGGTTTTCATTTAGTGTATACATGCTATTTCTGTCCCTGGTCTGTGTGTAATTTATTATTAGGTAACTTACAGTAGTAAAACTAACAAACCAAAGAAAGAAAGAAAAAAAAAAGAAAACCAAAGAAATCAACAGGGAGAGGTGGTAGACACACAAACAGGGAACAAAACAAACAAACAAACAAAAATTCCAGGTTCAGGAACAATAGAATTTCAGTCTTAGTCATTCTGGTGTTACTCCTTCAGCATCCAGTCCTGGTGTTGATATTTAACCAGAAGCTCTGTCTTAGCCTTGCCAGGTAATTGGGGAGACTTGCCAGTTTTTTGTTCCTGTCTATCAGTGGCAGCTGCTTAGTCAGCTCCTCCTTCAGTGAGATGTGGCTTGTCTTCAGGTTCCAGAGATCAGCCCTGCGGCCCACCAGCCATCCTGCTTTGGAGTTGGGTTTTCACTGTGTTGGCTTATTGGCTTGTTTCTTTGTCTCACCCCCTTTCTCTGGAAGAAGGTCAGTGATCCATCAGCCAGCTGTCTGCTTCAGCATGTTATGCTGGTTTGCTGATTGTTTTTCAATTTTGCCATGTGATTTGACTTTGGATGTTGTTCACTGGATCAGGAGATGAGCTTTGTGGACTGCTATCTACCCTATTTCTGGCAGTGGCTTATCACCAGCCTGCTGTTGGCCTGTCTGCCTTACCAGTCTTTGTTTACTGAAAGCTCATGGAGATCAGCTCCTTGCTCCTCCCTCCTTCTCTGATGTGCTTAGATCACCCTGCGCCCTCTGCTGCATGTTCCTTTTCAGTTCATTGTTTATTATTCAGTTTCTGTGTGTGTGTGTGTGTGTGTGTGTGTGTAGAGTGTCAGTCTATCCAGGAGGGCTATGCTAGTTTATTCCAGGGATAGCTGTAGGAATACCACATGCCACTTATTTCCTTACCTATTGGTCTGCCAGATGTCTCCCAAGCAGGTTTGGAGCCAGTGTCTGGTGATGTGGGACTCCTCCTGTTTTCTCAGTGTAACATGGAGTGGAGAAGCTTTGTATGGGTTGGGGGTTCAGGGTGTCAAAGTTTTGATTTTTCTAGGTGATTTTTTTTCTGCCAAGTGTAGCTCAGTGTCTCAGCAAAATTTTTGATTTACAGACCTCACTCTGTCTGCTTCTGCACTCTTGTTGCCTTCTTGGATCCTCCCCCCAACAGTCTGTTGAATCTTATAACATAAAGTAGCCAAAATGGCTCTTTCTTCTTTGGTCCAGTCAGAACCCCTCAGATACTGAAAACATCAGCAAATTCTAGAAAGCCATCTATTGCTCAAAGTTATGAATGGTCTCTTTCTTCCTTGTGCCTCTTTTTGTGTTACTCTTTCAATAAATCAATCACTTGGGTAAATATAGAGACATGCAAAAATTGTTGCATAATACTCCTACTGAGAGGTTCTGCTCCCCATGAGCTTGTACTCATAGAATATGGAAAAAGTGACTCTATGCCTGTTTCTCTGCCCATACTTTCAGAAACTTCTAGCTTCCACTTTCTATCTATGACAGCACTTGTTCTTCAAATGTCCCCTGTCACTCTGTTCTGTCTGAGACACTTGCCATGTAGAGAGGCCATATATAAGTTCTAGATGAAGAGCTCATGTGACCCCAGCCTTCTGCCCTTACAAATGTGCCCAAGGCATGAGTGTAGCCACTTTGGACTCCATTGTCCAGCTGAATACCTCCAAGTGACCTCTGTCAAGGTCTTGTGGATTACAGCAAAAACCTAGTGAAATTATTCCCAGAGGACTGGTGACAAAACTATGAGACAGTGATTGCTGTAAGTCACTATGTTTTGAGGTAATTTGCTACACCGCATCATTTAACTTTAACAACAGACAACTTTCTCACCTGGCTCAGGCCTTATTCCTCCATATGCTTCTTATAACACGTTCAACATCTCTCCCCACATTCTGGTAGAGGACTATAAGTCAGGCCAATGCATCCAAGGAAGAGTTAAAGAAAATCCACAGTAGAGTACCACAGGGTCCGTGTCCATAGCTCTATTTGGTGGGCACCAGGTTCTTTGGCCCCTGTTGAGACAGAGTCCTGGCATGGTTCCATGAAGATTGTGAGAAGGTAGGGTTTTTTTCTTAATTCTTCTTACCACATCAAGGAAGAAAAGCAAGTTCTTATCCACATCTAGACAGATGTCAATATTCTTCATACCCCTTCCCCTCTCCCTGTGAAAGCTGATGGTTACACAACACTCTACAAAGTGTCTCTCCCACTGGACCAACTGGTCTGAGACCACTATGCTACACCTTAAACTATTCATAAATGCCTTCATTCTTGACTAGCTACATGAGCAGAGCCATGAGTGATAGATGGGCTAGAATAATCTAGCAGATAAGAGTCCAGAGCTCCTATACTGAGTCCAGCTTCTAGAGAAACGTCTTTTAAAAAATCACTCCTATAAACTCTTCTAGATGGAGACTTGACAGATTTCATTCATTCAAAGTGGGAGGTCCATCTAGCCAAGAACAGCAGGAGAGGAGTGAGGGACTGAGTAAAGGGTTTAGGGGTTAAGGGCACTGCATGCATTATCAATCAATCAACATTGAGGTTCTCTGCCTGGGGCCACCACAATGCTGCCTCAAGACTGAATAACTAGCACCTTCTATTCTTAAAATCATCCTCTCCTCACTCATTAATTCATCTGAATATCTACAACAGATACTCTGCAAGGCAATGTGGTCTGGCACACAGCTACTGATATAGTGAAGACCAGGGTTTTACTCCTGCCTGTTCAACTTTGGCCAAGTCACTCATTTTCAGTTCCCTTGATTTTAGAAAGGCCCCAAGAACTCTTGCTTCTTATCAGTGATTCTTGTGAAAAATAAATAACACACACAAAGTGTTTGTTCAGTAAATGGCAGCAAATGGTAGCAGAGCTCTTAAGAAGCAAGTGCTTCTCCCCACAGGTTGCTCACAGACTCCTGAATGACTGCAATTGAAATCTGAGGTGATTCTGCCAGACCCTGACATGGAGAGTAGTGTGAAGTGAGAGCCCCTACTTCCAAATTCCAACCTGTACACAGCTAAATAATATAGGTGACAAAAGGTGGATGTTGAAATGAGCTTACTCACTTGTGATTTAGGCTATTTCTCATCTTTGTCTTCCACAAAGTGCTTTTGACAAGTGTACACTAGCATTTCCATGGCAACCACCTCATCTACTAAGTCCTGTCTCACTGATGCTACAGTGGGACTCAGAATCATAGGCTAGATTACCAGGTGGGAGGTCATTGGTGCTGAGAAGGTGCATGTTTCCAAACAAGGGCATGTGTTCCTTCTTACCTCTTTTTCTTCCTGGAGCATTTAACAAAGGTGAAAAAAGGAGAGCGGAGAGCATTTAGTTCTGTCAAGGGCTTGGCTCTGTTGAGACTGAGGACACACCACCCCAAAGTAACATGACAGGATAAGGGAACATACCAACCCTAAATACATTTCTTTTGCATCTTTTGGGATGGTTACTCTGAGGAACTATCCATTTACAAGGAAATTTACATCTGTAAAGGAAATCTGCATTAATAAAGTATTGAATTAAGAAGAGAGCTGCTTCAGATAGCTCTTATCACCTGAGAGAACTTATCTGCATAACAAGGCAAATTCATTTCTCCAGACATTGCCTCCCTTCACCTACCCATAAGTTGTCCCTACCACCCTCAGAATCCACACCCTTTCTTAGCTCAGGGCATTATATAAGCTCCATTCATCTGACCCACCTTCTAATATCATATTTATGAGACTCCCATGAGTTTTCCTTGTTAATCTGCTATATATCAATTTAATTCATAGACTACCCAAAAAGCCTAGGAGGATGGAAGGAAGCCATCTTCCTCTCCCCTACACTTCTGATCAAATAGGTCAATCAGAAGGAAGGAGGGAGGGCCACTGAGGAAAAAGTGAGTTTTTCTCACTCCTGCTTACCACTGAACCTAACTGAACCTAACTGGGTGGTAATGGGAGAAGCAGAAAGGACACAGGATAGACAGACAAATAGAAAGTTGAGGCCAGGTGTGCTGGGTGCTTGGATAGAGACACAACAGCCTCATTGCTTCTTTTCTGTATTATTCTCTTCATTTACTCTGCTTCTTTTCTCTATCTTCATTCTTTAAGGCCTTACTCTTTTACAGTTCTTTAAAACCTTGCTTCTAAAGTCTTTCTTTAAAACCTCATTTCTAAAGTCTTCTTTAAAACCTTGCTTCACTATTCTTTAAGACCTCTTTCCTTAGACTCGCACTGTCCCATGCTTTCTCTTAGCTTTTCTTTAGCTTAATTTCTCTTAAAGTCTTTGCCTCCAGTCTTTCACTGTCCCATGTTCTCTTTAGCTTTCTTAAAATCTCAGCCCTCAGACTTGCTAGCAATTCCTCTTTATCAATTCTCCTTCAGAAATTCTTTTTCAGCAATTCTTTTCCCTTCCAAAGCCTCCCACATCAAAAAGCCCAAAGCCAAAAAGCTCAAAAGCCAAATGCCCCCAGCCAAAAAACCTTTCATTTGCACTGTACTATCCTCAGTGCAGGAAGCTGGGAGATACATACCAACCACCACCAGCATCAGCATTCCACCTACATCCTCCTTCAGTTAGTCTTTTAAACTCAGTAATAAACAAGGAGGTGGAGCAAGGGTTTTCGTGGAGGTGCTTGACATTGTAACAAGAGGAACCTTCATTGGTTCCTGCTTCTCTGAACGTAAACAACTTTGGAAAAGCAGCAGTTCTGCATTTTCCTCTTCTGTGGCTGGGGCTGTGCCAATATCAGCCTACAGAACACTGGGCACAGCGGTGCTAATATCCTCATAGGCTTCTCATTGTCTGCACCCCACAGTAGACACAATGAAATCAAAGGTAGAAGAAGTGGGAGAAGAAAGATAAGGAAGGTTTCTGTTTCCAACTACCCAGGATGGGCTCTGTGAGTTCTGAAACTCAGGCCCTGGGCCTGAGCATGGACACAGAAAACACATATTTGGCCATGGACATGGTAACTACTCAAGAGGGGAGACAGGACCTAAGTACACAGACTCACCTCACACAGCCTTATCACTCCCCTTTCAGATAGCAAAACTCAAAGTAAATCTGAGGTGGTGTTATAGGAAACTCTAACAGAGACACAAGACTCTGAGATGAGGAAGCAACATTTTCTTGTGCTGGCACACACTCAGTGGACTTGTGTCCAGAGGCTGAATCCTGAGAACAAAGGGATCTCACCTTTATGTACCCTTGCAAGCATGTTACAGAGGCAATAAAATTAAAAAAAAAAAAAACAAGGTTTAACCCGTATATGATTATATGCAATTCTATAGGCTACTTCACCCTAGTGCTAGTGCCCTTTTACTCCTAGTGCTATGTGACCTTCTTCACGTTTGGATTCTTTAGGTTTTATCTCTCTGCTATGCCATCCCTTCCCCCCTGCTACTTTATCAGAACACAAGCCTGTCTGTTTCTTTTCTGGTCCTTCTCCCTGATACATTTCCCCCAGCCCCCTTTAATGTTCAGTCAAAGAGCATCATCTTGATTTAGGGATTATATTTCCATAGCATCATTACATGGGAGGCCATTTTTCTTTCAACTGTGGCCTTAATGAGGCTGGAGACAGACCTTACAATCAGAGGGGCCAGGCAGGGCAAAACTAAGCAAGTCCCTAAAATCAAAAGCTTAACACTTATGAGGGTTTTGAATGCTCCAAAAGTTGAAAACCATCCTCCAAATAATTTTCTGGAGGTCCAATCTTTCCAAGTCTGGACTGGGATGTGGGCGATTTTTCTCATTCAGTCTGTGATTTCTCCTATGACCTTTCCTTCATCATCTATCTGTAAGCAGCAGTTGCTTAGGTTAAATTTTCCACAAACTCCTCCCTCAGAAGCAAGCAAATAGTCTAATGCCAAGTGGTTCTGAAAGATGGCATTGCTCATCTTAGTGCTTTGTTTTGCCAGCAAATCAAGAGCTCTTGCATTTTTATTAGTTATAATTTCAACAACAGTCTGCAGCCTGATGATACAGTTGAGCATACATATAGGGGTGCGATAGGCCCAGGACCTATCCTCTACAAAAGTAACAGAACCTTAGTACCAGATGATTCACTAGGAAGGCCATTCCTAAAAAATTGCCAATTTTTAAGGCACCCCATTTTTGTCTACTTAATTTTTCTTCATATATGGCAACTCACAGTTTTTCACCTTATCTAAGGGGAAGCAAGAAGGATGGCCTGATCGAACCTAGTACTCAAGACCCAAACCAGTTGCTGGGTAGCACTGTATAAGCATACTTCCCACAGATCCAATATAATTTCCTGAGTGCCAGCCAACCTATTTTTGTGGTAAGACTGTCCAAAGCTTTCTGGAGACTAGAAAAGTTGGCCAGTTTGTGGGGCTGGGGTTCTGTATGGATTGGAGCTCCCCACCATTGGGTCTTTAAGGCAGTGTCATTGTAAAACTTCTGTCCTAAACAGGTTAAATCCCCTACCATGATAGAAAACCAGCCTTTTGGGTGGGAGATACTATAATTCCCAATGATAGAAGTTTTTAGGAACCATACACTTTCCCTGTGATTGGGAAAGGTGGTCTCATCAAAGGGCAACAACTTTTTCTAGCACCCTTGCTTCCCATGGCCAGTGGTCTCCCAGGTTGGTTCCCCCACAAACATAGCATGAAGTGACATTCAGTGTCTGGGCTATATACTCAGCCAATGAGAGGAACAAGTTTTTGGTCTTGTCAAATATAGGGAACTCACTTTTCATTTCCTCATAAAAGGAATTAAAGACTTGGTAAGAGGAACTCTTGTGGTTGATAGTCACTAATGTGAGGTACAGTAGGGTCTCAAGATCATACCCCTTTCCATTTACCTTTATACCAACCATACATCCCTGTTCCCAATCTGAGGGCTTAAGTATAGTAAAAATTACAGGATTGCAATTGTCAAGTGTACAGTCGGGTATAGGTGTTCCCTTGTGGAGGAGAGTCGAGCACCAAGTAGCTCATGAGACACAACTCCAGTAAGTGCAATAATGCCAACCTGCACCACCACATAACCCACCACGTGGGTCCAGGCACATGTGTTTATCATTAAACATATAGGCTCTCTCCCAGGCAAGGCCTCTACATCCCCTGCTATCTTGGTATATGGCTGCATATACATCAAAAAACACTGGCACTGGTTTATCAGGGTTGAGTACCTGGGTATGGTTAATAAGGTCCCTAATTCCTCCCCTGATAGCACTGTCAAATCTTTGGACCTCCAACTGTTGTTCTCAAGGGCTTTGGGTGGGGTTGAAACAGACATGATTACCATGGGAGCACACTGAATAGATGGCATGATTATGAGTGCATGCTCCAATGATGGTGCTGCACAGGAATAGTAAGTATGGAAAAGCAAAATCCTGGTGACAATACTTTTTGCCCCAGTAGTATGCATACACAGGTCACAGGATGAGTGCTCTGGGACCATGAAGGGAAACTACATCAGTAACAATAAACAGTAATTATGCATCCTGCCCACAAGAGGTAGAAGAGAGCTAATAAAAACTTTTCACCATGAGTCCAGACAGTGGGGGGATTTCTGCCAAACCTAAGGCAAAGATGGGGGTGAGAACTACAGCAATGGATACAGATAAGGGGTGACAATGCATTACAGTAAAATTACTGATGTAGAAACATTTCGTCTGTCCTATTAGTTGATTCCTCATGCTTTGGCCGTGCATAAACTAGTCAGCTTCCAGAGTGACTAGTTTGTTGCTCATGGTCCCCTGTTGTTTCCCAGGAAGCAGAGTCCTGCCAAGGGAAGGCACTGACATTCTGGCGGGTGACCTTACATGATGAAGCAGATCAGGGATGCACTTCCAATAGAGAGAAGCTGGCTTGACTTGGCTTACTGGATCCAAGAAGCTATCTCTTCTACTTTGACTGTGGTAGGGTTAGACAAATAACAACAAAAGGGCCTCTCCAATGAGGCTTTAACAATTGGACATTCCATTCCTTTACCCAGACAGCATCCCCTGGCCTGTAAGGGTGTGTAGGAGTTGTCAGGCTGACAGGAAGTCCCTCCCAGACCCAGTCATTGGTCTTTGAGAGAGTCAACCTGAGGGCCTGCATCTGCTGCCTCAAGGTGAGGTCACCTATTTCCTTAAGGTCTCCCCTATACCCTTGATTCACGGGGATGGGTATCCATAAAGGACTTCAAAGAGTGTGAGCCCTGTCTGCTTTGTGGGACTAAACCTAATCCTTAGTAATGCTAGGGACAGTAATTGATCCCACTGCAGATGGGTCTCCTGACACAGTTTTCCTAACAGTGATTTTAGGGTTCTACTCATGCACTCTACTTTTCCTGAACTCTGGGGGCAGTAGGCCGTATGCAACTTTCAGGTGATTCCTAAGCCATTAGCCATTAGCTGTACCACCTCTGCCACAAAGACTGCCTCATTATCCAACCCAGTAGATACAGGTATTCCAAACCGAGGGATGATTTCCTTTACCAGACATTTGGCCGCCTTCTGGGCCTTTTCAGTCCATGTGGGGAAGGCTTCCACCCATCCTGAGAAGGTACAAACACCGATATTTGTGTCTTCGAACTCATGTCATTTCAGTGAAGTCTACGATCAAGTTCTCAAATGGAGTTTCATGAACACTCTGTGCCTGTGGAGGTGCTTTTAGCCCTGTCTGGGGTTGTTTTTAGCACATAGGCAACATCACTCACATACTGCCTTACTTATGCTGGGGAGCTTGGGGGACATAAAAATGCTTGACCAAGGTGATCTCAAGGGCTGTTAGCCCTGAATGAGGTCCTTCATGGAACTGCTTGGCAAATAGGGCCAGCAACTCAGGTATGGCAATGTGGCCATCAGCAAACTCCACCATCTGTTTGGTAGAAATTTTCCCTCCTCATTCTCAAACCAAGCCTATTCTTGTGGTGTGTACCATGTGTCCCATTCAGCTAAGGGGCATGGGAACAAGGCAGCTGTCAGAACATTTGTGGCTAGTTCCCCTGTGAGGTATACTTTTTTGGCCTTTTTGTCAGCTTTTCAGTTTCTCCAGGCAATTGTTACATCTCCCTTCTTGTGCCCTCAGCAGTGTGTAACTGCCACCTGTTTAGGGCCCACACAGTGTCTAGCAGCTTGAGATTTCCTGTCCATACTTGATACTTTTTCCTCCCTAGTTAATGAATCCCCTCTCTTTATATAAAGCCCCATGGACATGAATAGCTGTGAAGGCATATTTGGAGTCAGTGTAAATATTTACTTGTACTCCTGCAGCGAACTGGAGAGCCCACATAAGAATGACAAGTTCAGTCTTTTGCACAGAAGTCCCTACTGGCAGCAAGTGAGCCTCAATAACTGAGTCCAAAGTCACCACTGCATAACCAGCAGAGCATGAGCCATTTTGGACAAAGCTGCTGCCACTGTGAAATATTCAACATCTGGATTGCCAATTGACTGATCAGTTATATCTGGCCATCTCAAGAAAACCTCACCCATAACCTCTATGCAGTCATGTTCCAGGGGACTCAAGTCAATCAGCAACAGAGTGGCTGGGTTTAGAATCAACACCTCCAGCCAGATGCGTGGGTTTTCACATAGCATACTCTGGTATTTGGCCATCCTAGAGTTAGTCAGCCAATAATTTCCCTTATACTCCATGAGTGTCAGAATGGAGTGGGGTACCTTGTCAGTGAGTTCTTGCCCTAGGGTGAGCTTTTCTGCTTCTGTCACCAGGGCAGCAGTGGCTGCTAGTGCACGCAGGCAAAGGAACCAGCCTCAGGAAATAGCATCAAGTTGTTTTGACAAGTAAGTACCTAGACAGTGCCAGGAGCTCAGTAACTGAGTCAGAACCCCAATAGCTGTTCCCACTCACTCATGGACATACAAGAAAAAGGGCTTCATCACATCTGGCAGGCCTAGAGCAAGGGCATTGGTGAATGCCTTCTTGATTTTTAAAAGGCTTTTTCTTGCTCCCTCCCCAATACCAAAGTTTCCCATTCTCCACACTTTGTGTCTTCATAGTGGGGTTTGTCCAAGAGGGAATAGTTAGGGATCCAGATATGACAGAGACCTGCAGCTCCCTAAAACTCTCTAATTTGCCAGTGGGTATTAGGGGCTGAGATGGAACACACAGCCTCTTTCCTCTCAGGGCTGTGCCTGTATAGCTCCTGGAACAAGTGAAAGCTGAGGTATTTGACAGTGTTTTGGCAATTCTGGGCCTTTTTCCTACAGACTTTGTATCCTGCTTCCTATAAAAGAAAAAGGAGAAGGTGTGTTCCTTCCATACAGTCCTCCTGAGTTGGTCCAGCCAGCAGGAGGTCATCTACATACTGGCGGAGTGCACATGCTGGTCAGCTGAGAAGACTTTTAGGTTGGATGTCAGGGAAATTCCAAATATAATGGGTGAATTTTTTAAACCTAGTGTCAACCAAGTCCAGGTTAGTTTCCCCTTTTCCCCAGTGTTGGGATTTTCTCATTGGAAGGCAAAAATAGGCTGGCTCTGTGGGGACAGGCAGATGCAGAAGAATGCATCTTTAAGATCTAGGCAGGTAAAAAACTTTGCATCAGCTGAGACAAGGCCTAAAAGTGTGTATGGATTTGGGACTACATTGAGTAAAGCAACAGTTGCTGAATTTACTACCCAGAGGTCCTGAACTGGCCTGAGATCCTCAGTCCCTGGTTTCTGGGCTGGTAATAAGGGAGTGTTCCAGGATGACTGACAAGGTCAGAGGATCTCATATTTTAAGAGTCTATCAAAGTGTTTTTGAATACTAACCTGGGCCTTGCAAGGAGTAAAGTACTCTTTCTGGCTCATGGAGGACTCCCAGCTTTAGTTCCACCACTACTGGGGGCATATTTTGGGCCAGACCTGGTGGGGGTTACCTTCAGCCCATATACCTGAAATATTGAAGGGAAGCTCAGGAATCTTAAGAGGCCTGCCTTCAGGGGCATAGAGCCACCATTCCTCTTCTTCTGCAACTGTGAGGGTTAGAGTCTTTGCCTTGGGTCCTCTCAACTTTAAGCCTGCTGTGCCATCCAAATCAAAAGTTATCTGTGCTCTCAGTTTGCATAAGAAGTCCCTGCCCATCAGGCCCACAAGGCAATCAGGGAGATAGAGGAATTGATGCCTTATTTCATGACTCCCAACATTGCATCATCTAGTCACTAAGAAGGGGAGGCAGACCTGGTCACTTGTAACCCCAAAAATAGTTGTATGCTTGTTGGAAAGACTACCCACTGGTTGGGTCACAACTGTGCCTGTCCATGTCCACCATGAGCTCAATGAGATGATATCCCAAAGGAATGACCAATGGAATGGTCCCCTATTTTCATTAGGACCATAGGCTGCTGGGTGCCCAGTAGAATAGAGCCTGGTCTGTCCCAGACCTCCTCATAGCCTTCCAGGCCTGCCAGACCAACAATGTTTTCTTCCCTGGGACTTGCACCCCTGTAGGTGGGCTGATATTTTCCTTCAAAAGCCTGGTCTCTGCCTCTGGTCTGGGGGGCTTTCTGGGAGTCCCTGACCCACTGGGAACATTCATTCTTCCAGTGCCTTTCCTGATTAAGTAGGCACCTTGGTTTCACCCTATTTCTTCCCAATGGCAGGGGCATCTGTCATTGTCCTCAGGGATTGCCTCTGCCTCTGTCTGGATTAGCTCAGTGGGGCCCATCTGAGTGTCCAGTAAGGGCTACTACAAGGAGGACCACTTTCTTTTCATCTTCCTGTTGGCCTCCCACTTACCCTCCTAATCTCAATTGACAAAAACTTCTGTGGACAACTCCAGAAGCTGGCTAGTGTTCATTCCAGTGAATTCCTACAGTTTCTGCAATTTCTGCCTTATGTCTCCCTGGGACTGGCCAACAAAAGTGGCATTTATCTTCCGCTAGTTTTCAGTGGCTTCCAGATCAAAGAGCTGTACGTACAGAAGGCCTCACACAAATGTTCATAGAACTGGTTAGGACTCTCATCTGGCCTTTGCAGGACCTCTGATGTTTTGCTCATGTCATGGCCTTTTTCCCTCATTCCTTCATGCCTCCCAATAATGCCTCCTGATACCATTCAAGTCTCTGGTAATTGCAGCTATTATTGGAGTCCCAATTGGGGCCTTCCTTGGGGAAATGGGCCTGAGTGAATGCTTTGGCATTTAGAGTACCCTCAAGTGAATGACCTTCTAACCACTTTAGAGCTGCCAACATTATACAGTGCCACTCTTCAGTATTAAATAGTCAGAAGAAGCTGTCAACAGTCTGTTCAGGTGGGTTTGTGAGTCTGGATGATAGACTACATCAAACCAATCAGGGTCTGAGACTTTTCTGTGAAGGAGGGGGTATGATGTTTCCAGTTGAGGAGGTCTGTGGTGGTAAAGGGCTAATAGACAAATGTCCATCATCCTTCTTGTATTTGGCCTTCCTAGTCATAATACATGGACTCTGGGCTTCCCTCAGGGGCATCTTCAGGGCAGTGGGAGTCTGAGGAGAGGAGGGACCCTCACAGAGACTGGTTAAATGTTCCCAATTGAGTGAGGGATGTGAAGTCATCACTAGAAGACTCAGAGTGGATATGAGGTCCAGAGGACTCAGGGATATCAGGGGAGTTGAGGCCCCAGAGGCTTCCAAACTAGATTTTCCAGGTGTGACTGTCCCTTGAACTTCCCCATCCAGTGTTGAAGGTGGTGCTGTGGAACTGGGGCTGGTGGAAGAGGTGGTACATGGTGTGGGGGTATTCCCTCAGGTTCTTCAGCCAGTCTAGGTTCCTTTCTTTTCTCTCTACACTTGGAAGTTGCTACCATGATTCTACAGGCCTCCTCCAGACAGGGCCTTAGATATGTGGGCCACCTGAGGACAGCATCCTGTCAGCAGTCAATATAAAGAAATTAATCTAGGTGCCCAGGCCTTCCTACAATTACCCTATAAACTTCATTAATCACAGTTTTATCTAATAACCCTTTCAGGGGCCATCCTATACCAAGAGCATGCCAATCTACTTCACAAAGGACCTTAAGCTTGTTAGGAGTTAACTCCATGGTCTCCATTAAATCCCTTTCTAAAGTTTTTAACCATACAATCCAAGGGAGTATTTTTACTTATCATTTCCACCCATCTCCTCCTGTTACCAGATAGCAAGACAGATACAGAGAGGGAGGGATTTTGGAGAAGAAGTAATGGGTCCTCTTCTCTGACACAAAAGGGAGAGCAATTGCCCCTTATTGGTGATCTGGATGGGGTTACCCAGTTAGGAAATGCACCTACACAGAGTCCTGACTTGCATCATCCTTCTCTGGCTGCTCCCCTTGCAAGGATTTAGGTGTCTCTTGGCTATAGTGAGTCCATATAAACCCTGGACAATTGGCTTTAATTAGGGCTTACTGTTAACCATATGAGTTCGCCACAGACTCATGGATTGGGACTCCTCACTCACTTCGCAGCTGAGCTGCACCTCAGGTTCACACTTTCACACGCTCTCATACAGCACAGTACTTCTGGGTTTCACCCCAAAAGGTGGTTACCAGGGGTCTCTGGGAGGTGATCAGTCTCCCCTTCTGCCTCCCAAAGGCAGGACTATTATTTGAACATGGGTTCTTACCAGTATAATGGGCAGTGCTCCCCTTAATGGTTCCTGCACCTCACCAGGTTCCAATGTGCATCCAAGGCCCTCACCCAGACATGCTGGGAGGATGAATCCCTCCTTCGGATCAAATTGTACATTGGCACCTGTCAGGATCATTTCTCCCGGCGGTCTGGGGGATGCACCCCAGCAACAAGGAAGGTGAAAAAAAATCACAGTCTCCACAATACTAGCAATGAGCCCCCAATAAATGTTATGGGAAACTTGAAAAGAGACACAGGACTCTGAGGTGAGGAAGCAACATTTTGTTGTGCCAGCACAGTCTCAGCAGACTCATGTCCAAAGACTGAGCCCTGAGAACAAAAGGGTCTCACCTTATGTACCACTGCAAGCAGGTTACAGAGGCAATAAAATTTTTTTAAAAAGTTTAACCCATATGTGGTTATATGCAACTTTATAGGCTACTTCACCCTAGTGCTAGTGCCCTTCTACCCTAGTGCTATGTGACCTTCTTCATGTTTGGATTCTTTAGGTTTTATCTCTCTGCTATGCCATCCCTTCCCCCCACTACTTTATCAGAACACAGGCCTGTCTGTTTCTCTTCTAGTCCTTCTCCCTGCTACATTGGTGTTCACACATTCTATCTATACAATGCAAAGCAATTGAGTATATTCTTACAAATCAGGTACTTGTTGCAAGTTTAACTTTTTGAAAAGTATTTTTGGCATATATTAGTATTACAAGGGGGCTCCTTCTTCCATCAAGCAGAAATAGAGCATAAACCAGAAGCAAACTCTACAACATCCTGAACCCCTAGCCTGTGGAAAGCCTCTCCATGCCATGCTGCACTAAGAAAAGTTGGCACCATTTCCCCTCACCACTGCCATCAGCTCCAAATCTACCTGTGTGTCAATTGAACAGAATGAACAGGTGAATACCATAAATCATGCAGGACTCCCCTATCCACCTCTGGGAACATAAATCAGCACAGCCCCTGGGCAGTCTGATCCCCCTCTAAAAAAAAAAACTTGAAAAACAAACAGTGAACTGTTATCTAGTACAGACAGAAGAGGGGGTGGGTGGCATGCTGAATCTGCACCATAGAAAGGGGGTGAGCCAACAAACTAAGCACTCAGAACTGAATCCTCAGAGAAGAAACACAACAATAAGTCACTTCAAAAGCAGGGCAGAGAGTGGATCGCAGAGCTGATCTCCTGAGCCAGAGCAGCGTCCAAAACTGAACTGTCCCACAAAACTGAAAAACAAACAATGAACTGTAATCAAACACAAACAGCAGAGGGGGTCGGTGTCATGCTGAACCTGCCCCAGAGAAAGGGGATGGGGCAAAGAACTAAACTCTCAACACTGAACTCTCAGAGAACAAACACAGCAGTAAGTCATCTCCAAAGCAGGGCAGGTAGTAGATCACAGAGATGATCTCCTGAACCAGAGGGCAGCAGTCAAAATTGAACTGCCCCACATCATTTGGGGAAGAGCTGACCAAACAGCTGCAGCTGAAGGATAACACAACTGTCAGCTGGGGAAAACAGTAGCTCTAGCCACCCTGCATGATCTGGCAAACCTACCTCACCTCACAATTTCAATTAAACTGATAGAAGAAAACACTACTCACAAGCCAGTCACCTGGTGAGACCATGTCAGAGCTTCTGCTTATATGCCCATACCAGGACTGGATGCCAGAGGAGTAACTCCTGAACTTAAACTAAGACTGAAATTCTCTTGTTCCTGAACCTGGTGTTTTTTTAATTGTGTTTTTTTTTTCTTGTTTTTGTTTGTTTGTTTTATTATTGTGGGGGGTTTATTTTAATTTTTATTCCTATTTTCTTTCTGCACTATCAACATAACTGTCACTATCACTATCATCTCATCCCTACTCTCACTCCTTCACTCTCCCTCCTTCTCCTGTGCTACAACCCATTTCTCTCCTCCCCAACTACTCTTTTTGCCCCATCTCATCCACTATCTCCCCCTGCTTCCACCTCCCCCTCCCAACCTATGACCCAACTACCCTTCCTCCTACACACTCACCACCTGCTGACCAACCTACTATACCAATTAACACAACCCCAACTCCCTGCAATCCCTGACAAAAACACCCTACACTACAACAGCAGAAATACAGCAAACAGACACCAGGGCCACAAAACCCAGCAGCCCCCACATCACTTCCCCCACTTCTTCATCAAAAGACCAAACATGAGAATCATGGGCATTGAAGAAGGAGAAGAGGTCCAAGCAAAAGGGATTTGTAATACATTCAATAAAATAATAACAGAAAAATTCCCATCTTGAGAAAGTTTTGCCCATTCACGTACAGGAAGCCTCCAGGACACCAAATAGACTTGAACAAAATAGAACCTCCCCACAGCATATTATCATTAAAACAACAAGCATGGAAAATAGAGAAAGAATACTGAAGTCTGTAAGAGAGAAAAAACAAATAACATTTAAAGGTAAACCCATCAAAATCACAGCAGATTTCTCAACAGAAACCTTAAAAGCAAACAGGGCATGGAGTGAGGTATTCCAGGCACTGAATGAAAATAACTTCAACCCTAGGATACTCTACCCAGCAAAACTATCATTCAAAACAGATGGAGCAATAAAAATCTTCCATGATAAGCACAAACTAAAAAAGAATCCACCACTATAAAAGAATCTCCGAAGACTTCTGTACACAGAAAATGAAAGCAAACAAAACCACAAAAGGATGGGAAATATCAAATCACAAGAGAAGAAAAGACAAGGAATCAGAGAGTAGCATTGATTCAGCTGCACACAATCAAACCCTTAAACAAGAAAAACAACTAAATGGCAAGGATTCACCACATACCTATCAATATTAACACTGGATATCAGTGGACTCAACTACCCCCCATCAAAGATACTGTTTGGCAAACTGTAATAAAAAGTAAGATCCAACAATCTTTTGTTTACAGGAGACCTGTCTCATTGACAGAAACAAACACTGGCTTAAAAGTGCAAGGCTGGAAGAAGATTTGCCAAGCCAATGACCCCCGTAAACAGGCAGGAGTAGCAATACTTATCTTGGAAAAAGTAGACTTCAAACTTACATTGATCAAACAAGATAAAGAAGGACACTTCATACCAGTAAAAGGTGAAATACACCAAGAGGAAATAACAATTATCAACCTATGTGCACCCAATGTCAGTGAACCTAATTTCATCAAACATACTCTAAAGGACTTAAAAGCACATATAGACTCCAACACAGTGGTAGTAGTAATACCCCGCTATGACCAATAGAAAGGTCATCCAAACAAAAAAAATCAATAAAGAAATTCTAGAACTAAATCACACCATAGATGAAATGGACCTAACTGTTGTCTACAGAATATTTCATCCAACATCTGCATGATATACATTTTCTCAGCAGCCCATGGAAACTTCTCCAAAATTGACCATATCTTAGGTCACAAAGCAAGCCTCAGCAAATATAATAAAAGAGAAATAATCCCATGCATTCTATCTGATCACAATGCATTAAAACTAAGACTCAACAACAGAAACAATAACAGAAAAAATGCAAACATTTGGAAGCTGATATATACATTGCTCAATAATCAGTGAGTCTCCCCCCCAAAAAAAAGGTCCAGGACCTGTTGGATTCTCTGCTGAATTCTATCAGACATTTTAAGGAAGAACTAATACCAACTCTCCTTAAACTTTTCCACAAAATAGAAAGGGAAGGAACACTGCCTAGCTCATTCTATGAAGCCAGTATTACACTCATCCCCAAACCAGACAAAGACACATCCAAAAAGGAGAACTATAGATCAGTCTCCTGAATGAACATTGATGCAAAAATCCTCAACAAAATAATGGCAAACTGAATCCAAAACTTAACAGAAATATCATTCACCATGACCAAAATGACTTAATCCCTTGCATTGATGCAAGCGTGGTTCAACATACAAAAATCAATAAATGTAATTCATTAATAAAAGCAAAGACAAAAACCACTTGATCATCTCAATACATGCAGAAAAAGCCTTTGATAAGATTCAACACCACTTCATGATAAAAGCTTTAATAAAATTAGGAATAGAAGGAATGTACCTCAACATTATAAAGGGTATATATGACAAACCTATAGCCAACATCATAATTAATGAACAGAAACTGAAACCATTTCTTCTAAAATCAGGAATGAGACAAGGGTGCCCACTATTCCCAAACCTATACAACATAGTCCTGGAATTCCTAACCAGAGCAATAAGGCAGGAAAAAATACTAAAAGGAATACAAATAGGTAAAGAAACTGTCAAAGTATCCCTATTTGCAGACAACATGATCCTATACTAAAAGACCCAAAAAACTACCCAAAAACTCTTAGACTTCATAAACAGCTTCAGCAATGTAGCGGGATACAAAATAAACTTACAAAAATCAGTAGCCTTTCTATACACAAACAATGAACAAATTGAAAAAGAATATTTAAAAAATTCCTCAATAGCCTCAAGAAAAATCAAATACCTAGGAGTAAACTTAACAAAGGATGTGAATGACCTGTATAAGGAGAACTACAAACCTCTGAAAAAAGAGATTGAGGAAGACTACAGAAGGTGGAAAGATCTCTTGTGCTCATGGATTGGTAGAATCAACATAGCAAAAATGGCTATACTACCAAAAGCAATATACATGTTTAACAAATTCCCATCAAAATCCCATTGACATTCATCACAGCAATTGAAAAATCTACCCTAAAGTTCATTTGGAAACTCAAGAGACTACGAATAGCCAAGGCAACACTCAGCAAAAAGAGCAATGCTGGAGGTATCACAATACCAGACTTCAAACTATATTACAGAGCCATAACAATAAAAACAACATGTTACTGGCACAAAAACAGACATGAAGACCAGTGGAACAGAATAGAGGACCCGGATATGAATCCACACAGCTATACCCACCTTATTTTTGACAAAGGTGCCAAAAACATATGATGCATCCTCTTCAACAAATGTTGCTGGGAAAAGTGGTTATCTGCCTGCAGAAAACTGAAAGTAGATCCATGCTTATCATCCTGTAATAGTATCAACTCAAAATGGATTAAGGACCTTAATATCAGACTTGAAACTCTGAAGTTAGTACAGGAAAGAGCAGGAAATACTCTGGAAGCAATAGGTACAGGCAAAGAATTCCTCAGTAGAACTCCAGCAGCCCAGCAACTAAGAGAATGGATGGACAAATTGGACTACATGAAATTAAAAAGCTTCTGCACAACAAAAGAAATGGTCTCTAAATTGAAGAGACCACCCACAGAGTGGGAGAAAATCTTCACTGGCTATATATCAAAGGACTGATAACCAGAATATACAGGGAGCTCAAAACCTAAACTCCCACCAAATCAATGAACCAATAAAGAAGTAGGCAACTGAACTAAACAGAACTTTTTCAAAGGAAGAAATCCAAATGGCAAAAATGCACATGAAAAAACGTTCACCATTCCTGGCCATAAAGGAAATGCAAATCAAAACCACACTAAGATTCCACTTTACTCCTGTTAGAATAGCTATCATCAAAAACACCAACATCAACAAATGTTAGTGAAGATTGAGGGGAATAGGAACCCTCATACACTGCTGGTGGGAATGTAAACTAGTACAACCACTTTGGAAAACAATATGGAGGCTTCTTAAAAAACTAAACATAGATCTGCCAAATGATCCAGCAATCCCACTCCTAGGGATATACCCAAAGGAATGCGACTCAGGTTACTCCAGAGGCACCTGCACACCCATGTTTATTGCAGCACTATTCACAATAGCCAAATTATGGAAACAGCCAAAATGCCCCACTACTGACGAATGGATTAAGAAAATGTGGTATTCATACACAATGGAATTTTACTCAGCCACAAAGAAGAATGAAATTTCGTCATTCACAAGTAAATGTATGTAACTGGAAAACATCATCTTAAGTGAAGTTAGCCAGGCTCAGAAGGCTAAAAATCATATGTTCTCCCTCATATGTGGACTTTAGACCTAAAACAAATGTAGTAATATTACTGGGCATGGGTCACACACTAAGGGGAGAATGCATACAGGAGGAAAAAGGAAAGGGAAGGAAACCTAAAACTTGAAAGTGTTTGATGTGCCCACTGTAGGGGAGCTAATAAAGTAATCTTAAACTGACAAAGGACTCTATGGGAAGATGATGGAGAAGTAGTGAAGAGGTCTGATAGAGATAAACCAATTCGGGTTCAATACACATGTGCAAAAATGCTATGCCTTTTTAATTATCTCTTATGTTTTCTCTTCAACAAAACTGGAAAAAAGTACAGAACAGGTTCTGCCTGGTAACAAGGTGGGTGGGGACATGGGGGAGGGGGGCAGGGGGGTGAGATAGTCCAAACAATGTATGCATTTATGAATAAATGAATAAACAATTTTTAAATGGTACAAGGGGGTTTCATTGTGATAATCCATAAATGATGTGTAAAGTGTACTTTGAACAAGTTTACTCCCTCTTTTATATTTTTTTAACCCCTACCCCTCTTTTCAAACAATGTTTGGTGGTTTATTATGCTGTCTATCTCTTTACATATATTTAAAAAATATAAAAATGTTTGTTTTATATATATATATATATATAATGTACTTCTATCCACACTTGATGCAGAAGTACCTATTGCCCTTGTTCTAACATTGTCTGAAACCCAACCAAAGCTGCCACAATGAAAGGCCAGGTCTGCTTCTACAGAGGCCGAATTGCCCTTCTCAACTACTGCTATCATATGATAGGAACTCATTTCTGAATAATGAGAACATTTTGTAACATTTGAATACCTAAGAGAATCCTGGGGTAAGAGATTGGTTTCCCCAGATACTAACTGATAATGTCTGTCTGACTTCACTCCAGAATAAGAACAAATTTCTTTCTCTCAAGGGTACTTTGAAGAACTGGCTCTCATTGAGCTACACATCATGTTGAGCACTTAACATAAGCTACATCATTAGGTTTCATGATAACCTTGAAAAGCAGTTATTTGTGAATTTAATTTGTGAAGAAACTGCAGGTCTGAGAGGTAAATCCAGAATTGGAACATACTTTCTAACTCTAAATGCATGTTGTTTTGAATATCACCCAGCTGGCCATACAGGAACCACAACCACACCACCAACAACCAAAATCTCCCTCATTTGCTACTCTGGGCAGTAATATTGGGCCTGTGCTGACTCTGTGACCCCCATAGCAGACTCTATATCTTCACACTGAGTACCTATAACCCTTAAGAGCAGGTGAACATTAAAGTAGAGCCTTCCAACACCCCTACGATGAATGTCCTTAGGTCAGAGGGGACAATTCAGCTGAGGAATTATTATAAAGGAAAAGCCTCTATAATAAGGTTTAAGATATGAGAGCTGAGTACCTGGGCATATGAAACTGCGTTGGGAAAAGAAGCGTGTTTCTTTCTGACTGCCAGTCTCCTTTAAACACCAAGGATCCAAAGGGGATAGTCAGCTATTAAAATTTCTAATCACTTGTTAAAATGTACAAGCCTTCCTGGGGGACAAGTTCATCTGCATGTGAATTAGGTGTCCAGAGTAGTTATAATCATTTCATTATGTGCTTATGTCTGGTAGAGTAGAGTAGAGTTTAAAACAGAAAGGACAAGACCGTCTCAGGTCACTGAGATGTTTGGAGAAAAGTGGGGAGATGTACAGTACACCTCTGAAAGCAGAACAATTTATTTCCTGGTTTCTGAGGGAAAGAACTGACTGATAATTGCCCAAGACAAGTTAGGAAGTGAGTAGAGAGGACAGTATGAGTAGTCACTGGGAAAACAACAATTTTTCTCCTAAATGAGAATGCCTGTGAGGTGAAGAGAAAAGACTGTCTTCTTCCTCCATTGCATCCCTTCCAGCTACAATCTGGGTAGCTTCCGTGGTATTGCAAGACCTCTCATGTGTGTGACCATATGACCGACCAACCCGGCCCACTGAGAAAGTTCAGACAAGAGAAACAGGAAAAGCCAGCTTATGAAGCAGACCACAGAGCCTTAGCGCCATGGATGGGCAGAGAGGGACAAGAAGGGTCCTTCTGCAGCCATTCCTGGAAAAAATAATACTACATGTAGCTCCTCAGTACTGAGGTTAAGTTTCCTTTTTGTGCTCATCATAAACATCTTACAAAGGGATTAAAAATATCTAAGACCAGTTGAAGAAAACCCAAATTCAACAGTTGAAGAAATCCCATATTCAACATATTGGTTTTGATGCAGGTTCACAGTGACAAGGGAAGTGGAGTGACCTTGTAGGAGAGGGCTCAGTTACCAGCCACAATAGCTATCTGCATGATTCAGATGGTTTTTTTTATTCTTAATCTCTTTATATTTCAGCTATCCTAGTTAGTAAGTAGTCTATATCTATTGAACTTCTGCTATGCATCAACTGCCAAATTGCAAACATAATTTATGCCTTGATTCACGAAGCTCTCATGATGCAGAAATTAGATAAGTACTCTGGAAGGGAATATCTGTAGCAGAAAGAAATAGCTGGCAGTGGGGCTCTGGGATGGAGGTGTAAAAGTGTTTGGGGCCATAAAACCATGCTTTGGATGCACCCAGGAAGTGTCAACAGGTCAAGTTTGTTTTCAATGACTTGCATAACTTTTAGCTGCTGGTGCTAATGTCCTAACAGAGCTGCAGTTACATTCCTATCGCTCATTTGCTTTCTCCTTCCACTCCAAAGATATCTGCTAAGTAAGATAAGTGCCAACATGAGGTGACCTCTCCTGTATATAGTGTCCTCTCAGCCCTTTCTTGGATACTTCATCATGATAGACATTTGGCAGGACTGAGGAAGGAAAAGGGAAACAGGTACAAAATAAATAAGTAAATGAATAAAAAGAAAAGAAGAGGAAGTAGAAAACAGAAAACAAAAGTAGGTCCTAAAATCAGATCTCAAAGGGAAATCTCATAAGAATGAGGGTGGCTGATGTGCAAGGAAGATTGTGGCCATGGCAAATGAATTATTGATTTATTCATTTTTCAATAATTCAGTGGAAAAGAGGGAGTACTGTGGCCTGTTGAGTAGATTTTCAATGTCATACTATGTGTGAAATTATCTAGTCATGACAAAAATAAAGAATGCTCTGATTTCCTTGCCAATAATGCACACTGTACATATTAAAAACCACAGTAATTTGATAAGAACTGTCACATTTTGCTCCATGGTTCTTTCTTGCCCATTCTACTGGGGGTTTTTTTGTTTGTTTGTTTTGTGTGTGAGAGAGAGAGAGAGTGTGTGTGTGTGTGTGTGTGTGTGTGTGTGTGTGCGCGCGCATGCTTCTTGTCACTTATCTTCCTTTTTCATCCTTTCTGCCCTTCTTCTGCATGGTTATTCTACATTTATACATCTTCTTTCTTTACTCACTTTCTCTACCTTTTTTTCCTTATCATTCTGCTCCCCGCTGCCATCTCTCAGTCTTCTTCTCTCCAATTTTCTCTATTCCCTCTCTTCCTTTCTCCCCAGGGAGGCTTCATCCCTGTCTTCTTTTCTAAGCTACTTCTTTTCTCCTCCGTTTCTGCTTCTCTATTCCTCTTTAGCCTCCTGCCCTTACCATCCATCACTGCCTAGGCCCCTGGGTAACCTATTCTCCCCTGTTGAGAGACCAGCAGGTCACATCAGCCTCACTGGGCTTCCCTGGAACTCACACTGCACAGACTCCACAGTGAGTCAGCAGTCACTCTGAGATGAGACACTCAGACCAGGCAGCAGCTGGTGAAGCAAATCACACCCAGGAGCAAAAGGGCCCTTAGGCCCATAAATGCTGCTGTCATCTTTTAGGTGACAGAGACAAAGAAACATCTCCCATTCAGTAAGAAACAACTTGAGCCTCCCTCAAGCATTGAGCTACTTTGTCTTTTATCACCTCCTGTTCTAAAAGGTCAGTGCAAGCTTTCAGTTCTAGTATCTTCTAGTATCAGCCTTACCACTTACTTCCTCAGGAATCCCATATTCTTAATGCAAAACCAGGGAGCCATTAACCAGTTATTGCAGAATGGCAGTCTCTCCCCAGATCCAGATTCCAAGCATTGTGTAGGGTGTCATGTTTAAAGTGGACTTAAATGACCTTCCATAAGGCACATTCTGTCCAGCTTCCAGAGAATCCATTACTCTCATTGCTCAACCCTCAGCAATTTAATTAATATATTTACACCACTGTGCCCTCAGAAAAGCAAGCAGAACCATAGGAAAGGGAAGATGAGGAGAGCAGGATGAGGGGCCCACTGGACTCAGATACTTGGAGGAGCCAGCCAGGGAACAGATTTGCTGCCACATCACAGATCTGCAGCCTGGCACCAAGCCTTCTGCCCCAAACTTTCTTAATTAGATCTCAAGGGAATAGAGGAGGAAAAGAAAGTCTCCAAATTTCTAATTTTTCTGTGCCAAGCATATTCTTGTTGAGCTGAGAAGAAGTCAGAATGTGGGAATGAGAAGGAAGAAAGGGTAGTTCACACACAACAGGGCAAGAACATGGTGGGAGGAGGCGGGAAGAAATCACAGGTTACTCAAGGGTTCAAGCTTCTCTCAGAGTTGAGTGGAGGAGAAACAGAGTCAGACAAGAGGAGGACAAGTGCTAATCTTCTCAGATATCTGCAAAATCCACGAACGCTCAGCGAGAGTATAGCCTCCACAAGTCAGGGACTGCGTCTACTTTGTGCCAACGATATTCCCACCCCATCAGAGAGTACCTGGCACTTTGTATCCTTCAATAAATAGTGATGGTTGACTGAATATCATGAATACTTCCCCAGTACCTGTCATAGGGAAACTTAATATATGCTTGTGTATAGATGCTTGAGGTTTTTTTTGAATTCATACACAACAAATCTTTGGAACCTCGAGATTCCAATGCCTATGTGATGAAATTGATACATGGTGAGGCAGGCTTGGGCAGAACTTGCCTTGGTGACCAGGGTGTTAACGGTGAGCTTCTTATCTACACATAGCACAGCTGACCCTTTAACACTTGCCTTGTTCAATCACCTTGCTGTCCACATATCTTGGTTAGAATCCAGGGGCTCAGGTGCCTCTCCGGAGAAGATAAGATACTTTAGTGATTATAGCAAAGTTAACCTGGTGTATATAGCACATCATGGCTTTGCTCAAATAAATTAAAAACAGTTGGGGATGGGGGACTTAGAAGTAACAGAACATTTTATACCTGGATAGAAATAAATTTTACCTGGTCCCAAGGTAAAATTCTGCTTGGTTCTACCATTTAATAACTAACTATGTGTCTTAGTTTGTTTTTAGCTGCTATAGCAAAATGCTTGAGACTGGGTTACAAAGAAAAGATGTTTATTTAGCTCACAGTACTGGAGGTTCAAGAGCACAATGCTGGCATCTGGTGAGGACCTCCTGACTGATGGCATCACAATAGTGGCAGCCTGTGAGGAGATCACATGGTGAGTTAGGAAATAAGAGAGATTCAGGACAATTGTCAGGCTCACATAACTAACCACTCTCCTGGGACTTCCCTTGAGAGCAAGCATTCACTCCTGAGAGAAAAGTATTAATCCATTCTCTTCTCTTTTCTTTCCTTTTCTTTTTTGTTTCTTGTGTTAAAGATAGAACCAAGGGATTTGGCATAGTCTATGCAGGAACTACACCCTGAGCCCACCAGCCCCTTTGAAACCCAATCACCTCTCACTAGGTCCCATCTCTTAGAGGTTCCCCAAGCTTTCAACATTGTCACTCTGGGGACCACACTTCCAGCACAGTGTCACCACATCCAAGCCATAGCACCGTATGATTAAGGGTCTTAGCCAGTTTCTCTAAACCTCAGTTTCTACCTCTCTAAGTGGAAACAATATCTGTCCCTTGGTTATTGTGAGGGCTAAATCAGTGTCACAGGGAGCACTGTGTGACTCTGAAATACATCAAAACTTCATGGTGTCAGTGACTCCTTTGTGCCACCAGATGTCAATAAACCTTGGCCCAGGCACAAGGTACCTCTACACAGTAGTTCTGTTGGGGACAGTGATGACAATGTCAACAAGCTACAGACAATGAGGGCAACCTACCAGAGTGTGACTATGTACGTAAAAATGGTTGGGAGGCAGGGGTGCAGGTCAGTGGTAGAGTGTTTGCCTGGCATGCTCAAATTCCTGAGTTTAATCTCAAGCATTGCCAAAAAAAAAAAGTAAGGGTGGTAGATTTTTACTACCTGTATTTATTACCAAAACAAAAATCCCACACCATTGGTCCCTAGGTTACACAGAGTTGATAGTGGACGTGGGCATCAGACTCAGCACTTTATTCCACAGCCCACACTGTGTGCTCTTCTGCCCTCTGGAGCATGGTCTTCTCATCATCTTCTAATATGGATGCTCTCTCCTGATGGAAATAAATCCCTCATCCTGTTCTAATACGGCAGGGCTCAAAACAGTGTAACAAGCAGAACAGGATTCTGACTCTTATTGAGCACTCATCACATCTCAGCTGATCTCAGCTATAGAGATGACTTCTGTGTTCTCGTCCTGCAGCTGCAGGTGACCTGGGATCCAGCACCCATTCTCCCTCCCCTGCAGTCAAGGTAGGTGATGGATTGTCTGTCTGCCAGCACAAAGCATTTCTCTGGACACATTGGGAACACTCATTTTAGAAAGCAGCTGGAGCACAGTCATTGGCAGGCTAGGAAGGAGTTACTGGAGGAAATTAAAATGTGCTAACACAGGAAGAGAGGCTGGAGAGGGAAACAACATCTCCACTTTCAGATAGCAAGACTGCCATAACACCATGTAATCTTCAGAACCATCCTGTGAGCCACATGGGCTTTTTACCACCATTTTATTGATACCCTAAAAAGGCACAGATTGGTAGAATGACATTTGCTTGAGGGAGCAGTGACATTGCCATGAGTCCTGACTGCACAAAGTGCCCTGTCATAGCCTCAAAGCTCATCTTCAAATAGGCACCTTCTTACACACAAACAGAACACCATACCTCCACACCCCTATATACATCCCATACAAACATACGATCGATCACCATATATGCCACAACCCCACACCTAAACACTACCCATCAAGTACCCACACACACAGCACATCCACACACATGCCATACATACACAACACACCCCCACACAGGAATACATCCTTCACCCACCACACACCCCACACACGTCACACATACACCACTCACACCACACAGACACAACGATCACCCACCACACATGCCACAGATAAACCATATATAAACACACTATCACCATACACACCCACACACACACCCACACACACAGATACATCACATATATACCACACATATACCATGCATAACACAAACACATACATACTTGCACACAAATGAGCACATACCTTCTGGTCCTTTAAAAATAGAGCAACTAGAAAAAGAAGAGCTCATGTGCTGCAGAACTGAATAAAAACAATTGAGGCTTTGCTCATATCCAAGGACTACTCATCCGCCATAGAAGAAGATGAGTTGAGCAGTCACTGGGAAAAACTCACCTTATGGCTCAACCACACTACATTTTCTGCTTTTTGGATTCTGCCTACCTCATGGTTCCTATTCTTTTCTGGACCAGTTTATCTTCTCAACCCCAGCAAAACACACACACACATGCCAGCCAAAACACACACACACATGCACACACAGTCTACAGACAGCGGTATGCTCACACACACACACACCATGGCTCTTGCATGCTCAAGGAATGTTAACTCATTTTAATGTTGATGCAGGCATAATTCCATGAGGAAGACAAAACTGAGGACAAAAATACATCTCAAGTGAAATTAAAGTTAAATGTCTTCGGTGACTGAGTTGGTAGGGTTTGGTTTGGTTTTGGTTTGGTTTTTCACACAGAACTCACATGTCTGGTGGTGCGGGGCTTTGCCCTGCTTGCTGCTAGGGACTGATCTCTTACCTCTGGAAGAAATCCAGTTAATGATTAGCAGCATGAGATGTCAGAATGCACTCTTTGTGGCATCTATAAGCTAGAGATAAAAATCACCTTTGTGTCACAGGAGCTGAGGATTAAATGACATAGGGCACATAAGGATTGTGCACAAACCCTGGCCCATACAGTACCGAATAAGTGTCATAAGACTTATTATAATGTCTATACGCCTTGCCATATTGAGTCTGGTGGGAGAAGCCTTGGCCCTCAGTTCTAGGATTTCTTCCAAAGCACAAGTATCTGTGAAGTGGGTGAGAAAGCCATGGTGGGCACAGCTCCAGTTGTATTGAGGGGAACTGCTTCCAACCCCAGAGGTTAATCTGGGGCCTGGGCATCACAAGATGACTCAAGGTGGGAAGTTTTCACCCAGTCTCAGACCCACTGGTTCCTGCACACCTCAAAGCACCATGTGTTGCTGCCATTGACCATAGGGTCTTCAGAACACTACTGTCCCACGGACTTGAGCCTGGACCTGACCCTGAGCCTGAGTCTGAGTCTAAGCTTAAGGGAAGGAGGGGTCAGGATGAGTCAGCTCCTCCCAGCGAGGCACTGTCCCAGAGGCTGAGCTGAGAGGAAGGACTGGGCAGTCCCTGGGGGGCCCAGTTCACAGGAAAGTATAAGTCCCCAGAGGTGGACCTGTCTTATCACTGGCACAGGCTCTGCTTGAGCCTATCAGCCCTGAATGAAGCAATGAGTCTGTGTACGTAACCCCCCAGGACAGGTGGTGTTCATTCAGTGACTGTGGGGAGAAGCTGTCCCTGAAGTGGGAAGTGGTACAGAGAACTCAGAGTGAGCCATGGTAGGACCCAGGTCCTTCAAGGACCTGGCCTCCTTAGCTGTGAGACCCTGTGATGGTTTGGTCTCTGAGTCTCCCTTCCCTGCAGAAAAGTCAGCTCATGGTGCAGGTGTGCTGGAGGCAGATGCCAGACAGCAGGCAGGGATCAGACACACACCCATGTGCAGGACAACTTTGCCAGAGGCTGAGCAGGTACTTTATGGCAGCTCCTCACAGTGCTGCAAAGAAGCTTGCAGGGACCCACAGTAGGAGAAGATAAACTACAACGAAGCTGAGAGAAATGAGCCCAGAGACAGCAAGGGGAGAGCAATCCAGAAGACCAACATCCTTGCACAGGCTGATGCACACTGTGGAGGGAGGAGCCAACCTACCCAGAAGGAAGCAGGAGTCAAAGGCAGGTGCTATGCACTGGACCTCAGCCTCAGACTGGAAAGGGGTAGACTCATTACAGAACATGGAATGCAAATTCCAGGAGATCAGCAGGCTTGCCATAGCCTGGCACTGTAGTTCTGAGCAGGGAGGGAACAGCCCTGGAAACTTCCACTGAATTCTAGTAAGGCAGGGTGAGATAAGTGTTGTTTTTTCCTATCCTTCTATAGCTTCTTGGCTTTTCCAGAGTTATTACACTTCCTGGAACACCATGACTAATGAAATTTTTCGACGGTCTCAGAGTGAATGACTGAATCAGCATCAGATCTAGGTCTCCTACTTCAATATCTCACATTCATCCCTCTACACTGTGAAGCTATCCAGACAACCCAGAGACCCTTTGAGGGGAGATGCTCATGTTTCCTCTTCATTAGTATCAGTAGTGGCTCTGGAGGGGAGAGGCCATTTGGCAGTATACGGAGACCTTGGTGGTCAAAACCTAGGCAGCAGCACAAATGCTACTGGTATCCAGGACCTAGCAGTAGAGTCCAGGTATGCTGTGGAGAGTCTTCCAATGATGCATACAGGAGCTACAACAAAGACTATCCTGGCTAATAGTGCTGGCCAAGACACTCTGGTGGCCATGATGATTTCCTCACTCTGACCATCCATAACCAGAAGCCTTCTTTGGCCCATCTTTCTGACTTTCCTCCAGGGTCCGTCAGAATCATTCCCAGTTCAGTTCATTGCCCTCTTTAACTCTTAAGGGATGACATCAGCGATGTTTACTTAATCACCAAGGGGTCCCTTGTTCCTGACACTTTCCTTTTTTTTTTGTCCAGGGAGTAAAAGTCCTTTGCCATATAACCCATTATCAACAAATGGCATTTTAGATCAGGTGAGTATAGACTGATGGTGAGACAGCAGACATTTTGCACAGTGAATCCCAAATTCCCATCATTACTGAGAGCCCTCTAAGCACTGTTAGGTAGACCAGCTCCACCTTACCAGCAGCCTCCTTATGCCTCTTCTTTCCAGAACCAGGCATCGATCATTCCACAGAAAAATCAGGCTTGGAAAATGAGTAAAAGACAAGAGGCTTGGTTGAGTGACAGAAGACAATAGAGAAGCTGATGTCTAACAAAACTGTAATGACACCTCTGATAGCAACCCCATACAGTCAGTGTCCTCTTCCCAATACAGCAAATTGCCTGGCAAGGGCAGGAAGCTTTGGCAGAATTAATCACTACCTGGAAAACAATTTCACACTAGAATAAACAGAAGAGAGATAGAATAATAAATGCATTGCATTGTCCACTTCTTAACCTGGGCCTTGGTATATATTAGAAAACAAGTCAATTACTTTCAGCAATGACAGAAACTCATCTTGTTTAGCCAAATAAGATAAAGAGGTCTGGGGGTGGAGGGCCAGTCAACCATCTGAGGGAAGACAGCCTGAGATGATAAATATCTAATGTCAAGCTTTCGCTCAGCCTCAGGCTTCCAAGGGACAGAAGCAGGCAACTTGGTTCCGTCTGAGGGAGCAGAGGAAAGAGAAGCTGCACAGAGCATTAGAAAGGAAATAGATATCAGCTTCTAGGGGCTTGTTATAAAATAGAGAAGAAAAATGTAAAAAAAATGTGCAGTTGCTTTTCTGTAAATGCATCCCATCTCTTGGCAGGATGGTATAGTTTCTACTCTCACATTCTGTGCAGCATCTTGGAAAGGTGTTTGACTTTCTGTACAGAATCAGAGCATGAGATAAAAGAGCTTATTCCCCAAGACAAAGCCTGCTTGTTTTTCTTCACTGTTTGCTGGACAGATGGACTTTCAGCATTGGTGTTAAATCACTCAAGAGGCATTTCAAAGAAAACACTTTAATCCTAAGTAAATGGATTTTCATACCTATGCTCCCTGGTGCAAACAAGTGGAACCCATTTTCCCTTTGATTCCCGGGTTGGATGTGCCAGATGGACTCCATGCTTTCTGGAGTGTGGTCCCAGAACATGTGGCATGGGAGATGATTGAATTTTACTCTGGGCAGTGGATGTTTTTTATAATACCAGAACTTCTTTTTCTGTCAAAGATGATGGTTGCAGTGCTTCATAAGTATAGAGGATGTTCTTGAAAATCCAAAGATATGCATACAAACCACTGGGCCTGTGGCTCTCTTTTGCCCTTTATGACCTTTATCTGTTTCCTTCCAAGGATCTGTGAGAAGCCTGCACCCATGCATGAGGTCATACTGAGCACCTGCGTGGGCCTGGAGGGGCAGTCATTGACATGACAGACAAGGCATTTCTGACACTTGGGAGCATCACCCATATGACTGGTCTAATTTACACATGAGCATTTACAAAGAAAAATCATGGCATGGGCCCATCCAAGGTAAAAGTGTTTATGTAGACAGTCATGCCTTTGTTAACTACACATTGACTTCTGCAGGGAATAAAGCCTTATGTTGTCTTGCTTTCCACTGTGTCCCCAGCGCCAAAATAGTGTTTTGCTCATAGTAGAAACATAGTTATTTAAAAAATGAGTGAGCTTGGGGATATACCCAAAAGACTGTGACACAGGTTACTCCAGAGGCACCTGCACACCCATGTTTATTGTGGCACTATTCACAATAGCCAAGTTATGGAAACAGCCAAGATGCCCCACCACCGACGAATAGATTAAGAAAATGTGGTATCTATACACAATGGAATTTTATGCAGCCATGAAGAAGAACGAAATGTTATCATTCACTGGTAAATGGATGGAATTGGAGAACATCATTCTGAGTGAGGTTAGCCTGGCCCAAAAGACCAAAAATCATATGCTCTCCCTCATATGTGGACATTAGATCAAGGGCAAACACAACAAGGGAATTGGACTTTGAGCACATGATAAAAGCTTTAGTACACAAGAGAGGGGTGAGGATAGGTAAGACACCTAAAAAATTAGCTAGCATTTGTTGCCCTTAACGCAGAGAAACTAAAGCAGATACCTTAAAAGCAACTGAGGCCAATAGGAAAAGGGGACTAGGAACTAGAGAAAAGGTGAGATCAGAAAGAATTAACCTAGAAGGTAACACACATGCACAGGAAATTAATGTGAGTCAACTCCCTGTATAGCTATCCTTATCTCAACCAGCAAAACCCTTGTTCCTTCCTATTATGGCTTATACTCTCTCTACAACTAAATTAGAAATAAGGGCAAAATAGTTTCTGCTGGGTATTGAGGGGGTAGGGGGGAGAGGGAGGGGGCGGAGTGGGTGGTAAGGGAGAGGGTGGGGGCAGGGGGGAGAAATGACCCAAGCCTTGTATGCACATATGAATAATAAAAAAAAGGAGAAAAAAATGAAAAAAAAAAAACAAAAAATGAGTGAGTCTATTTTATTCATTGCAAGACAATTATTTTTTCTTGCCCTGGCACACTCCTCCCCCATCTTTCTCTCCATCCTTTTCCTTCCACAGAGCAGACCAGTCCAGCATAAAAGGACAAAACACAGAGTTGACTTTCAGTTGAAGTACAAGAACTAGCTAGGGGAAAAGGGATCTTCCTGAAGGTCACACATTTAGGCTCCCATTAAGACTAAGGAAAGACAAGTTCTGTCCCAGGAACAGGAGGAAACCCAGCAAGAGGGTCGGCTGGGACTGTGGACTGGCAGGTGGGAAGGAGGGGATCCATCTGGTGGGGGCCTGTATGTGATTCAAGGAGAGCTCAGCCAGGAAACTCAAGATCAAAAATCACTTTGAATGATGGCAACTGCATCATTTTTAAGTTTTCAAAACCTCTTGATAAACATTCTAGACACCTCATTAGCCTTATATACCAGGAGACTTTAGCTATACAGATATGAGGGCCTTTTAGATATGCACCTGTCTGGTTGACCCAAGGAACCTGGGGGCTGCTAATATGCAGCTTGGCCTAGCACTAGAAGAGACAGGGAACTAGCCAGCAGAGCCTGCTTGTTGTTTAGGCTGAGGGAAGAATTCTGCTGTGGTTGGTAAAGAATGTTTCCCCAAATATTTCATTTGCTAGCTTGCCACAGTGCCTGAAATTCCTCATTAGCATTCAAATTTTGATTTCACATCTTCCTACTCCAAGTGTCTGCTCTTGTATGCCTGGGTAACCCAGAAGCCACCATTTGCCTGTCTAGTGAATTAAAGTATTCATCTTCCTATCATAGGACTACAAGTTGAAAGTGGTATCCTGCTGAAATGGAATACAGAATAAAGTATACTGCAGGGAGAGGGCCAAAGGAGGAAAACAAATATACTGTACAACCTAGAAATCAAGGTTCTGGAAAAGCTAGTCTTCAGGATCCAGGACAGCATGAATGTTACCAAAGGGAGGGCATGAAGCAAGAAGAAGGGACCAGGGACCCCAAAGGACTCACTGACCACAGCCCTCAGTTTTCACACTCTCAGGTGCTCATTGATGAAGCCTCTGAATCTGTTCTAGGAGTGCCAAGCAGAGTGTGGTTCACACTAGGCACTTTGGGAAGGCCCCCAGTTTCTCCAGTCTCAGATTCCAGTTCCTCTCAACTCTAGTTAACTCTAGTTAACTGTCCATCACACAATACAGTGCTCCCAGTCCTATTAAAATGCCTATCTAGTAAAGAGGAGCAAACGTTAATTATTTCTTAATAAAGACACAGGCCAGGGCTCTGCAGGAGGACAGACCTTGGTTTAAGACAGGGCCTCTCTGTTAGCAGCCGGATGTCAATGGCTAAGAGCCTCAATTAGGGCTCTGCTTCTCACATTTGTCATCTACGAAAAACATGGAGTTTTTGGCTGGCAACAAGATGGGGAGCTACAGATCTAGGAACTCCCGATGCTTCATAAACATAAAACACCATGCTGACACAAGCAGGACAATGAGCACTGCTGGTGGGTGCGTAGGGAAGGGATTCATAGTGAGGCTTTGCTTCCTCTCCCTCCCTCAATTAACCAGAGCTTCTTGCATGTTAGACAAGCCCAGCGCTCTTATCACTAATCTATACTCTATCTCCCTGTAAGGAAGTTTTAATTTTACTTTTTTCCTTAATTTTTTACTTTTTTCACTAATTTTCATCTATGAAATCAACTAATTATAGACAGATTATCAGGGGGAAAATGTAACAAATTTCATTACATGCCTAAATGCAGGAGCCACACACATGTGGCATAGGACTCCAAGAGGGGCAAGATGGATGAACAAAACCAGGGATCAGGAGAGAGTGGGGCCAGCCTAAGAGAAGGTTGGGGACAGGGAAAGTACTCATAGAATAAGGGTTGTCTCTTGATGCAGATAAGTCTTCCATGTAACAGACACCTCTGTTCATCTCTGTCCTGGCCAAGTGTCAGATCTTCCAATTTCTGTTTCCTATGAAAAGATCCCTCCTAGGCAGATGGCAGGGAGGTCAAACAGAAAAGCTTTGTACTTTCCCACTGGATACTAATGAAGACAGGCATAAATTTCTTTTTTAAAAAATAGGGTAACACTTTAGAGCCACTCCTGTGTCTACAGAGCTCTTCAGTGTCTGAATAACCAATGCCAAAGAAAACAAAGAAATACATTTTGGGATGGCATATTCTGGAATCCTATAATTCTTTGTTTTCCATGAGAGTCTGGCTTCTGAATACTGTGACATCGGTGTGTACAGGAAAGGTTGGGGGCAGGCCCCAGGCCCTTGCTTCTGGGTCCACCGTCATCCACTGAAGGAGCTCCTGACTCTGAAGAGAGGCTGACATGCCATATATGAATACACCAGGACTCAGAGAGGGTAGCAGCTTGTTCAAGGTCAAGAACAAACATGGGAGGCAGAGCCCCACCCAGGCTCTTAGCCAGCAATGTCCAACCACTGATGGAGCAAATGCATCCCTCTTCAAAACTAAGGGCCCATTCCCCAGCAGAGCCCTGGCCCTGTCTGTACCTCCCCTATGCCTCAGCAGATTTCACCCCTGCCCCTGCTGAATTCATTCCCAGTGTGTTTACCTGGTGTGGAACTTTGCCTCTCCCCTCCTGAGACATCCTGCCTGCCTCCTCCATCTGCCTACACATTTCCGTGTATGTGAGGCCACTTATCATTTTAATGGGATCCACATATTCAGATATTAGAGGCTTCTAATTTATTGGTGCTACAGGATGAGAGACCTAGGAAATCATTACTAACTGGTTCTGTGAGGCCTTTTTACCTAACCCTCGGAGAGCACTTCAGGTATATTACCTGGCTTATATGAAGCTGACCCTCTTCTTGGCCTCCTCCCAGAGGAGGCTACCTATGTTCTGCACCAGCAGGGCACATACTGGCTCACCAGACATACCAGGTCTCACCTCCTCCTGGTCACCAGGACTTGCCGCTTTTCTGCTAGTGAATTGGCTCAAACTCCATGATGTAACCTGTATACTGCAGGTGCTGGCTGTCACAGAAGGCAGCTGTTCCACCTTCTTCCTGGTCCACTGCACCTAGGAAGTTCTTTCTCCACCAAATCTGGAGGTGGGTTCCTGCTGTACCAGCTGACCTGAGCCCCATCCAGCACTTGCTGACATCTGCTTCCAGTCATCCCTGGGATGAGTGGGAGTCTTCTGCAGCTGTCTAGGAAGAGTATCCAAAGATGGCACTGAGTCAGTGAACAGCAGCAGCTGCTTCTGGTTCCCCAGGCTGGACATCATTATGCACAGGGAAGGTTGGAGGAGGACCCCACAGCCTTACTCCTGGGTCCACCATCACCTGAAGGGTCCCGACTCAGAGACCGAGCTGCACAGGGGAAAGTGTTCTTGACAACAGGATTCTTAGCACAGCTTTGCCACCCATATTGCTCATGGCCCCCAAACTCCAACCACAGCCAATCTTGTTATCTCTCTGAGCCTTGGTTCCTCCATTGGAATATCTGGCCTTCTCTTACTACAAGTGGTCGTACATGAATGCCACCTGAGTGTCACTCAGATCTCCTTCACTTGCAGGAACAAGGTCCTATGAATACCTCCCTCCATGTTTCCTAACTCCACAGCCTTACCTTCTGTGATACCCTTGGTCTGGAAGGATTTTCCCCATCTCCTTCAGGAATGGCCAATCTTGCCACACTATCCTGGAGGCCACTGTTCTCCAGGAACCACTTTGACTGAAGTAAGGGCCCAGCTGGGCAACACTGAAGAAGGACTTCCTGTTACTCTGATAATGGTGATGGTGAGCCCCATACCATAGGAAGGGTTCTGTGGCCTGTCTCACTCAATCTCTATTGTCATTACTACATTTTTCACCAAAGAGGGACACTGAGCCTTCCTGAGGTGAGAGACCACCCCAAGGTCTCCTAGGCAGTGGGTGGTGGAAACAGAGCTTCGGCAGGCAGTGTGACTCCACAGGCTGAGTCCCACGCTGCTCTTCCATGTAGAACCTGTCCCTTGGATTTGTTTGTTCAACCTGGGACCTAACCTGATCTATTAATTTCCCATAAAGAGGCCCCTGTGCTCGTCAAACCCTATCCCTTGTGGAAGAAGTCAGCTTCCTTTGGAACCCAGGATGGCCCTTGGGCACATTCAGGTTCCCTCAGATTTGGGAGGATGATGGTTAACATGATTTCCAAGACAAATATGTAAAATCAATTAATAAATCTATGTCACTAAGTACAATGTATAATGTTGCAATTTTAACATAAATAATTTCTTACAGGAGTTTAATTTAACAGTGAAATAAAGTTTGTATAAATTCAAATTATGATATTATTGCTTTAGAATGTTACTTACAATATTTGTGGTAAGCACAGAGAAAATACCAAATTGGAAGGGAACAAAAATGTTCTACGACAAAAAGTCAACTCAACACAAAAGAAGATAATGGAAGAAATGAGAGACAATAAAAGCTATAAGGCATATAAAAACAAACAGCAAAATGACTGCATTAAGTCTCTCCTTATCAGTAATTACCTTAAATGAAAACTGATTAAAGTCTCTAAAGACACAGGTTGGAGGAATGGACATTTAAAAATCACCCAACTATATGTTATCACCAAGAGCTTCACTTTTTTGTTCTTTGTTGTTTGTTGTTTGCTTGTTTATTTGTTTGTTTGTGACAGGTCTCACTTTGTAGCTCAGGCTGGCCTTGAATTTACAATCCTCTTGCCTGAGCTTCCCAAGTGCTGGGGGTACAGGCATGCACCACCATGGCCGGAAAGATTGACTTTCTATTGAAAGGCATGAGTAGGTCGAAAGTAAAGAGAAGAGAAATATATTCTAGGAAAATGATAACCAAAAGAAAACTAGGTAGCTAAATTAATATCTGGGGGAAAAGGATTTAAATAAACACATGTTTAAGAGATAAGAACATTATATATTAATAAAAGTTTGATACAGTAAGAAGATATAATAATTATTATACAAGTATTATACACCTAGTAAGAGATTCTTAAAATATATAGAGTAAATATTCACAGAATTAAGGGAGAAATAGACTTACAAAATGGTTGGAGGTATCAATATCCCACATTCTTTTTTTTTATTAGGATATATTCTTTGTATGGGGGGATTCATTATGACAATTACAAATAGGCTTATTTGTACATTGGTTAGATCACCTCCACTGTCTCTCCCCCATGACCTATCCCCGTCCCACTTAAAACAATTGCAAGAGGTGTCTTTGTTCTATTCATATAAGTATATGAGGTCCATCTACTACATATCCTCACTTTAATCTCCTTAATTCACCCTCCCCCACCCACAAGTACCCCCTACCATTCTGTACCTATTTTATAGTCCTGTCTTTCATTATTAACATTTAAGCTGATGTCAAAGGGGTTTCTCAATGTATCCCCCACTGTGAATACACTTTACTATAGTCTGTTCAACCTCTTCCATTGCTCTTCCTTATCCATTTTCCTCCTACCCCTCATTTTTCAATAGCTTTACATATCCTTACATCCTCTACCTTCACAGATGTTATATTTTATGGTATAGTTAATGCTCTATCATTCTCTTTTCCTTTCCTCCTTCCCCAGGTTCCATAGAACAGTTGCAGTATTACAAACACGTTCTGCAATGAGTTTGAATATGATCATATTTGTTTTTGTGTATATGTTTACCCTTTGGATCTGTCGTCCACATATGAGAGAAAACATGCAGCCTTTGTCCTTTTCAGCCTGGCTTACTTCACCTAACATAATGTCCTCCAATTGCATCCATTTATTTTCAAACCACATGTCATTATTCCTTATGGCTCAGTAAAACTCCATATACCACATTTTCTTGATCCATTCATCAGTTGTAGGGCATCTGGATTGTTTCCATACCTAAGCTATTGTAATAGTTCTGCAATAAACATTGGTGTACAGGTGCCTCTACTGTATCCTGACTTATGTTTCTTTGGGTAGATGCGCAAGAGCAGTATCACTGGACTGTATGGTAGTTCTATCTTTAGCTTTTTGAGGAATCTCCATACTACTTTCCATAAGTGTTGGGCTAATTTGCATTCCCACCAACAGCATATAAGGGCTCCTGTTTCTCTGTGTCCTTGCCAGCATTTGTTGTTGTCATTCCCCTTGAATATGGCCATTCTAGCTGAGGTGAGATGAAATCTACTGTAGTTTTGATTTGCATCTCTTTTATATGCAGGGAAGTTGAGTACATCTTCATGTATTTACTGATCATTTGTACCTCTTCCTTTGAGAATTCCATTTACTTCATGTAATAAATGGTCATGTCTTCATTGAGGCGTTGATTTTTGGGGGATTGAGTTTTTTGAGTTCCCTGTAGATTCTGGATATTAGTCCCTTATTGGATGAGTAGCTGGCAAAGATTTTCTCCCATTCTGTGGGAAGTCTCTTAAATCCAGGAACTGTTTCTTTTGCCATGCAGAAGTTTTTTAGTTTGATGTAGTCTCATTTGTTCATTCTTTCTCTTAGATGTTCAGTTTTTTGAGTTTGGTATAGGAAGTTGTTACCTATGCCTATCTGTTCCAGTGTACTTCACACTACCTCCTATAATTGTTTAAAAGTTTCAGGCCTTTTATTTAAGGCTTTGATCCACTTTGAATTGATTTTGGTACAGGGTGAGAGACAGGGATCTAATTTCAGTCTTCTATGTGTAGATATCCAGTTTTCCCAGCAACATTTGTTGAAGAGGCTTTCTTTTCTCCAGCATATATTTTGGGCTCCTGTGTGGAAAATCAGTTGGCTGTAGCAGTTTGGGTTATGTCTGGATCATCTATTCTAATTCATTAGTCTTCCAGTCTGTTTGTGTACCACTACCATGCTGTTTTTATGGCTCTGTAGTATAGTTTGAAGTTGGGTATTATGATATTTCTAACATTGGACTTTTTGCTCAGAATTGCTTTGGCTATTTGAGGTCTTTTGTGTTTCCTATGTATTTTAGGATTGATTTCTCTATTTCTGTGAAGAATGATACTGGAATTTTGATAGGGATTACATTGACATGTAGACTACTTTTGGTAGTATGGCCATTTTCACAATATTGCTTCTACCAATCCATGATCATGGCAGGTCTTTCCATCTCCTGAGGTCTTCTTCAACTTCCCTCTTCAATAGTTTATAGTTTTTACTAAAAAGTGCTTTTGTTTCCTTTATTAAATTTATTCCAAGGTACTTTATTATTTTTGAGGCAATTGTAAATGGAATTGTTTCCCTGATTTCTTTTTCAGTCTGTTCATTGTTGATATATAGGAAGGCTACTGATTTCTATATGTTAATTTTTACCCTGCTACTTTGCCAAAAGACTTTATGATTTCTAACAGTTTTTGGTAAAAGTTTTTAGGGTCTTTTAAGTATAGGATCATTTCATCTGCAAATAGAGATAGTTTTACTTCTTCCCTATTTGAATCCATTCTATTTCTTGCTCTTGTCTTACTGCTCTAGCTAGGAATTCCAAAACTATATTGAATAGGAGTGGGGAAAGAGAGTGTCCCTGTTTTGTTCCTGACTTTAGCGAGAATGGTTTCATTTGTTCTCCATTTAATATAATGTTGGCTATACGTTTGTTATATATAGCCTTCATTGTGTTGAGGAACACTCCTTCTATTCCTAGTTTCTTCAGAACTTTTATCATGAAAGGGTGTTGAATTTTGTCAAAGATTTTTTTCTCCATCTACTGAGAGGATCATGTAGTTTTTTTCCTTGGTTCTGTTTATATGCTGTATTACATTTATAGATTTGTGTATGTGAACCATCCTTGCATCCCTGGAATGAAACTGACTTGATCATGGTGTATGATCTTTTTGTAGTGTTGTTGAATTCTATTTGCCAGTATTTTGTTGAGAATCTTTGTATCTGTATTTATTAAAGATTTTGTTCTATAATTCTCTTCTTTGGTTACATATTTATTGGGTTTTGGGACAAATGTGATGCTGGCTTCATAGAATGAGTTTGTTAGTATTCCTTCCTTTTCTATTTCCTTAAAAATTTTCATGAATATTGGTAGTAGTTCTTCTTTAAAGATTTGGTAAAATTCAGACATGAATCCATATGGTGTTGGGCTTTTCTTGTAGAGAAGCTCTTTGCTACTGTTTCAATCTCATTGCTTGTAATAAGTCTATTCAGGTGGGTAATATCTTCTTGGTCAAGTTTTGGTTGGTTATATGCATTATCCATTTCATCTAGATTTTCCAGTTTACTTGAATATAAGATTTCAAAGTACTCTCTAATGATCCTCTGGATTCCACTAGTAATTGTGGTTATGTCCCCTTTTTCATCCTTGATTTTATTAATTTGGGTCTTTTCCCTCCTTTTTGTCATGTTAGCTAAGGATTTATTGATCATGTTAAGCTTTTCGAAGAACCAATTTTTTGTTCCATTGATTCTTTGTATAGTTCTTTTGGTCTCTATCTCATTGATCTTGGCCCCAATCTTTATTATTTCTCTCCATCTGCTAGTTTTGGGTTTTGTTTGTTCTTGCTTTTCTAGAATCTTAAGATATACCATTAGGTTGTTTATTTGAGAAGTCTCTTTTTTAATGTAGACATTTATAACTATAAACTTTACCTTTAGCACGGTCTTTGCTATGTCCCACAGATTCTGGTAGATTGCATTTTCATTTTCATGAGAGTCTAGGAACTTTTTTAATTCTTCCTTCATTTCCTTAGTTACCCACTGGTCATTCAGTATTAGTATTGAGAGGTGCATGGCATTTCCAGTCATTTTTATTCTCTTGTTGTTTACTTTTTGTCTATTCCTTGTTTACTGATCTGCTCAGTCAAAAGGTTTTATTCTTTCTTGCATCATCCTGTCTCACTCTAATTTGTTCTGTGTGTAATAGCCCTTTAAGTATTTTCTGCTGTGCTGGCTTGGTAGTTGTGAGTTCCTTTAATTTTTGCTTCTTGTGGAAGATTTTAATTTCTCCTTCAATTTGGAAGAATAGTTTTGCTGCATAGAGTAGTCTACATTAACAGTTGTTTTCCTTCAGGGTCTGTAATATGTCTTTCCATGGCCTTCTTGCAGTTAGAGTTTGTGTTGGGAAATCTGCTGTTATTCTAATGGGTTTGCCTTTATATGTGACTTGTCTTTTCTCTTTTGCAACTTTCAGTATTCTTTGTTTGTTCTGTATGTTCAGGGGTTTGATTATGATATATCTGGGGGCGTTTGCTTTTTCGTCTTGATGGTTTATTGTTCTGTAAGCTTCCTGAACCTGGATGTTCCTCTCTTTCTCAAGGTTGGGGAAGTTTTCAGCAATTATTTTATTGAATGGGTTATTTATGCCTTCAGTTTGTATTTCTTCTTCTTCTCCTATACCCTTGATTCATAGGTTTGATCTTTTCATGGTATCCCAAATGTCTTGCATATTCTATCCACATTTTCTTAGGATTTTTTCCTGTTCTTTTATTATTTGACCTAATTCCTCTTCTTTGTCTTCTGTTTGCGATACTCTATTTTCAACTTGCTCCCCTCTCTTCACCAAGCTTTCAACTGAGATTTTTATTTGAGATATTGAGCTCTTCATTTCAGATTGATTCTTTTTCAGAATTTCTATATCTTTACTGAGATCCTCTTTCATATTCTGCATGGTCTTCTTAATTTTATTCATCTGTTTGAATTCTCTTTGAGCTCTTTCAGTTGCTTAATCATATCCTCTTTGAGACACTAGCTTTTGTGTCTTGTGTCTCTTATTGGTTTTTTTGGTTTTTGTTTTTTGCAGTACTGAAGCTTGAACTCAAGGGGTATACCTTGAACTATTCCATCATCCCTTTTTATGTTAAGTATTCTTGAGATAGGATCTCATGAACTATTTGCCTAGGCTGTCTTTGAACTGTGATTCTCTTGATCTCTGTCTTCCTAGTAGCTAGGATTACAGGCATGAGCCACTCGTGTCCGGCATTGTGGCTCTTCTTTGAGTTCATTAATTATTCGATTTTTTTTGGAATTCAATATTTGATATTTCCTTCTCTACACTGTTGTTTAGATCCTTAGTGGTGGAGTTGGCTTTTGAGGGAGAGTTGTTGCCTTGCTGCTTCATGTTTCTGAATTGAGATTACACACCTGGGGTTATTTTGGGTTCAGGTTTCTAGTCCCTTGTGCCCATGTTTGGGTTTTTATGAAGGATTGTATAGGACTGGGCAGTGGTTGTGCTCTGGTGTGTTTTTTTGTGTCAAGATTGGAGGGGCGGAGTAGTGGCTCAATGTCAATACCTTCAGCTTCTTATTCTCAAGTTGTTAAATTCTATCACCCGTTCCATATAGGAAAGGAAGGCTTAGCTACTAAAGTTGTCACAGTTATTGAACTGCAGCCTTGAAGTTACAGTAATCCATGATGAAGATCAGTTACTGGCTAGTGTTCCAGTATGTTTGGTTTTCAATCGGTGCAAAGATGAATCTTTGTGGTCCTGGAAGGCTAAAAGTCATAAAAGTTGTGATGGGACTGAAACAGGGGAAAGGCCTAGTGGGTAATATGAGGTGAAAAGTTTATGTGGTAGGAGGGGTAATATAAGGGAGATAATATAAGGTGTTAGTTAAGAGGCAGACTAGGATGGGTAGAAGAAATCAGGTAGGTAATAAAATAGGGGAGAAATGGTGGAGGAATAATACTGGAGGAATAATACTGGAGAAAATTGAACAGACATCAAGACATAAACACCACAAAACTGAAGAAAAAGAGAAAAAAGAAAATCTGAGACTCCCTTTACCTATTGGCACTATTGGTAGTGAAAGAGGATTATGGGAGGGTAGACAAAAAGAAAGATTGATAGGTAGGGAGTTGTTCTGGTGGTTGACAGGTAGAAAGAATGAATTGGGGAGGGTGGTAGAAAGAGGAGAAGAGATGGTTTAGGATTGTAAACTTAAAGGTGGTTTATGGGGGGTCTCATGAATAACTGCAGTAATAGGGGAGGAATGGAGGTAGGTCAAAAGAGGGAATTGGGGAGTAAGAAGGTAAAACCACTGATGAAATATGCAGGGGAAAAAACAGCTGCAAGTAAATGAGTAAGGGATCTATATATCACAATTTCAGCAGCAATGGGCATAAATTTTATGTAAAAATTGCAAATTTTTTTTGCTGTTGTTCTTTTCCCACTCCTCCATCTCTTAGTCTTTCAGTCCACTGGATAGCATGATAAACTGGATATCTGCTTCTGGGTTGGCAAGTAGCATGATAGAGAGAGGGGTATTTGTAGATCCAACTCTTTGGAGTTTGTACTGACTACTGGTCAGCCAGCCTCACCCCATTCACATTTGCAATGTTCCCATCTCTCAAAGTCTCCAGAACTTACAGACTGTAGTTATGCACCAAAGGTTTTGTCCAGATGTTGTCCAACTTCTGGCAGGGTTGGAGGTGTAGCTCCCTGATGGTAATGCTGCCACAGTGCGACCCATTCCCTGTGACTTCTGTGGGCTGGTGCCGAGCCTGGCAAATTTTCCCTGTTGGGTATCTGTTTCTCATGGGCCTTCCACCTCACTGGGTCGCTGCAGATTTCCTCAGCAGATTGTGTCTTTGTTGTTTGGGCACCAACCTTTCCCACGCAGTTCTTGTGCTGAAGGTTTCAGCTCCCAGCCCCACTAGGGGAGCCAGCACTTGGCTTCCGTCTGCAGGCTCAACTCTGGTGCTCAGCTTTGGCACACAGTGGGAAATGCAAACCTGCAAATATTTCCCTGTGTATTTTGTTGCTTCACTCATTTTAGGTTCAGGCAGAGTTCTGTTTCTCTCTGCCTATGTGGCCTGGGACATCTCTTTCCAGGGCCTTCAGTTTCCCCCTTACTTCAGGTTTGTGGAGCTCCATCTGGAGTTCAAAGTTGTCAGCAAACCACCATCTTGAATCCCCACTTCCAATATACCACTTCCAACAATGGGTATAGCAGACCAAAGATAAATAATATAAATACTGACACGATGACCCACACATATACACACTACCTCAAAATTGCAAATACACACTCTTCCAAGAACAATATGAGAAATTTCCTAGGACAGACCATTTTTTAGACAAAGAAACAAGTCTCAGTATCTCTTAAAAATATATATCACATGCTATATCTTCTCTAAACACAATGGGATAAGGCTGGAAAATCAGTAACAAAAATAAAAATGTATATAGTTTGGAAATGAAGAAGTAAACTATTTCTATTTGCAGATGACACAATCTTACATAAAAAAAAATCCACAGGAAAAATCAGAGCTAATTTTCAGCAAAAATTTCAAGATACAAACTTAGCATACATAAATTATAGTTCTATACAATATTTGTATAAAATCCTAGAAAGATATTAAGAAAACAATTTCATTTAAATTAGCAGCAAACATAAAAAAATTCCTAGGAACTAATGTAACAAGTAGAAGACATATACAATGGGAATTTTTAAAGATACTTGAAATAAATAAGAGATCTAATGATCTAATTAAGTAAAAAGACTCACATTCATTGATTGGAACACATAATATTTTTAATATGACAATTCATCCCCAAATAATCTGGAGATACACCATAAACCTTATCAAAACTCCATCTTCTTAGCTGAAGTAGAAAAGCTGATTCTAAAGTTCTTAAGGAATTACAAAGGATCTAGAATGATCAAAACAATAATGAAAAAGAACAAAGTTCAAAGACTCATAACCCCTCCTTTCAAAAATTGCTTCAAAGATGCAGAACAGTGAGATACTGGTATAAGGTACACATACAGATTACAGAATTAAAATTTAGAGTCCAGGAATAAACCCTTGCATTTACCATCAGTTGATTTTCACCAAAGCTGCCAAGACAATTCAATGGGGAAAGAAGTGTATTCACAGATAGTGCTGAGGCAACTGAATATCCACCTGCAGAAGAATGAACCTGGATCTCTTCCTCACCTTGTAACACAAACAAAAATTTATTCAAAATTTATCAAAAACCTAAATCTAAGAGCAAAATATGGTAAAACTGTTAAAAGACAAGGATGTAAATTTCTGTTCTCTTGGATCGGGCAAGTGTTTCCTATATATGATACCAAAACCACAGAAGTAAAAAGTAGATATATTGGACTTCATCAAAATTAAAAGTTTTTCAATAAAGTAAAATAACTCACAAAATAGGGAAAATATTTTCAAATCATATAAGGATTAATATCCAGAATTATGATTCAATAATAGAAAGGCAAATAAACCAACTAAAAATTGGCAAAGGACCTGAATATAAATTTCTTCCAAAAATATTTACAAATAGTTAACAAGCACATGAAAAAATGTTCAACATCATTAGCCACCAGAGAGATCAAAACCAAAATCACAATGACATACCACTTCATACAAACAAGGATGGTAATAACCCAAAAGAGAGATGGCAATAAGTTAGGGAGAGGGTGTGGCAGAATCAGAGCCCTATTTATGTACCCATGAGAAATGAAAGTATATATTTGTTCAGAAACTCATGGGAATTTTTATATAAGTATTGTTCAAAATAACTGAAAGGTGGAAAACAGCAGATGTTCACCAAGTACAAATGGATACATAGATGTGGCATATCCATATAATGGAATGTTATGTCCCAGTGAAATGAATGGAGACTCATGCACGCTACACCTGAGTGAACCTTGAAAACATCATGTTAAATGAGAGAAATCAGTCATAAAAGACTTTATTTATAGGATTCCATTTCTATGAAATTTCCACAACAGGAAAATCCATACAGACCAAATGTTGATTAGTAGTTGCCAGGAGCTGGGGAAGGGGGAAATGCTAAGTGGCTGTATGGCATTTTTCTTTGTTTTTGGTGTGATGAAAATGTTTAAAATTAGATGGTAGAATTTCTGTGACTAAAGTACAACCTGCAAGTCCAGATACTTTTAGGGGTGATTTTTTCATATATAAATTACAGCTCAATAATGTGACAATAAAGTTATTATTTTAAAGAGTAAAAACTTAAATACACAAATGCAATGCATTTCAAGTGAAACAAAGAATTGAATTATATAAATCAGGAGCAAGTAACCATCATCTTTCTTTCTTCTTTCTTTCTTTCTTTCTTTCCTTCTTTCCTTCTTTCTTTCTTTCTTTCCTTCCTCCCTCCCACCTTCCCTCCCTCCCTTCCTTCCTCCCTCCCCTGCCCCTCTCTTTTCAGTTCTAGGGATGGAACCCAGAGCCTAGCACATGCTAGGCAAGTACTCTATGACTGAGCTACATCCCAGCCCCAAGAACTTGTTCTTTATTTCTTTGCTTATTTTTTCACAGATTCATAGCAATTCATGACTAGAAATGGACCACACTTTGAGGAACTCTGCTGTAAGTATTCTTTAATCAATCAATTCATCATCAATAAATTATTTACTATGTCTCTACTATATGTCAAATGATAAAACAAAGAAATAAAATCATATCTACTTTTGTGAAGCCAATGATCTACTAAGGAAGAAGCTCTATCAACAATACATCAATGGCCATATGTTAATTTATAATCAAAATAGTTGTAAAAATGGTGAAGGTAATATGCAGCTAACCATTGGGCATGCCATTTGACCAGAATGCCACAGGAGAATAAAAATGCTGTATGAGATCATGTTAGAGACTGACAGGTGAGACAACGCAGAGGCTTAATCACAACTCTGGGTTGACTCTAAGAGTGATGGAAAGCCTTTGAAGGTCTTAAACTGTAGAGTTAAGAGCCTCATAATTGTATTTTGAAAATAGTGCTGTGGAGGAGGAAGAGCTGATGGAGAAAACATGTCTGGGAGCTGCTGCCTCTAGGACAGGTGACAGGGGACTTGCCTGGGAAAACAGAGTGGAGATAGAGAAGAGAGGAGAGGATCAGAAATGGAAGGCCTTGGTGACAGATTGGTAACAGGATGAACAGGTGGAAGAGCAAGCATCAAGAAGACCTCCAATTCTCTGACAGCACAGCCAGATTGGTGGACAGGTCACCATGGCATACTGGTCTGGAGGGAATACAGTTACATAGCCAGAGTGAGAACTACAAAAGGGAGAAAAGAAGTTATGGGAGAGATAAAGAGAAAGCCCAGTTTATGACAGTTCCAGAATCTTCGGCCCCCTGCCTACAAGGGAAGGTCACAATGCCTTCATTCATTTAAGGATAATTTTGACTGGCCAATGCCCTTGGTCTTTCAGGTCGGTCAGGGGACATTTTAGAGTTCTGAGAGTTTATTGAGAATTATGATCTGGAGCAGCTTGCTGAAGACCCATTCACATTAAGGTGATAGTTTAGCTCATGTTCTCCAAAAAGCAGAATCCGAGGCAAGGGTTTACAATTGCTTTACAAGGTTAGAAGAGTGGAAAAGGAAAGGAGGCAGAATAAAATACATAAGTGTCACCGAGCTGATGGTCCTAGTTGGACTGAAGTATGACCCTGGGCATCCCTGACACACCACACATACCTCATTTCAGACCATATCTTCCCCCTGTGTCTCCTACCTGCCAACATCTCACTCAGGGCACACATTCTTCTCACCTTCCAGGTGTCCCCTATGTAGACACCACACTGATCTCAGGGTACTCCCCCCCGACTTTTGGACCCAAAAGCCTCAGGACCAAGCCAGATATGAGGGGTGGACAGTGAGATTAGTTGCCATCTGCTCACATCCTGCAAAGCAGATCTGTGTGTTTGCAGTGTTGGTCCCCAAAGCCACAACTGGGCCTGGGACAGATGGTAAGTAGGTCCTGGAGACAAGGATCAAAAGAGAACGTAACATAAGCCTATGCTAGGCATTACTGTGCTGAAGAGACTGAATAGAGCTCTGCCTCTAACCCAGGCATCAGCCAGGCCCAGCCTTGGTGCCAAGCACACTCCTGCTGTAGCCACTATGGGAAGAGGGCCACATGCCTTGCACACAAAGCCACCCCCAGTCCTTTGCATGACAAATAAAAGAGGAGTAAAGGCCCAAGAGACTCCAGGGGACATAAGACCCAAAAATGTAAACATGGCTTTGAGAGGAAGTTGGCTTCCTCCCTGCCCATCCACCTTCCTCCATGTTTATCTCATTTGAATATTAAAAGGACCATTAGGCCTTTAACAGCCAGTGATGTCCAGAGTACAACAGAGAATTAGCTATGGGTAAACCATACAGCCTGTACATCTGTTGGCAAAGTAGGCTGTAAAGTAGAAGGTGGCTGAAACCCTCTGAAAACAGAAATTAGGATTCACTCTTTTCAACCTACTCCTGAAGAAGAATGCAAGCTTTGAGAAGCAGGCCTGCCCCTCTGCTCCCAGATCTGGAAGGGCATGAGCTCAGCAGACTGGGAAGATGCACCAAGGGTTCCCCTGGCCATGTGGGAATCAGAGATATTTGGGCAGCTGCTCTCCTGGGCTCTGGCAGCCCAGAATAGGCCCCATTCTAGTTTAGTAACTTTAACCTCTTTTCTGGTGGTTAGAGCTCCCTGATTCCCTGAGAGGACTAGCTCTCCATTAAAGTCCAATTTTAACATCTGAAGTTCACTCATTGCCCAAGGAGAAGAAGGCAGCATCTCACCCCAGCCTCCCTTGGAAGTTACTGACTGACTTCACTATCATTACAGCCTGCATCACTGAGCGCTTTGCATATGTCATATAGCTTTTCACCAACACTGCCAAACCATAAGAAAGGAACTATTAACCTTATTTTACATTTGAGAAAATTGAGTCTTAGGGATTTTAAGAGCTGTCCAGTGGAGATGGAGACAAGATGTGTGGCTAACAGCTCCCAAAGCAGAGCTCACAAGCACCAGGGTCTTCCTGAGTCTTAAACAATGACAGGGAATACTGCATCCTTATGATGGGATTTAATCAAAACCATGTCTGAAAGGAGCAGTCAAATTATTTGTCTAACCCACAGTTAGCAGAGAGTTTGTGTTCTTTCTTTTTTATTCAGCTTTAAAGAGCCACTAAAGATTGAACTCAGCATAACTCAGGGCAAACACGTCATTAGTGGGAACCCAGCTGCAGGAGTTTGGTGATATGTTTGTGTTAGAGGGTTTTTGGGTTTTTTTCTCCTTTTCTAAGGAAAAGTAATTTCTAATATTTCATTTAAGCACGTCTGGCATCAGCTTGTCTGGTGCCTGCTTATGCTCAGCCCAGTTAAAATGTAGCTTTTCTCACCCCAGGGCTCTACAGACACTGGGGAAGGTGGGTGAAGGAGTCCCGGGCCAAACAACAGCAATGCCAACTCCTCAGATGCTCCAACCAGACTCAAAGATGTCAGCTGTAATTGTCTGTTTATGTGAAGTGTGCGTGTATGTGTGAGAGGATGAGAGAGAGCTACTTTTGATCAAAAATTAAATCCCTACATTTCTACCTCCACAAAATTGCAATCTGATACTAAAAACTGTTTGCCAAGATTGCTTGTAGCCCACCCCTTACCTCTGTGGACATAGTGCAGCACCTCAGCAGTGAATGATGTGACAGGACCTGAAAGTGTCAGTATTGGAAGAAACTTTGGGTATAGTAATCGTATACTAGCTGTGAACACTGAACTAGGGGAAGAAGTTGTAAAAATCTATATCCAGGTGTGCTGGCTTCTACACTAATGCCTTGCCTCCCTCCTCTCTTTCAGGACTAGTTATGGGTCCTCACCAGCTGTGCACTATCCAGGCTCAAGGTGGAAGGGATACTTGGGATGCACAAAGACCCTTACACCCACCCCATGAGTTGCCAAAGCTTAGAAGCAGAGAGAATGGTGGAACCCACATTATACCTCTTCCCAACCAAGATGCACCTACCTATCCTCCACAGCTCCACACTGACAGAGCTTCACAGATCTGGGTTTTTTAAAAAGGTCCAAAATGTGTCCAGGATTTGCATTGAAAGTGCTGAAATCCTTAAAGCGATGTCAGCCTCAGGTAAGGCTGCTGCTTTGTAAGCTCCATTCCAGCAAGAGTGCTAAATGCTCACCCATATTAGGGTGAGTCTTTACTAAGTACCCCCTGAAATATGTCCTCTACTCCAAGCAGAGAAGACCTATGGTTAATCCCACCCCATCCATCCCCTCATACCCCTGTGAGACCAAAGGGCCGAGTATCTGGGTCCAGCACTGAACTCACCCTCACACCCTCCCTCTGGGCTCATCTGATCTCTAAAGCAACTCTGACTCTCCCAGAGGCAGGGTTATATTCTCCTTTTCCTTACCCCACTCCTCACTCCAGGTAGCACTCAACATACACAGACCCAGGGGTGCCCAATTATTGCCCTTGCCTGCTTGGCTCACAGCCTGATCATGCTCCTCTCAGTCCCCTCACAAGCATCACACCTATCTAACTCCTGCTCATCTCCCACACACCTCACACCTGTCTGGCTTCTGCAGGGCTTAGCACCCCAGGTGATGTCAGTCTCACCCCACTGAAGGCACTCATGGACTCTCCCTGTGACCACATCAGCCCCAGCCTTGGCCTTCAGAAGCTTTGTAAGCCCCCATCAGGGTAGGGTCACTGTCCTGGGGGAAGGAAGGACAGGTGGGCAGGGGGAGGGGGGTGGGGAGGACAGGTGAAGTATATACTGAGCTTTGCGTCATTTTGACTCACAACTTTCCTTATATCCCACAGCCTTTCACTCAGCCTCCCCATAATCTAAACACCTGGCATCCAACAGACGGCGCTGCTGTCCTCGGCTGTCAGTTCCTCTGGGCACAATTCTAGAAGTTAGTTCTGAGACGCCAAGTTCAATCTACTCATTCCATTGGAGCACTAGCAAAGCAGTATCACAGTAAATCAACATCCCTGGATATGCTTCTATTTGTTTATTTACCTCTGAGCAACACAGAAAGCATGTTGATTAATTCCTCCTCTATCCCCTCAGGCCATGCTTAGTACTGACAGCATAGAAGCTGGAAAATACAGTGGTCATCACCACATGGCTTTCCAGTCTGCTCTGGCACTAGCTCTGGCTCTCAGCTAATTTGATCTGGAAGAAAACTGTAGGGTCCATCATCAATGCCCATGTGAGCACAGCACAGTGGGTCATGAGGGGCCACCTGGAGGGCCACAGAGAGAGGCTCAGAACTGCCACCAAGTGCAATTCCCACTAATTCAAAAGAAACAATATAATCGTTTAGAACAGGCTCCTGGACTTGGCATCAATTTGCTTTAATCACACTGTGTTCTCTTCATGGGTCACCATCCCAATGATATGAAGCCAGAAATTGCTGCCAGTGACAATGCTGTCCACACTGTGAGGTTCTTGTGAGAGCACTGCCTCCCACCAGAAGCCTATCCTTTGTGCAGCTACTGAGGTTACCTTAGAATCCAGGCATACTGAAAATTTTCACATCAACTTTAGGGTTTGAGGATCTCTTCACATTGAATTTCAGCCAGGATGTGTGCTGAAGAGAACTGACAGAGCTGGAAGCACCAGTCCCATCTGCTACCACCCCACAAGCTGCCTCAGCACATCATCACAACCAACCACTGTGAAGGAAGCAAGCACAACTCTCACCATGTGCCAAGAAATGCAGGCTCATGGGTTATGCCACCTACATGAGGTCACAAAGCTAGTGGGAAGCAGTGCTATGACTTGAACTCAGTTCTGTCTAATGGTCAATTTCTTTCCACTCATTTGGCTTCTGTGGTGATGTATCAATGCGTAAATATGATATGCTGAAATAGTAATTTGTACTATGTTCCTAACTTCATTCCCTTCCCCAACTCACTTCAGAGTGACACCAGCCTTGACCTACTGGAGGCTCTCACAGATTTTCCCTCTGTCTACATCAGTCCCAGCCTCAAACTTTGGAGCCTTTGGCAGCCCCCATCAGGGTGGGGTCGGGTCACCATCATGTGGGAAGGAAGGACAGGTGGGCAGGGGCAGAGGCAGGAGGTTAAGTGAAGACAGAGTGCAAAAGTTTGTCATCATTAAGGCACCTTTCCTGCCACTGTGAAGTACCCTATCCATCAAAAAAGTGCTCTAAATTCCTAGATCAGGGAGGAAGAAAGGAATGGTAAAAAGAACAGGTAGGACTTCCTGAAATCAGGAAGAGGTATGTAGAGCCCAGTGGAGTAACAGCCCAATGCAAGCTTCTGGGACATACCTCCAGGTTTGATAAGACATCTAAAGGAGATGAGTGAGGAACAGAGACATGAACCTTGGCATCTGGCTACCCCATACTGTAAAGACCCCAGATCCTGGCACAGATACTCAAAATCCCCCCATATCTTGAAGGGCTACATGGACTGATTTATCTGCTCTTTCTGCAGAGGTCAACAAAAACTGATGACCAGTGCCAGAAGTTCTTCCCCAGGCTTCAGCAGAGCATACTCCATAGCAACCTTGCTCACTGGAAGGAGCTACAAAAATGAATGGGGTCAGAATTCCAGCTAACCCCATATAATAGGACTGGCAGTGAAAATTTAGGTGACTTAAAGAAATAAGCAAAGAAGAAAATGCTAAATTTTTTGTCAGGCATGGTGGTGCATGCCTGTAATCCCAGGATTTGGGAGGCTAAGGCAGTAGGATCTCAAGTTCAAGGCTGGACTGAGCTATAAAGTGAGAACCAGTCTCAATTAAAAAAAAACAATTAAAAAATACCAGTATGGCATGGTGCTCACACCTGTAACCCCAGCTACTTGGGAGGTGGCGACCAAGAGAATAATAGCCCAGGCATCAATAAGCTGGGCACAGTGGCACACACCTGTGGTCCCAGCTACCTGGGAGGCAGTAGGTAGAAGAATAGCAGTCCAAGGCTGTCTCCAGGACAAAAAACAAAAGATCCCACCTGAAAAATTAGCAAAGCAAAAAAAGGCTAGAATTGTGTCTCAAATGATAGAGTGCCTACCTAGCAAGTGTGAGAGACCTTATGTTCAAACACCAGTAGCACACAAAAAAAGCTAAATTTCTTGTTATCTTAGAGCAGGGTTCATACCTACTAATTTGATTTTTTTTAATCTTGGAAACAACAGAAATTTATTTCTTACAGTTCTGGTTGCTTGGGAGTCCAAGACCAAAATGCTGACAGAGGCCCAGGTTCTAGTCAAGGACGGCACCTTCTCCCTGTGTCTTCATGTGGTAGAGGAGCAGGAGCCCTCAGGACCTCTTTTATAAGGGCACTAAACCCATCATGTGACCTAATCACTTCCCAAAGGCCTCACCTCCTAACATCATCACATGGATGGGTATCTAGCCAGCTGTTGTGCCAACCTACTATCTAATTTGATCTTCATGGAAACACTTTACCTGTGTTAGACCAGTCTCGTCCTGTATCATTCGGAAGCAGCTTAATGCTATTTTGGTTGATGTTCCCTTTCTAGACCCTAAATGAAATGAGTTGCCCATCTTCCATATGTTCTGACCCACTTATAGAATGACCTAAAGCTCAACTCACCCATACAAACAATTATAAATAAATACATATCAAATGTCAGAATCTCCGAATATATAAAGCAAACATTGGAATACCTGTAGGGCAAAATTAACAGCTGCACAATAAAGTAGAGACTTCAATGCCTACCTTTACTATTGATGAAAAAACAGAGAGGCATCAAGAAGGAATCAAGAAGGAAATAGAGGATGTGAGCATAGTATGTACCAATTGGACCTAGTAAACACCTTGAACTCTCCCCTGAGCAGCAAAATACTTTTTCCAAGAGCACATTGGATTTCTCCAATATAACCCATGCATTAGGCTACAAACAAGTCTTATCATCAGATAGTACACCCCTCCCAATGTTGTTTTTATTCCATTTCTATTTTTTATAATAAAAAATTTATTTTTTTAATTTATCCTGGAATAGCCTTTTTTTATAAAAGGTTTTGTTAGAATAAATAAATTGTACAAAGGGGTTTCATTGTTATAAGTTCATACATACATATGATGCACTTTAATCAAATTTACCCTTTCTATTACTCTTTCTTTTCTCACCATCACCTCCTCACCTTTTACCAGTTTTTAGTGGGTTTCATTATGCTATTTTCATACATGTGCACAGTATGAAATACAGAATACATGATTGTATTCACGTCCCATCACCCCCTCTTTTCCCTCTCCTCACTTTCATAAGTTCCCCCCACAAAACAGTCTCCCTTTTAAAATTGTGTCATATTGTTGTTATTAATATATTTTAAGTCTAAGTTCTTCATATGAATGGAAACATGAGATATTTGTCTTCTTGAGCTTGGTTTGTCTCACTCAACATGATGATCTCCAGTTCCAACCACTTCACTGCAGACAACATAATTTCAATTCTATGGCCAAATAATGCTGTATTGTGTATATGTACTACATTTCCCACACATCTACTTAATGTTCACTGCACACTGATGCTGATTCAGTAGCTTGGCTA